>NW_022436950.1:6370390-6407701 GCF_009761245.1 Sapajus apella | reverse complement strand
TGTCCTCATCACCTATTAAAGGATATGGCTCCAAGGTCTTTCTGTTACAAATGCTCAGCATTTGGTAAGATTTCAAGTCTGTGCTGTTATTATTACTCTGTATTATGGCCTAAATCACTTGCACAAATATACAACCTCCTAATATTTTCCACTTTGACACTCTATGATTTGTCTTGTCATCTTATTCTTCCTTCAGTTAAAATTATTTCCCCTTTTTATTATCTTCACGTAGGTATAACCTACCATTACTAAACACTAACTTTACATTCTTGTGTTTATTAGAACTTAAAATTTTTGGTTCTACTGTTTATTGGTACTTCAGCTCATTTTTAGATATCTTTTATACAGAATGGCTTTTAATTTTCTTTCATGAGGTTTTTATAGCAGCTGAGCTTAAATATTTACATTCATGATCATTTCAATATTGCAAGGGGGTCAGGAAAGCCTTTCCAAGAATGACACTAAAGGCAAGAAATAGAAACAAAATATGTTAAAAATGTGACTATATAGAAATGAAACATTTATGACAAAATAAGACAAATTTAATAACAAAATGGAAGGAGTAGCTGCATTCTATATTACAACAGCTTAATAATTAGTACGTATAAATAAGAACATGAAAACTCCAAAAAGAGAAAAGACAAAGTTTATTAATTGGTGTTAAAAGAAAAACTTCAGCTGAATTAAATTTAATGGAGTTTAATTGAGCAATGAACGATTCGAGAATTGGGTAGTTCCCAGAATCACAGCAGATTCAAAGAGACTCCAGCGCAGCCACATGAGGGAAGATTTATACACAAAAAAAGAGAAGTGAGGCACAGAAGCAACTGGGTTGGTTACAGCTCAGCATTTGCTTTATTTGAACACTCAAACTGTATGAGTGATTGAAGTATGGCTTCTGGGATTGGCCAAGACTCAACTATTGTCACAGGCACATACTCCTAAGTCAGGTTTTCAGTCTTGTCTACCTACTAAATTAGGTTACAGTTTGTCCACAAGGACTCAAATATAGAAGTACAGAGTCCTTTTCAGGCCATATTTAGTTTGCTTTAACAGCATCAACCCAAGTGGAATACAATGGCTCCTAAGCATATGAAATTTTCTGCACCCCAAACTAAATTAAAATCCGTGAATCATCATTTGAAACCTATCCAATTAGTAACATAAAGAACAATAACAAATATTAGTAAGGGTGTGAGGAAGTGAATATTTTCTTATACTTTGGTAGAGCATTAATTTGTATAATGTTTCCAGAGGTCAATTTAGCGGTACGTGTGAAGATCTTTAAAACATGTCTGTTCTTTGATTTAACGAAGTCTACTTAAAATCTGTCTACAGTAATTGTGGATGTTGACGAGGATTTATCTGGAGGACCTTTGGTGAAACACTGTTGATAATATCCAATACTAGAAGAATAGCCGAGTAAATGGTAATAGATACTGATTTCTGTTCCATTAACAACGCTTTTGAAGAACTATATTTATTGGCATCTAAAATATATTTAATTTTTTTTTGTACAAAAGGAGATTCCAAACATATGTATTACATACATGCATTTAAAAAATATACATTATGGGCCGGGCGCAGTGGCTCATTTCTGTAATCCCAGGACTCTGGGAGGCTAAGATGGGCGAATCGTGAGGCCCAGAGTTCGAGACCAGCCTGGCCAATATGGTGAAACTCTGTCTCTACTAAAAATACAAAAATTATCTGGGCATGATGGCACACGCCTGTACTCCCAGCTACCCTGGAGGCTGAGGCAGAAGAGTCACTTGAACCCGGGAGGCAGAGGTGCAGTGAGATTGTGCCACTGCCCTCCAGCCTGAGCAACAGAGCGAGAGTCCACCTCTCTCTCTCTCTCTCTCTCTCTCTCTCTCTCTCTCTATATATATATATATATATATATACACACATACACACACACACACACATATATATATATATACATATATATATCATTTGTTTTAAAAGTCTGAGTGTGTATATATTAAAATATATATTAAAATGTTTCCAGGGCTATCTCTGGATGATGGTGTGATGGATTATTTCTAATGTTAGTTGCCTTGGCTGCATTTTCTAGAATGAGCATGGCATCATGCAGTCATGAGAGTGAATTACTTATGTAATTAAGAAGCACAGAAGACCGATCATGTGTTTTTCACTTTGGCTCGACAAAATGAGAGGCCTTTTAGCCAAATAAGACACACATGGCTCCAAACCTTCTAAAACCGCTGGTGTACGGTTGGAGGTATTTTATCGTCGTTATCCGTCTCCTCCCAGCTCTTACCCAGAAATGGTTTTTCCTGGGAGAACTAGGGTCACAGCTCTCTTTGGCGATGTTCCCGCCCCAGTTTCATGTGGTGGGGAATTGCTTCTTGTTCCTCACCTTAGGCTTTTTGCAATATGAACACACTTTCAGGGTCACGATTAATGTTTTTTAATGGGCTATCCATCTTAAAAATCAATGAAAATAATTTTCATTAAAAATAGAAGGCAATTAGACTGATTTGGATGGCCTATTTTTAATCAACCCCATTATTTATGTATTTGAAAACTCTCAGAACATCTTTCTTTGGAGCATTCAAGGATCGGTCCTCTGTTATGATGTGTGAATAATTTTAAAACAGGAGGCATCAGGTTAATTGATAACTTGTGAAATCTTTTAAAATTATCCACCTTAGAAATGCTTCAGGAGGCCCCCTTTCTCTTTCATCAGCCTTTTGCAGTTCCTTTTACCTCCCATGGTTTACTGGGATAAGTTCGACAGGTACAGAAGACATTGTGTTCTGTTTCTTGAAAAGTTTCCGTGCGTCCGCTCCTTACTTAGAATTAGCTTTTAAGTCAACAGTGTTACATCTTCTCTCAGCTATCTTCCCCCCTTTATATTCAGCTACTCTCACCATTGCTTCTAATGTTCTTATTCCTTACAAGAAATAAGAATTTTTTATGTCACTCTCATTTATCAAAATTATTTCTTAACATTGTTATAAAATGCACAGAATTTAGGCTCTTTAGAAATTCTTGCTTTCTTAGCTTCTGTATTTAAATTTTTAGCTTATAACCTAGATTTTTGTTTGTATTTCTTAATGATATGTGTATTTTAGAACTCTTGTTGAATTTTTCTAAGTTATAATTTTGGAAGTACTTTACAGAAAACAAGTAACTGCTGTTTCTATTCCTACTCATTTCTCTGGCTTCTAAGTAGTAATTTTTTTTTTTTACCATATTCTTGGATTTAGTATGAAAATGGTATGCTCTCCATTTGCAGTCACTCCTCAGAAAATAATGATATAATTTGCTACTGTCCTGAAAAGAAATTATAGAAACCAACTGTGTTACTTAATATTGAGTGTCAACTTGATTGGATTGAAGAATGCAAAGTGTTGTTCCTGTACGTGTCTGTGAGGGTGTTGCCAAAGGAGATTAACATTTGAGTCAGTGGGCTGGGAAAGGCAGTACCACCCTCAGTCTGGGTGGGCACCATCTAACCAGCTGCCAACATGGTCAGAATAAAGCAGGCAGAAGAACGCGGAAGGGCTAGACCGGTTTAATCTTTCAGCCTACATTTTTCTCCTGTGCTGGATGAATCCTGTCCTTGAACATGGGACTCCAAGTTCTTCAGCTTTGGGACTCTTTGATCTTTGACCACAGACTGAAGGTGGCACTGTCTGTTGGCCTTCCTACTTTTGAGGTTTTGGGACTCATACAGGCTTCCTTGATCATCAGCTTGCAGACAGCCTGTTGTGGGACCTCACCTTGTGATTGTGTGAGTCAATACTCCTTAATAAACTCCATATATATGTGTGTGTGTATCCTATTAGTTCTGTCCCTCTGGAGAACCCAAATATACCAATGAAAAATGTCTCCTTTCCCAGAAACAATTAGTAGTGGTTTGCTTTAAGTACCATTGAGTTTGATAGTCTCTAAAGGAAACATGGCCTTCTTCTTCTAGTCAGAAGAGTAACTAGAGTTTAAGTTAGTGTACTTGAGAATATGCACTTGCAAGTTAACTAAGCCAATGCCAATCATGAAGTGGTGTTGGCCATAGCTTTTCTCTTCCATGTTGATTCTGCTAATGTTTACTGCAGGCTTAGAGTTCACCAGGCTGGGATATCATGTACATTATGTCGCTTCATCCCCACTACAGTTCTGTGAGGTCAACACTTATTATCCATATTTTACAGAATGGAGACTGAGGCTGGGGGAAGTGGGGTGGTGGGGAGGTAGCTTGTCCAGGGTCACCAAATAGCCAGTGGAGCTGGAGTTTGAAACCAAATAGAATCAGAAAGTTGGCCAAAGATCAGGCAGGACTCTTCTCCTTGTCAGACCCTGAATCAATTTTTTAATAGATTGCATTTATTATTATTTTAATTTTTTAAGATTTTACTTTAAGTTCTGCAATACATGTGCAGAATGTGCATGTTTGTTACATAGGAATACATGTGCCATGGTGGTTTACTGCACCTATCAATCCGTCATCTAGGTTTTAAGCCCCACATGCCTTAGGTTTTTGTCCTAATGCTCTCTCTCCCCTTGCCCCCACACATTCTGACAGGCCCTGGTGTATGATATTCCCCTCCTTGTGTTCATGTGTTCTCATTGTTCAACTCCCACTTATGAGTGAGAACATGTGGTGTTTGGTTTTCTGTTCTTGTGTTAGTTTGCTGAGAATGATGGTTTCCACCTTCATCCATGTCCCTGCAAAGGACATGAACTCATTCTTTTCCAAGGCTGCATGGTATTCCATGGTGTGTATCTGCCACATTTTCTTTATCCAGTTGATCATTGATGGGCATTTGGGTTGGTTCCATGTCTCTGCTATTGTAAGTAGTGCTGCAATAGATTGCATTTTTTAGAGCAGTTTTTGCATTAAAGCAAAAATGAGCAGAAAGTTAAGAGATTTTCCATAAGGTCCCTGCCCCACACATGCACAGCCTCCCCCATTATCAGCATCCCCTAGAAGATCCATTTGTTACAAGCGATGAACCTACGTGACACATCATTATCACTTGATGTCCATAGTTTACATTAGGGTTCACTAATGGAGTCGTACATTCTGTGGATCTGGACAAGTTTACAATGATATGTGTCTACCATTGTAGTACCATACAGAGTAGTTTTACTGCCCTAAAAATTGTATGTGCTCCACCTATTCATCCATCTCTTCTTTTTAACTCCTGGCAACCACTGATCTTTTTATTGTCTCCATAGGTTTGCCTTCTCCAAAATGTCACATAAATTGAATCATACAGTATGTAGCCTTTTTAGATTGGCTTCTATCACAACTAATTTCACAAGTAATATGCAGTTAAATTTTCCCTATGTATTCTCATTGCTTGATAGCTTATTTCTTTTCAGCTCTGAATAATATTGCATTACCTGAATATACCACAGCTTATTGATCCGTTCACCTACTGAAGGATATCTTACGTTGCTTCCAAGTTTTGATAATTACAAATAAAACTGTTGTAAACCTCTGTGTGCAGGTTTTTGTGTGGATGTAAGTTTTCAGTTCCTTTGGATATATACCAAGGAGTGCAATTGTTGGATTATATGGTAAGAGTATGTTTAGTTTTGTAAGAAATTGCTGAACTATCTTCCAAAGTGGCTGTACCATTTTACATTCTCACCAGCGATGGATGAGAGATCCTTTTGCTCCACACTAATTTTTTTTCAGCATTGAAAGATTTAGAATTCTAAGCAGCAGTCATTCATCAAAGGATATTTATGAACAAAGTTACATCTATTTTTTATTCAATATATTACTTTGAGATTCAGGTATTGCCTGTACTAGTTCCTCAGGCCTCAGCCAGTGAGAAGAGTTTTATTTGTCTCAAAATTCACACTGCAAAGACCCCTTTTTGTGGAAAGAAGGACTAAGAGAGCTTTGTTAACTAGGGTCAGTCTCTGAGGCATCATCTGGTTTACTTCCAGGATGCGAGAGACCTGTGATTTCTTTTTCCCCCTTATTTTAATTGAAGCTGTTTATTGATGACATGCAAGTTCTAGAAACAAGAGGGAAAAGCATGCCTCAGATTACCAGGCAAAAACACTTTATTAAATATAAAGGTTAGTTTTTAACAGTTCTGGAAATTTCAATCAAGAAAGGGTGGATATTTTCCAAAATGGTGTTGAAAATTGTATTTGTTGCATATCGTCATTATCTAAGTAGTTGGGTTCTCTGTGCCCCTGACATTCTCTTTCCCTGTGTGCTCCTTGGATGGCTCCTGGGTCCCTTGACAGCCCCTCATATTTCTTCTCCTCAGTATCTTGTGTTCATTCCTGCTCACCTGCAGCATGGCCTGCAGGGCTCGTGCCACATGTCTTAGAGCATAGGGCTTCTCATGGTCCTTCCAGGGCTCTTCTCTTTGGGATAGAGTAAACATCTTCCTCACCCAAATAATTTTTTTAAAGTCCATGCTTTATTCAGATATCCTTAGTTTTTACCTAACATCCTTTTTCTATCTCTGGAATCCCCATCTAAGATATCACGTTACTTGGATATCAATTTACATCTCATGTCTCCTTAAGCTTCTCCTGGTTATGACAGTTTTTCTGATTTCCACTGTTTTTGATGACCTTGATAGTTTTGAAGAGTGCTGTTTAGATATTTTAAAGAATGTTCCTTCATTAAGATTTGTCTGATGTATTCCTCACAATTGGACTTGAGTTATGGCCTTCTGAGAGGAGGGCCACAGAAGTAAATGGCCATTTTCATCACATCACATCAAGGGTACACACTATCAACCTAATTAGTCACTATTGGTGTAGACTTTGATCACCTGGTTGAGGTAGCGTTTGTCAAGCTCCTCTGCTGTGAAATTACTCTTTTTTCCCCTCTTTTTTCTTACTCTCTACAGTTTCGCCTATGACTTAACATAAAGAATATTGACTCTCAAATCATGAAAGTATCACCTTTTTAAAACTGGGGTTTGAGGAGCTTCGTTGTCTCTTTTTCTTCATAGAAATATTATAGGTGACCAGCTTGCATGGTTCTTGGAATATACAGTGCAGAGGTTTTTCGGGAAAGCTCAGCTTTGGTGTTCTCCGTTCATTGCAGCACAGTCACTACCCACTGGCAATGGGAAGGCCCGGAACATTGGTACGTGTTTCCCAGTGACTGTTTATCTTGCCCATTTTTTCCAAATGAAAGGATTGCCATATGGCAAATAGCCTGCCAAGCAGGATTTCCGGAGGTCTTCTGGCATAGACTCTAACTAATTATCCTAGACACCTGTTCGCTTAAATATTGCCTCCGGGAATGACAACCATATACCACAAAAGGAACAGTCCTGGTTTCAAATAATCTAACTTCTACACAGAGGATGTTTTTTTGTGTTAACTTTGAAAAATTCTGAATGTGCAGAATAATACAAAAGATCATAAAGAAAATGCTGACACCCAACATGCTGTATTTTAATATTTGGAAGTTTTCTTTAGTTTTTCTATTTTTTAAAAACTTTTTAATATAAAATATAATATCCCATTTTGCTTAATATTTCAAGAGCTTATTCTTTTATATTTATTTAGTTAGGTGTATTGATGTATATTTGTATGCAATGGCATTATCCATTTAGTGTATAGTTCTATGAATTTTGACAGATGCATCAAGTCATATAATCATGCTCATAATTAAGACATGGAATAGCCTGGGTGCAGTGGCTCATGGCTGTAATCCCAGCACGTTGGGAGGCCAACACAGGCAGATCATTTGAGGTCAAGCATTCAAGACCAGCCTGGCCAGCATGGTGAAACCCCATCTCTACCAAAACCACAAAAATTAGCTGGATGTGGTGGCATGCACCTGTAATCCTAGTTATGCATGAGGACAAGGCATGAGAATTGTTTGAGCCCGAGAGGCAGAGGTTGCAGTGAACTGAGATCACGCCACTGCACTTCAGCCTGGGCAACAGAGCAAGACTCTGTAAAAAAAAAAAATGGAATAACTTTATTAGCCCCCCAAATTCCCTTGGGCTTTTTGTCAAACCCTTCTTCATCTCCAGGCCCTGGCAAACATGCTGTGGTTATCGATTTGAAGCTCAATTCTGTTATGGTGGGATTTCAGTTCTTTTAAATTTGTTGAGTATTTAAAAATGATCCAAATATGGTCAACACTGGTGACCGTGAACTTGAAAAGAATGTATATTGTCCCATTGTTTGTGCGTCAAGTTTCTTGACAGCGTTGTTCAGGTCTTCCATATCCTTACTACTTTTGACTTGGTTTTCTTTCTACTTGTTCTATTAATTACTCAGGGAAGAGTCGTGAATTCTCCGACTTAAATTGTGTGTATTTCTTCTTTCAGTTCTATGAGATTTTGATTAATGTATTTTGAAACCATTGTTATTCACATTTAAGATTGTTACGTCTTCTTGGTGAAGTGACCACTTCATCATTTTGTGATGTCTCTATCGCTAGCAAAATTCCTCATTCTGAAGTCTAAGTGTCTGTTATTAATAGAACCATTTCATCTCACTTTTGATTAGTGTTTGAATGGTATACCCTATTTATATTCCTTTTAATTTATTTATGTCTTTATGTTTAACATGGATTTCTTATAAACAGCATGAAATTCAGTATTGCTTTTTAGAAAATCCAATTTAATATCTCTGTCTTGTTTGGTGAATTTAGATCATTTAATGTAATTATTGGAAGGGTTGGAATATCGTCTACCTTCTTTCTAGTTGTTTTCTGTTGTCTCACTTATTTTTTGTTTTCTTTTTCTCTATTTTGTTCTACTTTTAGATTTTTTTAATGATTTAAATCTTATTTCCTCTATTGGCTCAAAATTTTTAAGTCATTTTTCTGTTGTTTACAATACATACTCTTGATTTATCACTCTCCACCTTCCAATGGTATTATACAATTTGAAACATAGTATTAGAGCCTTGCACCTGTATACTTTCAATTCTTCCACTTCATTCTCTGTGCTATTATTCTCATACATTTTATTCTTACTTATGTTATAGATCCCATGATACATTATTTATATTTTTGTTTTAAACAGTCAATTATCTCTTACAGCACTTAAAATATAAAAACGTTTTAATATGTACCTTGATTTTCACAATTTCTGGAGATCTTCATTTTGTCTGTTATTATATTCCTTCTGCCTGAAAAATTTCCTTAAACATTTCTTATAGTATATCTGCTGAAAGTAAATTTTCTTAACTTTTCTTTTTGTCTGAAAAATTTTTTATTTGGCCTTTAAATTAAAAAGATATTTTTGACAACTGTGATATTTTACAGTTCTCTTTCGCTGCATGATTTTAAATATCATTCCATTATCTTCTGTGTTACAGGGTTTTTGATGAGCTATCTGCCATGATCCTTATTTTTGTTCCTTTGTATATTATGTATCTTTTTCTGTCTGCAGTCAAGATTTTTTCTTTGGTTTTTAGAAGTTTGCTATGAAGTGTCTAGGAGTGTGTGTATTTGTGCACATGCATGTGCTATTTTTTCCTTCTTATGGTTCTTTGTTCTCCTTAGACATATAATTCGACATCTTATATTCCTTTTAAAAAATTCTCATTCTTCTTATGCTAACTTTGTCCCCTTTCCTATGTATTCTCTTTTTGGGACTCCAATTATACATATGTTAGACCATGTTATATTGTCTCACAGTTATTAGATCCTCTGTTCTTTGTTCCTCCTTCTCTCTGTTTCCTCTATGTTTCAGTATGGGTAATTTCTATTGACCTATCTTCAGCTTTACTGATTCTTCTTCAGCCGTGCCAAAGATATGGATCAACTCATTAATAAAATTATTTATGCTTGATATCATGCTTTTTTATTTCTACCATTTCCATTTGACCCATTCTTATCATTTTTGCCTCTATGCTTAAATTCTTCATCTGTTCATGCATGTTGTCCAACTTTTTCACCACAACTTTTAACCTACTAATTATAGTTATTTTAAAATTAGTATTGGACAGTTTCAACATCTGGGTCATCTCTAAGTTGGTTGATTTATCTGTTAATAATAGGTTGGGTTATTATTTTTTTTTTGGCTTTTGTTTTATTGAATTTAGGACATCATGTGTGAAAGAAGCTGAGGTGAATAGTTTGTTTTCTTGGAAATGTGCATCATTATTCTTCTGTTAGGCCATTAATAATAGGAGTTGGTCAGTCCAGTCAGCAGACTATTTGGGTTGTGTTTTTTTTTTTTTTTTTTTGTGGCTTTGGATACATTTATTGCCGCATACACTTCATATTTCACAATGGTGAGATGCTTTTGCCTGTGTTCAAGGTGATAGATGTGTTGTCATCAATTTTTTTAATGTTCCTACTCCACCCTCAGTGTTCTTGCATTTCTGAATGCTTGTGTCACATAATGTGTGTGTGTGTGTGTGTGTGTGTGTGTGTGTGTGTGTGTGTAATCTTGCTCTAGCTGTTCTACCAGGACTGCTGGAATAATATGCAACTATTGTTTATTACTCTCTGCCAAGTTTGCACTGAGGATTCTCTGGTGTGGGTCAGCTCTAGTTTTAGGCAGCAAACTAGTTGAACAGAACACTCTTTATGCATTTATTTGTCCTTGGTGTCTGCTGTAGTCTTCCTGTTTTTCCTATTCATTTATATATATTTATATTTAATGGATCTATCTTTGCAGCTATATCTCCCATCTTCTGTTTCTTTTAAATTGCTTGTAATTTTTTAAATGGACAAAAGTTTTAAATAATACAGAAAGTCTGACAATGTTTTTATTCGTAATATTGTTTATTGCTTTTAAGTCTAGAAAATCTCTCCATTTATTTACCCAGATGCATTACTTACATGTTTTCTAAAAAATAGTTTGATTTTCCCTTAACTCTTTGATTTATCTGCAATGGAATGGATGTATATGTTGACAGGCAGGATTTAGAAGTCAGTTTTGTTTTCCCACTCAAGACCTAAAATTTAGGCTAACATTATTTCTTAAATAGAAACAGTAGCAAAAGATTGATTTACTGTGAAACTAATAAAGCTCAAACTTCAGAGACTCCTTTGCACAGGCTTCTGCATAGTACATTGACTTGGTCATAATTTTTATGACAAATCTTTCAGTAAGATATCTTAACGGTAATCAATTAGGACATCCATAACTTTCCATTACAAATTCCTCTCTGTCATAACTCTCTGTATTGGTTGGTTTCAGGGGGGCCATAGCCATTTTTTTGGTCTGACTAAAGGGAAATAGAGTTGGGAATGGGATGTGTTATGTGGTTGCATTGTTAGGCCTCTTGGTGTAGGAATGTCTTCCAAGAATATTCCCACTACCCACTGTCTGATTCACTCAGAATCATGGGACAAAACTGAAGGAATGGAGATTGCATTAATCCTAGTACCTGAATATATGGGCAGAAAAGAAGAAATATGATTTGTAATTAGTCTATGGAAATTTTTTCCAATTATGAGACATATAAAATTGAACATTGAGAATTTAATTCTCCTCCGTGTGTTGTCAAAATAGGCATTTCTTTCCTGTCAGAAATATACTAGATGAGGCAACATATTCTATTATAAACAAATCATACTTGTTTTATTTACTTATTTATTTATTTACTGAGATGGAGTCTTGCTCTGTCGCCCCGGCTGGAGTCCAGTGGTGCGATCTTGGCTCACTGCAACCTTCGTTTCTTGGGTTCCAGCTATTTTCCTGCCTCGGTAGCTGGGATTACAGGAGCTTGCCACCATGCCTGGCTAATTTTTGTATTTGTAGTAGAGATAGGGTTTCTGCATGTTGGCCAAGCTGGTCTTGAAATCCTGACCTCAGGTGATCCACCCACCTCAGCCTCCCGACGTGCTGGGATTACAGGCATGAGCCATAGTGCCTGGTCCTATTTATGTTTTGATGAGAACTGTGCAAAATATCATAGTACCAAGGTTGAGTAACTGTTCTAGTGAACGTTCACTATCATATCTGACCTTATATGTTTTATAAGCTTCAGACCCCATGTAACCTGAATAGGTTATAGCATAATTGCTAAGGGCTCCCAACTACTTAACCTGTCTCAGCCTCAGTATTCCTATCTATAAAATGGGAATAATAATAGGTACTCCTGAGGTTTCGGTGTGTATTTACATCATTGAGTATGTTTATTTAGACTGTCTGTTCTATATTAGTGTCTGCGGTGGGAACACTAGTTAGTACCTTGCTTTCTCTCAAGGTTTTCTCTGCCTTAGGTGTCACGGCTGTGCTCATGCCAGGAAGGAGAAGGGGATAGTGCCAGTCTGTGTCAGCTTTCAAATTTTATGCTCTCTTCATTTTTTTTTCTTGGTTATATTATCTAGTTGTTTATATTTTCTTTGTATCCTTTTCAAAGCACCAGCTCTTAGATTTATTTATTAGGCATTCATGTTTTACAGCTTCTACAATTTGTGACTTTTTAGTTTCATATTTTACATTGAATCCGTTCTTTCTGCATTACATTTTCTGTTGCTGTCTAACCTGTTGATGTGATTGCCTCCTTCATTATTTTCCCTCTTTCTTATATCAGGATGGACATATTTGAGACTGGAGCAGTCCTGAGCGCCTGCAGCACAGTGTAGCGTGTGTGAGGATGACCCTGGGCTGGGATGCCTGGGTTCAAAGGCTGCCTCCGCCAAGTCCTGGTTGTGCACACCTGGGAAAGGAGCTAGCCTTTTTATGCTTTTGCTTTCTCGTCTGTGTATAAGAATAGTGTGTCCTTTTCATAGGGTTGTGATGAAGATGACATGCAAGGATATTTTTAAAGCTCTTAGTACCTAGTAAATAGTGAGTAGGACTTAACATTTGTTAAATAAATTAATTCGTTACTAGTTGCTGAGTATGCCATTGCATGCATGTACCATTCTTCCTTTAACTGACTCTTTACTGATGAGTGGATGTTTCTCTTCTCTGATCTCTGACTATTGAAAAGAAACCCATGCCCTCAATGTCCTTGTGTATGCACACAACAGGAATAGGTGAGTAGAATTAATTCAGAGATAGAAAACTGTGGCATTAAAGGGTATATCCACATAGTATTTGATAGACATTGCCAAACTGCTCACCTTGGGGAGGGGGATCCATCAATTTACAGTCCTGTAAGCAGTGTTCTCATATGTTATCACAATCTTTGATCTTTGCTAATCTGATAGGTAAACTCTGATCTCATTTTAGTTTTCCTTATCATATTGAGCATATTTTTATAGGTTTAATGGCCATTATTTTTCTTTTATCTGTAAAATGTCCTTTTTTGTCCTTCGCCTATTCTGTGCTCTTCTCAGGGTATTAATGGGCCTCATGGATGCCCTTGACTAAATAACTCTGTCTTGGGTAATGTAATGGAATTTGGGGCTGAATCCCAGGGCAATCCACTTCCTGCAACTGGTAATAAAATGAAATGAGTGATAACAAAAACACCATTCACTGGACAGAGACTGTGCTTAGGAGCTTACATACATTGCATCCTCCCATCCTCCCATGAAAGGAAGGGGACAACCTGTGTTGAAGACCCAATTCTGTGATATGTATCCAAGTCTACATTGGGAAATCTATCTGAGCCTCAGTTATGTCATCTGTAAAATGGGAATAGTACCTCCTTCAAAGAGTTATGGAGATGAAATAAAATGAACTAGGTAAAAACACCTGGCACCATGCTTGGCATAAGTATAATGGGTGCTAAGGAATGTTGATTTCCTAACAATGTCGGTGTCAGGCTGAAGAAAAGACAAAAGATAAGGGCGACTTCCAAATCACAGGCAACGTTGTGAGTAAGAGTGACAGGAAATATTCTCCTGGATATGTTGGTAGGAAAGAAAGCTGGGTGACAACAGCAATATTTTTCAATTAAAATCCCAAATCTCATGGTTTCTCTGAGATCTGGGAGCAAACTATTAACTTACTTTAGAGCATAACTCCTGGATCTATAATAGCTTTATAGTTTTAAAAGGCCAAATGGAAACCAAATACGTATTAATGTAAATATGAGATTTCTAAATGGCTCTGGAACAGACTTTAGCTAAATTACTTTCCTTCACTTCTTTTTGGAGGGCGATGTTTTGCATTTTCCAGGTGCTCTCTTAGCATTCTCTTGGCTTTCACAGCCTACCTAACGTGGTGTGGATGGGGCCTAATGGGCCCCAGAGGGGTCTAACAATATCACACTTCTTTGAAATGACCCTGAACAGGGAATATTGCCTTTAGAGTTGTGGCTTTCCTCTTTACTGTACTGTGAGGATTTTACTAACCTTTCTGATAGGTTTGAGGATTATGGCAAGGACATTTCTAAACCACTGTTTTCTTGGGTTGCATTCCCTAAGGGAACTTATCTGTTGAAGAGTTGAAGTTCAGCTCTAAGTCCTATTTATGTCGGGCATTATGCATTCATTTCAATGTCGACTTGTCTTTAGTTCAATACAAGTCTTAGGGAAGGGAGCTTGTCTGTCAGTGTCATAGGGAGGGTCATATGATGCGAAACCAACATCTTGAAAGTTGGGCTTATATATCCTATTGCTGGGAGAGCAGGTAACAGATTACCTTATTTCATTATTCAAGCAAGAAATTAGACCTGTTGCAGGTTCAGAGGGGAGCCAGTGACTTGGCTTGACCACCTGCAACAATCCTCACCGCTATTTACCCACATTAATCTTATCTACAATTCCACTATATTGGGAAATGTGGATGAGAAAATTTGGGGACATCTTTGTTGTGCAGCTGCATCTTTGAATGGCACTCAGAGTTTATGATTACAGGGAAACCTGAAAGGATGATCATTCCTTCTTCCTGCTTGTGGAGGGGGACAGAACAATGGCTAGCACTACCATAGAAATGACAGTGACAACAGTGGTTACAATAAGCATACTTTTATTTTTGTTGAATCTTTCTCCTCTTTATTGCAAGATTTATCATTAAAGGGGACTACACAAAACCTTAAGAGAATTCTAAGATAGAGTTTAACACAAGATGTTTATTTGGGGGTGCACTTGGGATCAAACCCCGAGGAAGAAGATGAAAATGGGAGAGGGCAGAAGGAGAAGTCAGGCTGGGTGGAAGACCCAGTGACAGCCTCAGACAACAGGGACTCTGAGGTTAGATGGCTCTTCAGAGCTGCCTTGCATTGGACCAAGAACGTCAGGACTTCCGACGCCTCTATCAGTCAGTCACTGGCAATGGGCCGCCTATGAAGGGGCATATCTTAGGCCAGGGGCCCCTTCAGCTGCAGCAATCCCTGAAGGGGGTGCCTCTGGCAGTGTCTACACTCTCAGCAGCTGGGCAGCTGCTTCACATCTAAGGGGGCTTCTCCATTGGCACAGGAGGCAGGGTTGAGACTGATGATACTTTTAGAGGTCCCAAAATATTTTAATTTCTTTTAGAATCAGAAGAAAAAATGGATATATCCCAGCCTGGATTATATTGTACAATGCAGGGATAAAGTCATAATTTTTAAAATGTATTTGTATTTGTATATATTTGTATTTCTTCATGGAGTTAGGGGCCCATGAAGGCAAAAGTACCCAGGGCTCATGGAAATCCTAAGGCAGCCCCAATGAGTCCTTCACTGAAGGGCAGCATCCTTCACAATCATTGGGGTGGCATTTTCTTTGGGACCAGATTATTATTTTTATCCTATTAAGACATTTCCTTTTTCTCTTCCTAATTCATGAAACACTTTGATCTTTAATTTTATCAACTGCCATTGTGGCATTTATTAACATGACGATATTGTTTTTCATATTTGCCCTTCTGATATTATGATTTATGTTTGTGAATTTGGCAGTGCTAAACAATATTGGACTATGCCCCACTTGGTCAAAAGGCTTCATTCCCTTTCCTGCCGCTGGATTTTATTTTCATGGCTCATTTGAAGTGAGACTGATCCATGACTTTCTTTCCTTGCCCTGTCCCATTCGGGTTTTTGTTGTGTTAGCAACTGCCTAGTTGGTAGAGTGAATTGGGAAGCTTCTCATGTATTTTGTGTGTATGTGTGTTTTTAAACAATTTTAACATCGTGAAAATAATTTGTTTAGCAAATGGACAAAACTTTCTGATAAAGCGTCAGTGAAATTTGAGATGCATTTATCATGTAATCAATGCTTCCCAGCTTGCTTTTTAGTTTGTAAGAATTTGAAACATAAAGACCTATTTATCTTGTAATCAATTCCCAGCTTGTTCTTTAAAGTTTGTAAGTCCGCTTCAGAACTTCCAAACTGTGATTCATGAAAAACTTTTTTGCAAGATTAAAAAAAAACTTTCCCTGATTGAAAACTCTGGTTTAAACTAAGTTAAATCACTTTCTTTACATGATTCTCAGAGCACTTGTATGCTAATAGCCTCTTCAAAAAGAACTAACATATTTATATCACTTAAGCTTTGTAACAGCCTAGTGTCTGGCAGAATGTAATCTAAGGAATATTATAAAATATTCATTTTCTATCTCTTTCTTAACTATTATGTTGTAATTTCACTTCTTGTTGTCAACATGCTGACTTCTGTCTCAAAATTTTAATTTGCAATTTTTTTTTTGGTGGGCTGGAAACCATATAACAAAATTTGTTAGAACTGTATAAAAATATTCACACATAGATTCTTTGCAATCTCTGTGAAAGCTAAGGGACTTTTTTTTTTATGAGTAAGATGGGTTCTATACGTACATATTGTAATTCTCACTTAGGCTACTGAGAGGTCACTTTTGCTTCCTCCTAGGTTCTCAGCCATGTTCTAGACCTGAGCTGTCTGATACTATTGGCAATAGCCATGATGTCATTAAATTAAAGTCAAATAAAATGAAATATAATTAAAATTTCAGTTACTTGGTCACACTAGCCACATTTCAAATGCTCAGTGGTCAAATGTGGCCAGTGGCTACCATATTGGATGGAGCAGACGGGAAACAATTCATTGTCATGGAAAGAACTGCTGTAGACAGTTGTTTGCAACAGGAAACAGAGAAATCTATATTTTAAACCAGAAGGTTATCTATTTTTTTTTTTAACTGGAGAGTACTGTTTTAGGCAGTTGTTTATGACATGTAACAGAGGAATCTGTATTTTAAGCCAGAAGCTTATCTTGGAAGGTTATCTATTTTTTTTTTTTTTTTTTGAGATGGAGTTTCACTCTTGTTGCCCAGGATGGAGTACAATGGCACGATCTTGGCTCACTGCAACCTCCGCCTCCCATATTCAAGCGATTCTCCTGCCTCAGTCTCCTGAGTAGCTGGGATTACAGATGCCCAGCTAAATTTTTGCATTTTTAGTAGATATGGTGTTTAACCATGTTGGCCAGGCTGGTCTTGAACTCTTGACCTCAGGTGATCCTCCCACCTCAGCCTCCCATTACAGATGTGATCCACCACACCTGGCCCAGAAGGTTACCTATTAATGATCTTACATTATAATCAATATTTCTGCCTCACTTATTGACATGGGCTGAAGTAAGATCTCGAAGTAGAAGTAGACAGTATTATTTATCCAGTAAGGGATGATGTGCTTGAAATTTCCTAATAGTGTTTGATATGGATGAATTCAGCCTCAGTGAGAATTTGTTTTCTAAATGCATCAGGGGTGTGAACTTTGTCTTCCCATCAAACTGTGAGTGCTTTAGGGAAAAGGGCCATATGTCTGCCCCGTGGTTGTAACCCCGGGGCGACGCATGTACTAGAAACATAACTGTTACCTTAATAATTAGTTTTCAGGATAATGGAGTTCAGACATAAGGTCATCTCTTTTCAACCAGAGACAACAGAACTTCAAACAATGATAGGAATGCATAAATGGCAGGCTCTGTCGATGTACCTTGACCCAAGCCTCATATCAGCATCAAAACATGGTATGACTCATTGCTTTAACGAAAAAAAAATCCCAAACTCCTTAACATGGCCTCAGAGATAGTGTGGATCTGCCCACATTCTATCTCATCTGACAACACTCTCTTCTCTTTCCAGACCAGGCATGTCTCTTTCTAGACCTGAGGCCTGCGGGCCACATGCAGCCCGGAACAACTTGGAATTTGGCCCAACACAAATTTGCAAACTTTCTTAAAATATTATGCCTTTTTTTTTTTTTGGGCAATTTTCTTTTCTCCTTTTTCTTTTTTTATTTTCATTTTCTTTTTCTCATCAGCTGTCATTAGTGGTAGCATATTTTACATGTGGCCTAAGACAATTCTTCTTCCAATGTGGCCCAAGGAACCCAAAAGATTGGACACTCCTGTTCTAGACTATCCCAACCACACTGACCTTCTTCCAGTTGCTTGAATGTCTGACTTCTTCCCCTGGTTCCAGGGGACAGGCTCAGCATTCCTTCCTTTTAAAGAAGGAAATGTCATTCTAATGGGACTGTCAGTTCTGTGGTTACACATCCTCTGCCAGAGGTGACAGTGTGACCTAAGATGGACCAATGAGACTCTTTCCAGGGATTTTATGTAAAGATCCTGGGAGAGAGAAGCCCTCTTTCCTCTGACGGTGCCAGCCCTGAAGACAAAAGCTTCAAGCTGTTTGTGGCTCACATGACCCCAGGTCTCTCTCTCTATGGCATCTAGAAAGTCATGCAGTAGGGGCGAAGGGGGGCATCGCTCAGAGAGAACCAAAGCTGGGTGACGCAGGGGAGGTAGCGGGGAGAAGGGTTTCTTAAGCCAGGCATAGAAACACTACCCATAAAATTGACAAGTTTGAGATATTAAAAATTAAGAACTATCCTTAAAGATACCATAAAGCAAAACAACAACAACAGCCAGAGTCAGGAAAGACATTTGCAACTTCCAGACCAATATGAATCAATCAATGAGAATATGACAGACAGCACAAAAGAAAAATGGGGCAAATATTTGAAAATACCATCTCAGCAGCGGAACCCTAAGTGACCAAGAAACATGTGACAAAATGTTCTACATCATTAATAGGCAGGAAAATATACATTAAAACAATTACGTGCCCTTGGGTTGGCAAACATTTAAAAGTCTGATAATAGCACCAAGTGTTGACAAGGACATGGAACAATTGGAATTTGAATACCCTACTGAAGATAATGTTAATTAGTTCAACTACTTTGGAAATACCTGAGTAATATCTAATAAAGTGGCTTATCCCACAAACTTTTAGCCAACCGTTTACTTCTATTTAAGAGGTACATACCCCAGAGATGCTGATGTACCAGAGAAAAGCTTTTGAACACGTGTACCAACATGGGTATCAACATATTAGAATGTTAATAGCAGTCCGAAACCAGAACCAGACTTTATGAGTTTGCCAGGGCCGCCATAACAAAGCACTCCAGACCGGATGGCTTAAGGAATGAATATGTGTTGGCTGGGCACGGCGGCTCACACCTGTAATCCCAACACTTCGAGAGGTTGAGGTGGGCAGATCATGACGTCAGAAGATCGAGACCATCCCGGCCAACATGGTGAAACCCTGTCTCTACTAAAAATACACAAATTAGGCAGGTGTGGTGCTGCACACCTGTAGTTCCAGCTACTCAGGAGGCTGAGGCAGGAGAATTGCTGGAACCCTGGAGGCGGAGGCTGCAGTGAGTGGAGATTGCATCACTGCACTCCAGTCTTGGCTACAGAGCAAGACTCTCTCTCTCAAAAAAAAATTGATATTTATTATCTTGCAGTCCTAGAAGTCTGAGGTCCAGGTGTCAGCAGGGCTGGTTTCTTCCAAGTCCTGTCTCCTTGGCTTGCAGATGGCCGTCTTCTCCCTGTGTCCTCATGTGGTCTTCCATCTGTGTGTCTGTGCTCTAATCTCCCTCTTACAAGGACACCCGTTGTATTGGATTAGAGCCCACTCCAATGACCTCATTTCAACCAATTACCTCTTTAAAGACCCTATCTCCAAATACAGTCACATTCTGAGGTATAAATAAAAACATAAATTTTCTTAGAGGGGGAAGAGGAACACAGTTCAGCTCATAATACAACACAAATGTTAATCAACAGAATGGTTAAATACATTGCATGTTTAAATAAATTCATACAATGGAAATCTATTGCAGTGCAAACACCTGAACTATGGGCACTGCAAGGACATAAATGAATCTAACAAACAGTATTGAGCCAAGGAAGCTGTGTCGGGCATCAATGTGTCACACAGTTTCCTCTTCAAGGAAGCGCTCCATTGCCCCAGCTGCTGGGAGTGCTGTTGGCAGCTGCTGTCAGCTGTCAGCCCCTCCAAGGATTGCTTTGGTTATAGAAAGCTGCCCCTCCCAAGGTCAGACTCATCTCCTGGTGGCCCACACCCACAACTTATCACTGTGGTCATCTTGGCCCAACGTAGGGCAATTCTGGAGGGCGCCATAGATCAACCAAGGCTCTCAGTGGACCTGAATTGCAGCTCAACCTTTCCTGTTGCCCACTCCTCCTTTCTCCAACCCTCCCTCTACTCCACCTCTTCAGCTTCCACAGGTGTTGGTTCCAGGGAAGTCCTTCACAAATATCTATCCTGTAAACTTTATCTCAGAGTCTGACTCCTAGGTAACTCAACTTTGGATAGTTGGTTCTGGAAGTGGTTCCACAAGGGAGGTTGCATTAGTTTTTTAAGGCTGCTGTAACAAATTGCCACACACAGGGTGGCTTAAAACAAGAGAAATTGATCTCTTACAGTTCTGGTGGCCGGAAGACTATAATCAAGGTGTCAGCAGGGTTAGCTGCTTCTTCAGGATCTGAGAGAGAATCTGTCCCATGTCTCTCTCCTATCTTCTGGCAACAGCGGTATTCGTGGTATTCCTTGGTTTGTAGACACATCTTTCTAATTTCTGCATCTGTTTTCACATGGCCTTCACCTCTGTGTCTTCTCCTTTTGTCTTTTCTTTCTTTTTTTTTTGAGACAGAGTCTTGCTCTGTTACCAGGTGCCAGGCTGGAGTGCAGTGGTGCGATTTCAGCTCACTGCAACCTCTGCCTCCTGGGTTCAAGCAACTCTCCTGCCTCAGCCTCCCGAGTAGCTGGGACTACAGACACGTGCCACCATGACCAGCTAATTTTTTTTTTTTTTTTTCAGTAGAGATGCGGTTTCACCATGTTGGCCAGAATGGTCTCGATTTCTTGACCTCATGATCCGCCCGCCTCGGCCTTCCAAATTGTTGGGATTACAGGCGTGAGCCACTGCACCCGGCCCCCCTTGTCTTTTCTAATAACGACACCAGTAATTGGATTTGGCCTACCCTCATTTAAGATGATCTCATTTTGAGATCTTTAATTACATCTGCAATGACTATTTTTCCAAATAAAGGTATTTACAGGCTCTTGGAGACATATCTTTTGCAGAGGTGGCTACCATTCAACTCATTGCACAGACGATAAGATGGGGTTTTGAAGCTGAATCACTCAACTCCTGGCTGGCAGTGAGGACCCTGTCCTGAGCCAGGCACGCAGTGGAGGTCCAGCTGTTGCCACTTGTCTGGGCGGATGGATGGCCGAGCGGTGGAAGGGAGTGTGTTAACTGGTCGATGTTTCAGGCAGTTGGGAAATACGGGGGAAGTAGTAGCTCTGAGGACGATTGAATTGAGTGGCTTATGCTAAGCTTGATTGCACAGAAAACAAAGAGGTGAGGGCAGAGCCTTCCTTGGTAGCATAGCTCATCTTCTGCCGGAGGAAGGTAGAGAGGCCTGAAGACGAGGCCCAGGACTGAACGCTCAGCATGGCTGAGCTCCTGAGAAGGCGGTATTCCCAAATGAAGCAGATCTTTTGTGCCAAGGTCAGGGTACTGACTGGGAAAGAATGGGACTCTGGCACATGTGAAGAGGATGGCTAGATTGGTATCTCCAGCAGCCTGGGGTTCCCAGAAGCTTCAGTAAGAGCCCACTCCTCCTTAGGAGTTAGCATTCCTTCCTGCTCGCCACTTTTGGATGATACAGAGATTTCAGAAACAAGATGACATATGTTCCCCCAGCATCTGCTCCCACTCTTGCTGGCTGCTTGACTGTAGATAGGGATAAGTCTTTGGTCTCCTCCTTTGCCCATTTCTCTACTGGCCAGCTTGCCTATCATTATTGATTCATAAAAATTCTTTATATATTAAAGCTACAAACCCTTTTCACAAAAAGACACAAGCACATATACATACACAAACTTACCTTAGGGGGTGTTTCAATCTATCCTTATCTACAACCAAGCAGCCAGCAGTGGGTTGGGGGGACAGTGCACTGGACCTGCTGCATGCCTGCAACACCAAGGCAGCGTGCTCCAGCAGGAGCCCGGAGCAGCCAGCTGTGATGACAAAATGAAAGGGACCTTTCTGTTTAGGTGGAGAGCAAGACAAGGATGCGTCTTAGCAACACTCTAACTTGACGTTGTCCTCAGAGTGGCCCAGTGTCCTAAGTGTCTAAGAAGAAAATTGTTTAAACTTTAGAAAGAATACACAGATGACCTTCAGATTGTCTTCTGAGAAAACTCAAGAAAATAAATCAACTGAGAAACATTTAGAATCAATTAAGGAATTTATTAGGCGGCTGAATTGAAAATATATATAAACTAAACTCTCTAGTTCTCCCACCTATCAAAAGTGACTATAATAAGCAGTGGCAAAATAGAAACATAAGAATACAAATGAGACGAAATATAGAGAGCATATATGATTGTAGCTGCAAACTTTTTTCTTGAGGAAGTAAAAGATTTGAAAAATTGAGAGCTATATCATGTTTCTGAATGGCATGACAAAATATAGTATTGCAAAAAGGGTAATTCAGGATTGCTGAATTAATTGGTCAATTAAATATTTAACTATAACCTTTGGCTTTTAATAACTGACTCACTAATTGTAAATAATCAGTCAAATAATGTAGAAAAATGCAAAGAGAAATTAAATGACGATCTGAGTTTGTACCACTTAGAAATGACTATACTCTTTCAGATAAGTCTGCCTGGAAATAACACACGTAGATCTATGTTTACAAGTTTACGTTAAGGGAATAATGCTAAACTTCATGTGTCAGAACTTATATGTTTCATTTAATAATATATCTGGGCATTTTTCAGGTGAAATAAACATATGTACATCCTCATAGGGCATTCACCTGGGATGTGCCAATACTTACATAACTGGTCCCCATTGTTACATAATGTCCCAACCCTGGGACATTGTCGTTCTTCTTCCCTGTTATTAAAATAGCTGCAAACATCCTGAATAGTTTCTACATTTAATGTAATCCCAACAAAATTTCTAATTTTAAAAATGTACACATTATTCCTGTAAGAGTGACCATAATCAAACAATCACAAAATAAAATCGTTGGCATGGTTATGGTGAAAAGGGAATATTTTACACTGTTGGTGGGAATGTAAACTAGTTCAACCACTATGGAAAACAGTGTGAAGATTCCTTGAAGAATTAGTAGAACTACCAAATGGTAGCATCCCACTAGCAATCCCACTACTAAGTATCTACCCAGAGGAAAAGATGTCATTATATGAAAAAGGTACTTGCACACACATGTTTACAGCAGCACAATTTGCAATTGCAAAAATGTGGAACCAGCCCAAATGCCCATCCATCAATCAACGAGTGAATAAAGAAATTGTGATATATATGGGTGTGATATATATATGTGTGTGTGTGTGTGTGTGTGTGTGTGTATACATATATATATTTAGACACACACATTTGTATATATATAGTTCATATATACATATATGTACATATGTATATTTGTATATTTATATACCACAGTTATATATAGATGTGTGTATATATATAGATCTCAGGGAATACCACTCACTCATAAAAAGGAACAAAATAATGGCATTCACAGCAACTTGGATGGCTGGAGACCATTATTCTAAGTGAAGTAACTCAGGAACGGAAAGCCAAACATTGTATGTTCTCACTCATAAGTGGTAGTGAGAATAAGTGAAGTAATCACTTCCACTCATAAGTGGGAGTGATTCTAAGTGAAGTAACTCAGGAATGGAAAACCAAACATTGTATGTTCTCATTCATAAGTGGGAGCTAAGCTATGACGACCAGCAGGTAAGCTATGAGGACAAAGGCATAAGAATGATATAATGGACGTTGAGGACTCAGGACAAAGGGTGGGAAGGGGTGAGGGATAAAAGATTATACATTGGGCAGAGTGTATACTGCTTGGGTGATGAGTGCACTAAAATCTCAGAAATCACCGCTAAAGAATGCATGTAACCAAACACCACCTGTTCTTCAAAAATCTGTTGAGATATTAAAAAAAAACACACTAAAAATGGAATTCTAAAGTGCATCTGGAAGTATAAATTATGAGATTAGACAGTAGATTTTTGAAAGAGAAGAACAATGTGAGTTATTTGTCTTATGAGATGTCAAAATACTTTTTGAAGCTATAATGACTAGAAACTAAATAGACCAAGTTTCAAAAACAGAGCAATATAATTAGAAAACAAGTGAAGTTGATTCCAATCTCTCATTATAAGCAAAAGATAAATTTCAAATTAAGTAGACACTTAAGTTGTGAATGTAAAATGTATTCGGACAAATTATAGGTGATAATTAATATAATTTGGGGTATAAAAAACTTTCTAAGCCTGACACTGAAGGCCAAAAGTATATAGAAAAAATTAGATTTTACTTTAGTAAAAGAAATTGAGAATTTACACATACAAAACATCATAATTTTATGATATAGAAGAGCACTGTTAAATAGAAATATGATATGTGACATAAATGTGAGTCACATATGTAATTTAAAGTTTCAGAAATGCATTAAAAAACTGAAAATTGGCTGGGTGCAGTGGCTCACACCTGTAATCCCAGAACTTTGGGAGGCTGAGGTAGGTGGATCACAAGGTCAGGAGTTCAAGACCAGCCTGGCCAAGATAATAAAACCCCATCTCTACTAAAAATAAAAAAATTAGCTGGGTGTGGTGGTGGGTGCCTGTAATCCCAGCTATTCGGGAGGCTGAGGCAGGGACTTGCTTGAACCTGGGAGGCGGAGGTTGTAGTGAGCCAAGATCACGTCACTGCACTCTGACCTGGGCGACAGAGCAAGACTGCGTCTCAAAAAACAAAACAAAAAA
Organism: Sapajus apella; assembly: GCF_009761245.1. Classification (NCBI taxonomy): domain Eukaryota; kingdom Metazoa; phylum Chordata; class Mammalia; order Primates; family Cebidae; genus Sapajus; species Sapajus apella. The sequence goes on along the minus strand of NW_022436950.1, from coordinate 6,382,762 downwards.
CAAGATATAACAAAAGAAAAAAACAAACAAAAAAACTGAAAATTATAATTGGTGAAATCAATTTCAATAATATATTTTATTTAATTCAAAGTATCAAAAACATAATTTCAACATAAAATCAATACTAACAATTATTACTGGGAGGTTTTACATTCTTTTATTCTCATGCAAAGTTTTTGGAATCCCATGTGCATTTTATTTATTACAGCTCATCTCAGGTAAGATCAGCCATATTTCAAGTCTCAGTAGCCACATGTGTCTAGAGGTGCTATCTTAGCACAGATACACAATACCAAAAATAAAAGGCAAATGAAAACTTGAATAGATAAGGTAATTTACTTTGTGTACATATGTGTGTCTGTGTCTCTTTGTGAAAGGGTTTGCAGCTTTAATATATAAAGAATTTTTATGAATCAATAATGATAGACAAGTTGGCCAGTACAGAAAGGGTTAAAGGCAGAGACCAGGCAATTCACAAAAGAATCAATAAACATGTAAATATGTCCAGGTATTAGTTATCAAATAATGAGCATTAAAATATGAGAAAATAGACAGTTCTACTTATTAAACTGTGAAATGTTACAAAACAAACGCTGAATTCCTGTGTTAGTAAGAGAATGATGAAATGAATACTTGTATGTACTGCTACAGGGAATGTAGACAGGTACAACCCTTGTCATTGGAAATATGGATCAAAAGGCTTAGTACATGTTTCCCTTTGAAGTAAAAATTTTACTTGCAGGAATTTACCTTAGAGGGTGTATTAGTTTACTAATGTCACAAATGGGGTGGCTTAAACAGCAGAATTTCATTGGCTCAAAGTTCTGGAGGCCAGGAGTCCAAGGTCAGGGTGTCAATAGAGTTGGTTCCTTCCGTGGGCTTTGAGGATGAATCTATTCTCCTGCCTTTCCCTTAGCTTCTGGTGGTTTGCTCACAATCTTTGGTGTTCCATGGCTTGTAGAAGCATCATCCCGTCTCTGCCTTTATCTGCACAAGACGTTTTCCCTGTGTACTTGTCTGTCTCCAAATTTCCCCTTTTTGCAAGGATGCTAGTCATATTGGATCAGGGCCTATCTTACTCTAGTATGATCCAGTTTTAATTAAGTACCTCTGCAACAACCTTATTTCCAAATCGGGTCACATTCTAAAGTACTAGGGGTTAGGACTTTAACATGTAGGTTTTTGGGAGACACAATTCAATGCATAACAGGAAGTGATAAAAGATGTGAACAAAGATTTGGTTGCAAGAGCCACTTCTCACCACCTGTCCTTTCCATCCTTGGCTAAGTCACCATCATTCTCACTTGGATTCCACCGGGTAGGCTGAAGCGGGTGTGTCAGGTGGGCTGGAATTCAGCATTCTGAACTAGCCTGGTAAATAGTTTTCCCAATTAGCGGATCCACGCAATTTAGCTTGTCTTGAAGTTAAAGCAACTTTTGCTAATGCTGCTAAGGCTACTACTTCTGTCACTGAGCCATCTTCACCATTTTTTTTTTTTCACAATTCTTACTCCTTGACACTTAGGAAGTTTTCATTCTGTGTAAAGCAGTTGCCTTTGTTACCATCAAAGACCCAAGAACAGAAAACAGCACAAAAATAAAAAGAATAAAACAGCGGTATGTTAGCTGTCACCAGCTGGATCTGAGTGTTGAGTTAATGTTGTCTAGGAACTGAAGACCCTCTACATGCTTTTGTGACCAGATGTCATGAAGAAACCTGGAAAGGGTCTGATCTTATAACTATGGGTATGGCCAGGACACCCAGGAGGTCATCTAATCAGGAAAATGCAGGTATCTGAGTCAGGTCAATTCCTAAGATAACTATTATTTTGAACCACCAAGAATGTTCTTAATAATAGCATCTGCTATGGAGCTGGAGAAGTTAATGGCCAAAAAAGTTGTAAAAATGCTCACCATAACTTTAAGAGTGGGGGAAATTACTTCATTTTAAGGATTGAATTGATTTAGATCTCAACTGCTTTTCTTTCTTTCCATGTAAGTCACAGGAGAAAAAAAAATCTTGAAATGGAATCTATAATCTGTCCCTTTAAAGAACACATTTGAGCACCCAGTCCTAAGTGGTTTTAATCACACAACATCACAGGACTCAATAAATAATTAATATAAATTAATGGCTGATGAAAGAAACACATCCACACTGATCTATAATTACTGGAAGCAACCTCATATATTTTTCATAAGAGTGACGTTTCATTGCAGGTTTTTTTTTTCTCTGAAATACAGTGTATTTGGAATTTAAATTGCTTTCAATAATTGCTTTTAACTGCTTTCAGTGGCAGAACCTTTTTGTCAATACACTATGGGCATCTGCAAAGTTTGGGATTCGGTGCTCCTTTTACATCTTCTGTTTCCACCAGGCTTTATAATCTTAAATGGTAACACCAAAGAAGATTGGGATGACCAGGAACACCGTAGGGACACTTCAGCTGCCTTCCATTCTGAACATGGCTCCCTCAGAGCCTCAGCAGAATGTCCTTGCTTCTGAATCTTGCAGGAGAAGAAGCCGGGTCCAGATTGGCAGGAGAGTGAGTTTACAGCCCAAACCACCTACTATGCCATTGGGTACAGTGTAGACAAGTGATGCCACAAGGAAATGAACTCTGTAAGCAAGGACTGAGATTTCAGCTAGGGTTCTGAATCCACTTCCCCAAAACAATCATTCAGACAAATGACAGGAATAAGCAAATCATCAATAACAGCAGCAGTAGCAGCCACCACTGTCATCCCCGAGTCCTAACCAGGAAACTGACTTTTGTTACTAAGAGCATGGGTTGTGGAGTGTCAGGTAAACTGTGGCTCCATGTTTGGCCCTGATACTTGCCAGCAAGCTGAAACAGGCAAATTGCTTTACATTTTTGAGCCTCAGTTTTCTCATCTGTGAAACAGAATAATGATATCAACTACATAGGGTGATTTAGAGAATTAAATGAACTGAAGTCTAGAGCTTTTGGTACAATTACTAACTGCATTTGAAAATTAAATGGGACAATCTAAGTCGATAAGAGATCTGTCTCCAAGGTGTGCATGTGCCTTTAGCTCATGCCTTTTTGGTTCATATGCGTTGTGTGAGGAGAGAAGTAAAGAAGGAAAGCTCTCTGGAAAGCTTAGGAAATCATCATGAGAGTATGCAAGCTTCGAAAGTTAAACATACCAGTAAAGAACTAGTTCAAATAGTGTTTTTCTTTCCATGTGTTTTGGAAGGTACAAATTGACCATTTTCTGTTAAATATTGTACAATGGGAAGTTCTTTTTTTTTTGAGATGGAGCCTTGTTCTGTTGCCCAGGCTGACGTGCAGTAGTGCAATCTTGGCTCACTGCAACAACCTCCACCTTCTGGGCTCAAGTAATTCTCCTGCTTCAACCTCCCGAATAGCTGGAATTACAGGTGTGCACCACCATGCCCCGCTAATTTTTGTGTTTTTAGTAGAGACGGGGTTTCACCATGTTGGCCAGCCTGGTCTCGAACTCCAGACCTCAGATGATTCACCCGTCTGGGACTCCCAAAGTGCTAGAATTACAAGTGTGAGCCACTATGCCCGGCCTTCTATTTTCTGTAAGTAAAACAGTTCCCTATAATGAAAGTCACATGATCAGCAACATCCAATATTATAACGTTAGCCTGGGAATTTGGAACACGATTTCCTGGAAACACGTGATTGCAGAACAAACTCACTTCTACTTCTCTTTCTCATTGTGTTTTCTCTTTCTCTTCTTTCCCTTCTTTTTCTTCATGATTGGCCTGAGAAATTGAACTCTTTATATCTTACAATGAAGAAGGGAAATATTTCCTATTTTGGTTTTTCCATGAAGCATTAAATGTCATATCAAGGCCTCGAGGATAAAGGTGTGGAGGCTGTCATTAAAGGTGAATAAAGCCCATCATTTGCCTTATAGCCTCTGGTAGAGACTGGGTAGTTGTTAATAAACCTCATTTTCTTTTCTTTCTGGTCACACAGCCAGACATTTCCCAGTCACTCTTTAAGGTAGGTGCAGCCACGGGGCTGAGTTCTGGCCAGTGCAGTGTAGTTGGAAGTAATATTGTTACTTCCAGTCCCAGCCTCTCATTCTCTTACTCTTCCCTTCTCTGCTGGACTTAACAGAGGATCTTACAGGAGGCTCTAAGGTCCAGGGGATACCAGAGCCACAGAGTGGAGAAGACTGGGCCCTTGAATCCCAAGTGAATAGCTGCCTGCTAAATGCCCACATTCAACTTGGGCAAGAGCAAGAAATAGACTTTTCTTGCATTAATCTTCAGAGATGAGGGTTGTTTGTCACAGAATCCAGCCTGACCTCTTACAGATACAGCCTTCGGGCACTTGCATGCACACACAATCCTTTTTATCTTCACTGTGTCCTTCTGAGGCACAGAGATTTTCCCAAGGCCTACGGTTGATGTCTAATTAAGCTGGAACCAATCCTCTAGTCCCATAGAGTCTCTGATTGAGAGGATTTTTTTTATTTTTATTTTTAGAGATGGGGTTTTGCTCTGTTGCTCAGGCTGGAGTGCAGTGGTGTGATCATAAGCCACTGCAGCCTGGGTTGAAGCTGTCCTCTCACCTCAGCCTCCTGAGCAGCTGGGATTACAGGTATGAGTCATCACACCCGACCCCTTGATCAGTAGATTAACGACTGTAATTCTGTAAGCATCTCTGTATGCCCTTTGTGGTGCAGGTACTATGCTAGATACTGGGAACACAAAAGTAAATGATCCCCAAAGATCACTTAGTTCAGCTACATGGAATTCTATCTATAATAGTGTGCAAAATTAAATATCTTCCCAATCCAGGCAGTAATATCAATGTGTAAATCAGGCTGAGCATGGAGTAGGAGGGTCTTCAGGAAACTGAAGAGTGGAGACATCAGCCAAAGGTGTTTAAATAAAAAATCTCAAAACACCATGCTGGCTTGGCAAAGCACATCTTTGGGTTGGATTCAGCCCACTGGCTCCCGATTTGTGATCTCTGCTCTACAGCACCTCTGGAGTGGGTCTGTGGTCATTGAGTTGCATTCCCTTATAAGATCAATTGCTTAGAGTAGACCTGTGATCTCAGGCCAACTGGAAGCCTCAAGATTGAATTCCAAGACTTTTGTTTGTGCCGTCTGAAAAATGGACACTCCCCCATTTTTGTTGCAAGTGAGATGTTGGTAGTTCCGGCTGCTGTGACCATCTTGCAACCATGAGTGGATGCAAGATCCTTATGTCTGAGAATAAAGCCCAGATGGAGAAGGCTGAAACCAAGAAGCACAGAGACGGAAACCAAGTTCTGGTGGTGTCACCGGAGCCCTTGATCAAGCTGCTTCTGAATACAATATGCCCCTGCTATTTTCAACTTCCTGAACTGATAAATCCCTTATTTACTTATGCAAGCTTGGATTGTGTTGGTTTTTTGTTTGCTTGCAAACTGTTCTCTTTCAAAGGGGATCTGGCAAATAAAATTTATCCGACTCCCTAAACACAATAGATGTGTCACAGAGTGGGGTGAAGATCTAGCAACTTCTGAGTCTGAGTATCAGTGGTGGGGCTCAGTGGTTACACTGGAATTACCAAGAATCCTTTCACATTACTGAAAGAGAAGGTAGCCTGTTGTGAAGCAAAGTCCTCAGACCCATTTCTGTTTCATCTCTGCAGCATGAAAAGGATGGGACCCACTGTGTGTCCACATTTAATGACTTTCTGTTGCTTGATCCTAGAAATAGGGTTGTTTTCAGACAAGAGTCGCCCAATACAAGAGGTTTCTTACCCTCAAAAGAGGGCGAGAAAGGAATTCAAGATCTAGGATGGTGGCAGCACAGGCAGAAAATAGGTATTTGATTTTACCTCCATGTCACTGTCTGGAGTACGATGGCACTGTGTTACTAATCAATCCACCAATGTTTACTGGGCACTGGCTGCGCCAGAAACCATGGAAGCACGAGGGTCATGCAGATGATACCCATCTCCAAGGCTGGTGGGCACCAGAGGCACAGGTTGCTTACTCCTGAGACACAGCATTACATGGGAACTAATTTTTTATGTTTATGGTTTATGGGAAAGAAAACAAGAAAGCAATGAATATATTTGAGCCTGGACTATGCATCCTATTCTAGGATTAAGAAAAAGGTACTCAGGGTTAACAAAAGTAAAAACACACAGGAATGCAGCCACGGTTCCCAGGACTCCATGCTGATGCATGTCCACTCTTGGTTGTCATAAGAGTTTTAACTCTTTTTGTGTGTAAGGGCTAAAGATATAGAAATTGGAGCTAATCCTTAATCTACAGTCTGTGGTTGATCAGAGATGATATGTTCAAAACAAAGCTCAAAGCTTTCTTCTACTGTGTTTTGTGTTCTAGGTGCTTGGATTCCCTGGCTTTTATGACAGTCTGCTTATAATGTGCCTATTTATGATCAAATACTCCCTTTTATACCCTCCGAGGGAAGGATTGGAGTCCCATTTATTGCTGTAGCTTCCCCTGTGCCTAACATCAGATAGGAAAGAAGAAAGGAAGTAAAGAAAAACGGAAGAAAGAATGGCGGGAAGAAAGACTGGGGTTTGGAGAACATTTAAACACATGTTCTTGCCTTGAATGAAGCACCGACTAATTTCCTTACTTGTTACATTCAGAATTCAAATAAAAGAAAATTTTCATCTTGCATTTGTCTACGTTTTAATCCAAAGAGGTGGCATTTAGTGTGAGAACATCACTCAAGACAGGAGAGGCAGCGTAAGGCAGAGGAAGGGCCCTACACAGACCAGTGACTTAGTCCTTGCTCCAGCACATCATTGTTGAGAGGGTTTGAGCAAGTGTCTTAATTTCTCTGAACCTTAATTTCACCATTTATAAAACGGGAACCATAAAACCTGCCTCCCAGCATCACAGAAACAAGTGAGCTAGCATGCGTGAAACTCCTTCGAAAAATGGTAAAATGAAGTCCCCCATATCATGAAACTGATTTAACACAAACTTCTTATCGTCCGATTCTGTATTTCAGGAGTTCGGTACGGGTCTCACTGAGCTAAAATCAAGGTGGTGGTGGGGCTGCATTCCTTCCACAGGCTCTAGCTGGGAATCAGCATTCTTGCTTTTTCCAGCATCTAGAGGCTGCCCACGTTCCTTGGCTTATGGCCTCTTCCTCTGTCCTCAAAACCAGCATTGTTGCATCTGTCTGATTCTGCTTCCATCTCTTTCTCTGATACTGAGTCTCCTGTCTCCCTTTCCTGTTGTGATTCCATTGGACCTACCCAGAGAGTCCAAAATAATCTCCCTGTTTTAAGATCTGCTGGTTAGCAACCTTAGTGTCATCTGCAACCTTAATTCCCCTTTCCATGTGGCTTGACATATTCACAGGTTCCAGGAATTAGGATGCAGATGTCTTTTGGGGGCCATTAGTCTGTTTACCACAGCAATTTAAATTGAACCTTCTCAGGAGTCTTTAACTTTTTGATGCTCTTCAAAGAAACCGACTACCAGTTCTGATGGTGTTGTTAAGAGTTTCTACTGCAGTTGCAGTGAGTGCAGTGATAGTGAGTTAGAAGGAATTGCAACTCTTTCTTGTCTCCCAAGAAAGAACTAGAAAGGTCAGCTAATTCTTACTTTTCTTTCATATCCTGTGTCAATCAATCATCCAGACCTCCTGATGTTTAAAAAGTTATCCCTCCTCTCCATCATCACTATCACACTCCTCACCTCTTGCTGGTGACCATATCGTTCCTTTGTTTCCATTTCTGCGTTGACCACCAGAGAGACACAGGGTGACCTCCTAAATCCCAAATCTGGCATTGATCTTGTGATAAGTCCTTCACTGCTTATATGTTGCTTGCAAGATAAGGTCCAAACTCCTCTGTCAGACCACAGAAGTTCCCCTGCCACCTACTCAATCTCCTGTCCTCCACATACACCCTACCCCTTACTCCAAACCCTAACTACACCCATCAGTTTGCTATCCTCACCCTGTGTTTTGGTTCATTCTCCTTCAGGAACATGGTGGAGGGGCAGTCTTTTCTCATTCCTCTGGGCTATGTTGATGCCCCTTTTGGGGAATGCTATAAAAGCAATACCTACAGCCATCAGTAAACCCACTGCATTTTAATTCTCCATTTCTGTATCTTCCTCCTTGGCTATATTGTAACTCCTTACAAGCAGGTACCAAGTTGTATGAGTCTTTGTAACTTCAGTGCTCTGCATTAGGCCCATACATAGTTGGTGCTCAATCAGTGTTAGGTTAGTGAATGAATTGAGTGATTAATTAAGAAATAAATCAATGAGTAAAGGGAGAAGGTAAATATGAGAGGGTGCATGTGAGCACATGAGCCAAGGGAGAATTGCCATTGAGGCGCTCATCTTCTATGGAGGCAGCTGCCTGAGCAGCAGCAACTTGAGAACAACAAAATGCACTTAGGGAAAAATCATTGAGATCTTCCATTAAGGTTTGATGTGCAGTGATGATTGGCCATGAACTTGCATAGCAGAATAACAGTCCTGGGGAACAGAGTCCTCGTGCAGATAGAGTCTTTACACGCATGAAAAAAATGTGATGCTTGTTTATTTGACTTTTATTGAGTCCTACCATGTCCCAAGCTCTGCTCCTGGCACTGGGGAAACACCAGTGAAAAGGCTAGAAGAAGAGAGAGACAGCCAATGATGTGTAACAATGCTCTAAAGACACTAATGTCAAGCAGGGGTCAATGCAATGATGAAAAACAAGGCAAGCTGATATGACAGAGTGACTATAGTGGAGGATGAGCAAGGGCCTCGGGATGATGGAATGGCTAACAGACACCTGGAAGAAGAGAACAATGATTAGAATATAATAATGATGATGATGAGCACTTCAGAATGCTTGCTGTGTGCCACGCACTATTTTGAGTGCTTTACCTGTATTAACTAAATATGTCCAAGGATGGTATAAATTTTCATTTGTTACATTTAAATTTGTGGAATTTCTGCTTAACAAATGAGAAAACCGGACACAGAGAGGTCACCAAGTTCACACAGCCAGTGGTGAGTGGTGCTCTGACTCTTCAAAGATCAGGCTCAAATCGTAATTTATTTGCTGTTAATAATAATATTGATAGTATTAACAGTAATAATCACAATGGTGAACAGTTCATAAGAAAAATGTTGCTTGGTGTGCTTTACATGAGGTTAATTTGCTTAGTTTTCACAAGAACTCTGGGTAGATGCTATTATTAATTTCACTGTTTTCTAGATGAATAAATAAGCTCAGAGGGTTATAAAAGTTGCTCAAGATTAGATAAGTAAAATGGCGAATTTGGGATTTTTGCCCAGTCAGTCATCTTTTGTAGCCTGAGCTCTGAACCTCTGTCTTATACATTTTTAGACAACCAAGTGCTAGAAGATCTGGGGAAAGGAGTTGTAAATATAAAATGGAAAGCACTAAGAGCCCAAGAAGAAATCAAGGGAGAGAGCATAGAGAGACAAGGTCATAGGTTGTTGCAGACCATCATTTGGAATGGGCTGTTGTGGACCATCATAGGAAGTGGGTTGTTATACACCATCATAGGGAGTGGGTTGTTGCAGATCATCATAGGAAGTGGGTTGTTGTAGATCGTCATAGGGAGTGGCTTGTTGTAGATCGTCATAGGGAGTGGGTTGTTGAAGATCATCATAGGGAGTGGGTTGTTGTAGATCATCATAGGGAATGGGTTGTTGTGGACTATCACAGGAAGTGGGTTTTTGTAGGCCATCATGTGCAGTGGGTTTTTGTAGATCATCATAGGAAGTGGGTTGTTGTGGATCATCATAGGAAGTGGGTTGTTGTAGACCATCATAGGGAGGGGGTTACTGTAGACCATCGTTTGGAGTGGGTTGTTGTAGACCATCATAGGGAGGGGGTTGTTGTAGATCATCATAGGAAGTGGGTTGTTGTAGACCATTGTGTGCAGTGCGTTGCTGTAGACCATCATTTGGAGTTGGTTGTTGTAGATTGTCATATGCAGTGGGTTGTTCTGACTACAATGGCAAGCCACCTGACAGTTCTAAAAAGGGGACTGATATAATCCAAGAAGTACTTTGAAGGGATGACTTTCGAAGAGGCTGTGGAGAATGAATCCTGTGAGGAAACTGGAAGCCAACAGCTTGGAGCTGTGGCCAACTTCTAAAAAGAGATGATGGCACCTTGGATGAAGGAGGTCAGCAGCAGTGACCTGAGAAATGGTCAGATTTGGACTACACTGAATCAGATTTGGAGGCAGAAATGACAAGAATTACTGGTGTATTAGGTTGGGGAAAAAGAGAAGAACCAAAGATGACTCCAGGGTGCTGGTCTGAGCAGTTAGTTGGCTGATAGTGTCATGAGATGATGTGGGGAAGACATGCAGGTTTGAAGTGGGGGTGTGGTTTGGAATCAAACACTCTGGGACCTGTTAAGTCAGAGGTGCATATTAGACACATGAATAGAGGCATTCAGGATAATCTTTGGAGATTCCTTAAAACATGACTTCTCCCACTTTAAGCTTCTTAGCATAGTTTAAGAAGGTAGCTGGAACAGCCTCACCTTCTCTTTAAGTTTCATCAGGGCTAACCTGTCTCCCTGTGCCTCTTACTCTGAGTGACTCTGAGTACATGCATGTGTGTATATGTGTGTGCATGTACACACATGTGCACACTTGCACCTCATGAGGTTCAGCAAAGGGGTTAAGCAAAAGACCCTGGAACTAGACAGTCTAGATTTCAAGCCTGGCTCTACCACTTGCCAATTATGTAGCCTTGGGTAAATTACTTAATCTGTGCCTCAGTTGTATTGTCTGTAAAATGGGGATGATGATGCCAGTAGCACCAACCCACAGGTTTCTTGGGAGCTTCAGTGAGTTAGCACCCGTAAAACACTTAGACACACGCTGACATATACCAGGCACTCAACAAATGTTAGCTAATGTCACGGGGGAGTGTGCACCCATGCACATAAATGTAGAGAGTGTTTGCCATCAGAGACATGTTAAAAATAGAAATTCTTTATTGGGTAAATTGTCTAACATCTTCCTCCCTGAGATACCACTATCACAGTATGTATATAAGGGGCAAAAGCTGAAGAGAAAGCTGATCCTTGATTGTTGGATACTTCATCAAAACATACTTGAACCTCCTAAAAATAGGCACCTGTTTCTTCATTACCTAACCATCTGGATTTTTACGAGACTGAATTCCTTGCATGTGGAGTTTTGCCTTAATCATGTCTGAATTTGCTGCATCCCTCTGCAACCAGAGGGATGGTTTCAAAGACTCACCAAATCACTCCTTTCCCTGCTTAAAACTCCTGGGGGCTTCCCATGATATGCAGAATGGAAGCAAAAATCTTTACAAGGGCCTCCCAAGTCCCACATAATCTGATTCCTGCCTATTTTCCTACTTCTTGTTTCCTCTCTCCACTTCCTTCATTCAGTCCTGGCAAGCTCACCCGAGACCTTCGCCTCTGCTGTCTGCCTGGGCTGCATGTGTTCCCCCAGGTCTTCTTTGCTGACTCTCCTGTTTCACTCAGGTCCCTGCCCAATTCTTACTTCAGCAGGAGGACTTCTCCAGACCGTTCATCTGAAAAAACCATCCTGCCACTGTCTACCACAGGCTGGCGGCCAGCTGATACCAGACAGGGTTCTCAGGGGCCGGCGCTCTGTGGAGCTTATTCTCCCCCTGGAAAATATTTTTCCCATCAGGTTACTGTGGGGCAAATATGCAATTATCTGGGGCTGATTGGCTATTTTTGTCTCTGGCATTTGAACCCTTCTCCACTCAGAGACCACTCTGTGGAATGGTAATATTTCTAATAACCCTAATTGTTCATTGCTTTTCATGTTCCCTTTTCCATCACACCTCACTGCCCATAGCCTTCGTGCTTTTAGGTAGCATTCAGCATCCTCCCTATCTCATCCCCCAAATTGGAAGGAAAATGGAGCAGCTCTGCTAATCCAGTGGACCTCGAATATGTTTTTCTTCCCATCCTGTTACCACATAAAAGTGGTCAGAAATCACTCAGAACTTATTTTGTCTTCTCAAGCAAAGTTTCGGTAATTCGGATAAAAGGGAAGAAATGGGTTCTTATTTCCCAGAGCTCTAAACTGGGATAAAGCAAGGTCATATAGGCCAAATGGATGATGATGTGAATTTTTAATATACAAAGTAGTTTCATTTTCTCCCACACTCAAAAGCTAAAACACTCTTGGGCTGCAGGCAGGGCAAAAATATTTCCTCAAAAGCCCAGTTCCCCTTGCCTTGTTTGCTTTGTCTAGTACTTGAATGCAGATGTTTAAATGCAGTTTCCTCTGAGTCTCTTTGAAATTATCTAATTTACATTTCCCATCCTCTTTCTAATTCCTTGCTCATCGACATCATTGGCAAGGTTGAATCAATGACTTGT
>NW_022436950.1:6320529-6365390 GCF_009761245.1 Sapajus apella | reverse complement strand
CATTTGCTTGGTAAATCTTCCTCCATCCCTTTATTTTGAGCCTTTGTGTATCCTTGCATGTGAGATGGGTTTCCTGGATACAGCACACCAATGGGTTTTGGCTTTTTATCCAATTTGCCAGTCTGTGTCTTTTGATTGGGGCATTTAGTCCATTTACATTTAGGGTTAATATTGTTATGTGTGAATTTGATACTGCCATTTTGGTGCTCGCTGGCTGTTTTGCCCATTAGTTGATGCAAATTCTTCATTGTGTTGATTCTCTTTACCATTTGGCATGTTTTTGGAGTGGCTGGTACTGGTTGTTCCTTTATATGTGTAGAGCCTCTTTCAGGAGCTCTTGTAAAGCTGGCCTGGTGGTGATGAAATCTCTGAGTACTTGCATGTTCACAAAGGATTTTATTTTTCCTTCACTTATGAAGCTAGGAGATTCTGGGTTGAAAGTTCTTTTCTTTAAAGATGTTGAATATTGGCCCCCACTCTCTTCTGGCTTGTAGGGTTTCTGCTGAGAGATCTGCTGTGAGTCTGATGGGCTTCCCTTTATGCGTAACCTGACCTTTCTCTCTGGCTGCCCTTAGTATTTTCTCCTTCATTTCAACCCTGGCGAAACTGACCATTATGTGCCTTGGGGTTGCTCTTCTTGACGAATATCTTTGTGGTGTTCTCTGTATTTCCTGGACTTGAATATTTGCCTGCCTTGCTAGGTTTGGGAAGTTTTCCTGGATAATATCCTGAAGAGTATTTTCCAGCTTGGATTCATTCTCTTCGTCGCATTCAGGTACGCCTATCAAACGTAGATTAGGTCTTTTCACATAGTCCCACATTTCTTGGAGACCTTATTCATTCCTTTTTACCCTTTTTTCTCTATTCTTGTCTTCCCATTTTATTTCATTGAGTTGATCTTCAACCTCTGATATCCTTTCTTCTGCTTGGTCAATTCGGCTGTTTATACTTGTGCATGCTTTGCGAAGTTCTCGTGTTGTGTTTTTCAGCTCCATCAATTTACTTATATTCCTATTTTGTCCATTCTTGTTAGCATTTCGTCAAATCTTTTTTCAAGGTTCTTAGTTTCTTTGCATTGGGTTAGAACATGTTCTTTTAGTTCACAGAAGTTTCTTACTACCCACCTTCTGAAGTCTGATTCTGTCATTTCATCACACTCGTTCTCCATCCAACCTTGTTCCCTTGCTGGTGAGTAGTTGCGATCCCTTTTAGGAGGAGAGGTGATCTGGTTTCGGGTGTTTTCATCCTTTTTGTGCTGGTTTCTTCCCATCTTTATGGATTTATCCACCTGTCGTCTTTGTAGTTGCTGGCTTTCAGATTGGGTCTCTGAGTGGATGTTCTGTTTGTTGATGATGAGGTTATTTCTGTTTCTTGGTTTTCCTTCTGACAGTCTGGCCCCTCTGCTGTGTGTCTGCTGAGGTCCACTCCAGGCCCTGCTTGCCTGGGGATCACCTGCAGCAGCTGCTGAACAGTAAGGGTTGTTACCAGTTTTCTTCTTCTGCTATCTTTGTCTCAGAAGGGTACCCGCCAAGTGTCAATCTGATCTCTCCTTTATGAGGTGGCTCTTTGGATATACAGGGGTCAGGGATCTGCTTGAGGAGACGGTCTCTTCTTTATAGGAGCTCAAATGCTGAGCTGTGAGCTCCGTTGTTCATTCAGAGCTGCTGGGCAGGTTTGTTTAGGTCTGCTGCAGCAGAACTCATAAACCGCTTTTTGTTCCCAGGTGCTCTGTCCCAGGCATTTAGGGCTTTATGAGTTTCCCGTTATGCTGCTGCCTTCTTTTTTTTTTTCCTTCAGAGCTGCCCTGCCCAGCAAGGAGGCAGCCTAGTCACTGTCTGCCTGTAGAGGCTTTGGTGAGCTGCTGTGGGCTCTGCCCAGCTGCTGAGTGAACTTCCCTGCAGCCCTGTTTATATGGGTGTAGTTAGAACTGCCTGGGCAATGGTGGCCCGCCTCTGTTGAGGTGGAGCCTCTCTCCAGTGGCGGGTTGCCTTGGCAACGGTGGGCTGACTACCTCCGTAGTGGCAGGCTGCCTCTGTAATGGCGGACGCCCCTCCCCCTCAGAGCTGGACTGTCCCGGGTTCAGCTGTGCTTGCTGTGAAACTCTCAATCCAGAGAGTTTCTGATTGCTGTTCTTTTGTGGGGGTGGGACCAGTAGAGCCTGATTTCCTGGCTCCCTGCCTCAGAGCCTTTTTTTTCTTTTTAAGCTGGTGTTCCAGTTGCCTGTTGAAGAGGCGCTGCGGTGTGTGTTTTTTCCCATGTGACAACTCACTGTGCTGGCTTAAACAGCGGCACTGAGATTCGTGGCGCTTTTTTTGCCCTGGTATCTACTGTCCTGGTTCCCTGCTCAGTCCCCTTTTTAAACAGATGAATGGGCGACTTCTCGTGGCGCCAATCGCCAGCCAGAAGGGCACCTGGACCGGTGTATTTTGTATGGAGAACCGCTGCTCCGGGGCGCCGACAAAGCAGCCGCATAGGGCAAAGCAGCGGCACCAGCCGGCACAGCTGTGCTGGCCAAAACAGCCGCGCTGGTGACCCGTGGAGCTCCTCCGCCTGGGAATTGCCTAGTCTGTGGGCAATAAAAATGCGGCGTCCACTCACCCTCTGCACTTTCACTCGGAGCTGCAATCCTGAGCTGTCCCTAAACGGCCATCTTGGATCCATCCCTACTGTTCATTCTTGTTCCAAGTTCTAGTGTGGGTTCTCATGGCCAAAACAACTTGGATACCTGATAGAAAGTTCAGTTAAAAGCTTCATGTGGTCCCTTGCACCTGGGATGACTGAAGAAGGCTCCCCATGACCATGAAAGAGTTGAAAGCCGCTTCTTTGTCCCTGGGTGTCTTGACCCAGCTCTGCCCTTTTTGCTGTTCTCTTCTAGGCCTCCTCAGCTGAGTGGCATACCACCCCCACGAGTCAACCAAGCGTCCTCTCCAATCCATCAGCAAATTGTGCTGGCTCTCTACCATCACAACAATCCTAAATCTAATGACATGTCATCATCTCCATGGCCCCACCCTAGGAAGTCCAAGCCACGCTCATCTCTAGCCTGGACCAATGGGCAGCACAGAACCCACCAACTTCCCGGTCCCCTCCCAGTCACTTGTGTGTGCAGCAGCCAGAGGGATGGTTTCAAAGACTCACCAAATCACTCCTTTCCCTGCTTAAAACTCCCGGAGGCTTCCCATGATATGCAGAATGGAAGCAAAAATCTTTACAAGGGCCTCCCAAGTCCCACATAATCTGATTCCTGGCTAGTTTCCTACTCCTTGTTTCCTCTTTTCACTTCCTTCACTCGGTCCTGGCAAGCTCACTCCAGACCTTCGCCTCTGCTGTCTGCCTGGGCTGCATGTGTTCCCCCAGGCCTTCTTTGCTGACTCTTATTTCACTCAGGTCCCTGCCCAATTCTTACTTCAGCAGAAGGACTTCTCCAGACCATTCATCTGAAAAAAAATCCTGCCACTGTCTATTCCTTTCCCCGTCTTATTTTTAAATATTACTTGGCACTATCTGGCATTTTTGTTTGTTATTTGTCTGTCACCCCAATTGGGATGTGGGCTCCCTGGGGAAGGGGTGTGATCTGCCTTGTTCACTACTGTAGTACCATACCTGAAACAGTGTCACAAATGCTGTGACAGCAGAAGGACTCATCAATGGAGGCCTGGTAACTTACATTATGCAACACATCAGAGAGAGCCAAAATTCTGCCCTGGTTCCATCAATGACCCACTTAGATGCCAGTTGCTTAATCCTTTGAGCAATGTGTTAATTCTTATATAGTGAGGTCATTGGGATACACACCTTAACATTCACCACAGCTGAGTCTGTTCTGTGCAGTTTCCTTCATATGCCTAATACAAAAATGTGTCCTCTAAACATCTTCTGGATAACTGAGAAAAGAGAAGTGTTTTTCCTACTGTAAAAAATCATATCGGAATAGAAACTGAGATCTGTGGTTATTACCTCATGGCCCTGTTTGTTCTCTCATGTTTCATTCTTCTTTCTTGGAGAAAGAGGTCAGTGGGCAAGAGAATATCAGCTTTCTTTCACATTTCATGAAGGGGTGAAAATAACTAATCATTTCCTTAAGGTAGAGGTCAGAATGGGAACCATATCAGGTAAAATGAAAGAACAGTGATGATAAAGACATTGATGTAAATACGATAGGATTCATATATATTTAGAAAAAAGTAAATCACGTTGGTTGAGATTGAACAACAAAATAGAAATTGGGAGGATCTTATAAAAACCCTCACTTGAATAAAGTGAATTGTGAAAGACTCATTAAAATTACAGTGATTGTAATAGAATAAAAATATCTGTCCCCTTCATATACCCATACAAATGTCATGCTATATTATTCAGGCTCATAGAGAGTTTTTGATTTTATAGCATCAGGTAAAAGAATAGTTCCCTGGGGATGGTGCTGACATTTCGACATTCCTGAATTGTTCAGTGCAAACTTAATCTCTAAAGAGGTGTGGCGCTCCATAGATGCCTGGTGAGGTCACCCACAATGGCTCTGGGAAGATGTGAAGCTTAAATAAGGGGCCCAGGGCAATCCAGCCTGAGGCCAATGGTTATCTGGCTACTGAACCTTGAACTCAGGACTGGAGAAAGAACTTCTTGCTTGAGGCCAGAAGAGACATAGACCAGAGTCTGAAGGAGCTGGCTAGACCTGATTCCTTCAGGCAGGGGAGAGTTCCAGGGACTGGGGAGACTTCTGAAGAGCACCAAATCTACAGGGACCTCTTATCCCCTAGACACAGATAGCCTTGGGTTTGCCTGGTGAACATCTTCAGGCTGGCGGCACTTTCTCTGGACCACACTTCTGGTTCCTGCCTTTCTCCCTCTTGCTGGCCTTGGAGCTGACCGTGGTGCTGACAGGAGTCTGGTGATTCATGTGCCCTTGCTATCAAAGTGTGTACTGTGGACCAGCAGCAACGGCTCACCTGGGAAGAGCTTGTTAGATATGGAGCATCGTAGGTCTCAGCTTGCATCTGCTGAACCAGAATCTGCATTCAACCAGATTCCTAGATGATTCACATGTACATGAAAGTTTGAGAAGCATTACTTATTGCTTTTTATTACTCTACTGCAGAACCACTGGGGATGTGAAATGGAGGGCCGAAGGCAGAAGGGGATTGTGGAAGGTGGGTAAAGATGCATAAATTTGGTTTATATTAGGATTGATCACTTGAGTGGCTGAGAAGGGTTCCATAGTTTTTTTGCAAGTATGGGCTATACATGTTGGAAGCACACTTATGCTAGGAGCTTCCCATCAGGTTGTTGTTTCTGGGACCTATAAATGCATTATTTGTACTGTTCATTTGTATGCTAGAGGGTACTACGGATCTCTGTGTTAACTTATACCAATATTGCCTAGAAGTTTGTCCAGGCTTAAACTTATCATATTTCAGAGAAGTTGAGGTGGAAGCCACAGCTTCTATGGAATGGTGTGTCCTTGACAGATGAGTTGCCTAAGTCATAAGCAATGTTGAGTCGGTGAGGCAGTGAAGCAGCTGTGCTGATTGACATAAGAAGTGTAGCCAAGGATCTGGCTCCTTTTTGACTGTCAGTGTATATAAAAGAGTGGAGCACTTTCTAGTACACAGATGGTGAACTGAGTTCTGTAGTCAGAGAGCTAAATCATTTCTGAAGACAGCCAGGAAAAGGGTTGGAACTGCAGTTTAGGGACTAAAACAACCAAGGAGTAAGGGAGGCCTAGAGGATCTTGTAAGTGTGGGGCACAGGAGGGGCAGACTCTTCATGGAATGCCCAGGGTGGGAGGCCTTCCATACTGACCAGAGAGCAATGTCCCTCCCACCAGCTCCAGTGGAGCAAATTCAGCCAGAGATGGCAGAACTGCTGTACACTGCTGTGCACCATCTCCAGGGGATGGGAGGGCCCGGTCCAAGTGCCTGGGAGAGGAGGTGAACTCCAGCAGGCACAAAGCCAGGGGTTTAGAGTGGGAGGATGAAATTTGAAATCCAAGTGAGCATCTTGGGGAGATGGAAGGGAGCCTAGTGAGTGTCTTGCTCTCCTGCTGGTGTCTGGGGTCAGTCTATGGCTCAAGTGTATCCCCCAGTGGGCTGGAGGCATGGGAGCCACCGAGTTCTGGGGTTGCCCACTTGCCAGAAGTGGACAGGCAATTCACTGCTTTCTAGAGGGATTCTTTGAGCACAAGTGGCTAAGAAGTCTCTCCTGTAACCCAAGGGGTCCCAGTAGGTCAGAGCCAGTATGGTGCAGGAAGGAGCCCAAGCTTTGGGCAAAATTGCTTGTGTTACATAATTTTTTTCCTTCTTGACCTCTTTGTCTTGATAGCACCAGGCAATGAGCCTTGGAAGTGAAATCCAAGAGGCCCCCCGGGGTGTGACCACTTCTCTGTGTCTTTGCCCAGTTCCTGCCTGTTCTCCTTTGATCCCAGGACAGCACATTTGCTACCACCCAGCAGTCTGTGTTTTTACCTTGCTCCTGCTGGGTGACAGCATTTCTTCTAATATCACTTCTGTCTTCAGACCTATGTGGTTCTCAAACTCTGCTGAACTGGAGAATTGCCATGTTCCTCAGCCCTACCAAGAGACCCTGGTTCAACAGGTCTAGGGTGGGCCCTGGAGCTTGATCTCCAGCCTGTGCTCCTGGAAATGCTGGTGCAGGTGGACACAAGCCACACACTGGAAAGCACTATTGGGAACATATGGTGGAAGCTCACCATGGACAGAGGAGGCAGGCATTTTCTCTCATTGCAAGCCTGGCAGCAACTAGAAAGACCCCTTCCCACCGCCAGCCTCTGCAAAGTGAAACCCCAAACCTATGGATGCTGAACTGGAAGGGACTAACGATATTGGAGGGAGGAAGGATTCTAATTGGGTTGGTACATCCACCGTGGCCGGTCCTTTCAGGATTCCCCCCATAAAATCCTAACAGGGTCCTGTTTTACTGAGCTGGGCTCTGGGATGAGGAGTTTGCTGGAGGTCCCATAGGTAACCAAGTGTCAGAGCCCGTGTTCAAATTCAGAGCCGGTTTTACTGAACATTTTTAAAAATTATTTTTAATTGTGATAAAATACACATAACATAAAATTTGCTGTCTTAACCATTTATAAGTGCAGTATCAGCGGCATCAATGCATTTGCATTGCTCTGTAACCATCATCGTCGTCCATCTAGCTTGTTCAGTTTTGACGTTTTCTCGTGGCACAAAAAATAGAGAAGCCGAACTGAGAATCTGAGTCTACACTTGTTGGAAGCATGCAGAATGGCTCTTCTTATCTTAGTGGGGGAGGAAGGTCTGCAGGGACGAGCAAGGACAGTGCCATTAATTCACCTTTGAAGCCTGCTTTGAGGAAGTAGGTGGCTGAAAATATCTCTGTGTGACCGAGGTTGCTCAGGGAAGACACCTTCTGGCATTGAAAGATAGTGCAACAATCCAGCATCTAAAAAAAAAAAGAAACTTTTTAAGAAAAAACCAAAACCATTTTTATCTACCTTGCTAGATAAATTAGACATTTTGTTGCATCTATAAATCTGTAGATTATATACCTACACCTTTACTTTACACTTTTCTATCTCCGTCTCCCTTGCTCCCGTTTCAGGAAGATGCTTACTTGTTACAGCAAGCATCTACTCACATATGATTTAAAGGACTTGCTAAAGATATTTGAATACAACTTGTTCAGGCCAGATTATACATTATCTGTTGTGGATAAAACAAATTTGCAATTAAATTGAGATAGAACAAAAAAACTTGTTTAATAGCCAGACAATGAATGAGAGAAGTCCACATGAGTTTAATTAATTGGCTCAATATTTCTCTCTCTCTCTCTCTCTGTTTTTTTTTCTTAAGACAGAATCTTACTCTGTCACCTGGGTTGGAGTGCAGTGGCACGATCTTAGCTCACTACAACCTCCACCTCCTAGGTTCAAGCAATTCTCATGTCTAAGCCTCCGAAGTAGCTGGATTACAGGTATGTGCCACCATGCCTGACTAATATTTGTATTTTTAGTAGAAATGAGGTTTTGCCATGTTGCAAGGGGTCTTGAACCCCAGACCTCAAGCGATCCACCCACCTCAGCTTCCCAAAGTGCTGGGATTACAGGCATGGGCCACTGTGCCCAATCGGCTCAGTATTTCTAACAGCTAAAAAGCTAATTTTGCTGCTCCGCTCCTCAGATGAACCTGCTCCCCTGTGCAATGCTATAGATGTGCTTGGGGACCATGCTGGGTATGGGAGTGTTTTGTCCTAGAACCCATATTTAGAGTAATTCCAGGATTTCTTTGATTCTCTGTCTCCATTTCTGGCTGGATCTCTTCTCACATGGGTCCTCATTCAAATGCAGAATCTATCATTTCCAGTTTTCCACAGCCCCCACCCTTCCCTACTGCCTTACACTTGGCCACTTCCTTCATCTGAACCTTGGAATACTTGAGTTTGAGACCTCTGTCTGAATTCCTTTGCCTCTCTTTGTCAAGGGTTTTTCTTCCTGAATTGAACATGCTTTGTGCAGAAGTTATCACTACAATCCCATCCTGCCTTTCAGACCTTGTTCAACTCTCTCTGCCTTTGCAAAAAAAACCCCTTCACACTCCTTCTCTTTCATCTCTGTTTTGCATTTATATGTCTTGTGTAATCAGTTCCTAAAATACACTAACCTATTTCTATTTCTCTATGACATATGCTTCATATGTAAATAATATAATAGAAATAATGGCCAACACAAAGGAATATTAGTATGACGTAACGATTATGTTTGTGGCACATGATTTAAGTAAAATGACTGAAAGTTGCCCACTAGCAATTATTACTTATTTCTTCTAGGGGAGTTCTTACAAAGTATAGTTGAAAGGAGACAGGAAGTAGTTGTAAATTAATAAAGCTAGATTTGCTCACCTCCATGATGCCCTCTTGCCTGTCTCAATGCTGCATTTAAGTTGATGTGAGGAAAGTTCACAAAATCTGAGAAAAAGCAATGTTGGTTAAACTTCCTCTATTTAAGAATCTTTTCCTAATCTTAACTAAGAGCTTTTAATTTATCAATTAATCTCGCCATCACTTTCTATAATAAGCATTTCCCATTTTATTTGTGGTTTTTGAAATGTGCCACTAATTGCAGAAATTAAATCTCAGTATGATTTCACACTATGGTATTATTGTCAAGCTAAGAGTGGGAATTTGGTATCATTTCTTAATTAGCATTTAAAATATCATGTTGGCTAATTATCC
Source organism: Sapajus apella (assembly GCF_009761245.1). NCBI lineage: Eukaryota > Metazoa > Chordata > Mammalia > Primates > Cebidae > Sapajus > Sapajus apella. The sequence continues at coordinate 6,356,174 of NW_022436950.1, read as the reverse complement.
ATTCCCCACTCGTATTCCATTGCTAAATTGCCACTGTGCGCAGAGGCTTTAGGAGTCTTCTTGCAACCTCAGTGGCTTAAGATTTTTGTTCCTCTGCTTAAAAGAACCTCAGAGAAGAAGGCGGGGCTAAGAAGATTCCAGTTATAAAAGCTTTCCTCCTCCTGTGTGAAGAGATCAACAGAATCCTTGGGTGAGAGAAAATCCTGCTAGATAAAAACCACCACTTGCGGTATGTCATCAACTTTTGCTTTTTGCTTCTCCTTAAATATTGCCATTGCTGTACCTTGTAGAATAATATGCATTTGTGTCTCTGGGAGGGGCAACGTTTCGTTTTCTATGAAGATTTGAAACCAAAGGAAGACAAAATTTAAATTTTTCAAAGAGATGTGGGCATAAGCAAAACGCTATTTCACAAATATATCTAATCCTCACTCAGATTTATTTAGAAATGAAATCTTTGCTAGATTTTTGAATGACTTTAAATATAATTAAAGTTTTCTTTTTCTGATAAAGTTAGAAACTCCCTAAATGAGCTTTAGTGAAAAATTCACTGGCATCTGACCTCTACAACTGACTATCTGAAGCAGTCCTATTGGGAACATAGTAAAACAAGTTTTTCTTGAATCAAGACTATGGTGAAATGTAAACTAACATCAAGAAAGAATGCATTCAAATAGTAAATATCCTTTGATAGTGAAAGGAGAGGGTATATTTGGCTTGTTTTTACATACTGTGTTTCCTTCTGTTCTTCCAGCCTGTTGAAACATGCTCATCATTTGTATTATTTAGAGGCAGGAGAGAAACGCGGAAGGGCTGGATGAATAATTAAAGGTTTTATTTTCATTTAATTTTGAATCCATTATTGTCAAGGCTGACTTTTTCAGTGTTAAGATTCTTGAGTTGAAAGTAAGGAAATGATCCTTAAATTTATTCTATGTGTGCTAATACAAAGATAATTATCATGATAGAAGTTTTAGCTTGTCAAAATCTTGATAGTGCAGAGGACTTACTTCCAAGGTTGTGACTTTGGATGCATATTTCTTTATAATTTGGAACAAAGCTGTTTATTATTATTATGTCTATAATTATATGTAAATAATATAATTATTATAGAAATAATATAATTATATTATAAATTATTATAATTTATAATAATAAGAATATTATTATTATCTTTGTTTTGTGTAAAAACTGATATCATTCTTGGCACCTGTGAAGACAGTAGGGGTCCAGGCTCCATAGGGACGCCGGCCTTTCCTCTTATTCTAAGAGGCTCTCAGCAAATAGCATCTTGGAGCATCACCTGCTACCTGTATCTACCTCCTGTTTCTTACTTCTACCTTTTGGAGCAGGATAACTTGGGGTCAATGACTTTGGGAGCCTCCACTGGCTTTTGCTATTTTCCTAGTTTTCATCCATCTATTCAAACTTAAAAAAATTGGCTGATAGAGGCAATTAGAAAAACGGGATAATGCCTATAACAAAATAAATTTCAGCTGTCTCCTGGTGGTGACTGAGACATGGAGGCACAGGTGCCTAGTGACCCTTGCAGGTTGTTATAACCCTTGTGTGCATCACTGCCATGCCCCTGCCAAAATAGGAGTGGAGGAGATCTCTCTGGACTGTGCCATTTACATTTGAAGCCTCTGCAAGTGTCATACTCACTATTTCCATGAATAATTGATGGCTCAAAGAGTGGAGATGGCTGGGGTTTGGTGTGGGGCCCTTTGGAGCTTTTTTTTTTTAGAGCATGAACAAGTTTTTCCTCTCTAATTCAGTGTGCAAAGGAGAACATCTTGTGCCCCCCCCATTTTTTTTATCATAAAGAGATTGAGAACTAGACAGTCCTGCTTGAAAATGACATTTTAAGACTGATTTGACCATGGTGATAAGTAGGCTAAAAAGTAACTTATAAAACATAACAGATGCCTTTTTTTTTTAAATTAGGACAATAACATAGCAGACTAATTTTTTTTTGCATTGGGTTCAAAAAATGCATGAATATTCTGTTGTCATGGGTGACTTCTAGACTATGTAAAATTATTCATAACCACTGATAACAAAAATAGTACTATGACCAACTTCTCCCCTCAACAAACAAAATGAGGTTTGTAATCCTTTGTTTAAATTTTGGCAGTGCACTAATGTTGTTAAAATGACAATCTATTTCTTCCCAAAGCTGAATTAATGTGACACAAATTAGCTTAAAGCTTAAGATTGGGCTCTCAGGCAAGCCTGCTTGATTTTGAATTTTGCATCCTCTACTTACCAACTGTGTGACTTTGGGAAAGTTACCTAACCTCTCTGTGTCTTGGTTTGCTCATCTATCTAAAGAAGAAAATAATAATCCATATAATTCATGGGAAGATGGATCCATGTGAATACTATTCACATGAATACTCTTTACATGGATCCATCTTCCCACGAATTATGGGGATTATTGTTTTATTATAAGTACAGTGCCTGGCGCATAATAGACATGACACAAACATAGCAGTTATTTATTACTGACATTTGGATGGTGTTCCTGGTCAGATGGAGGTGTGTGTTTCATGTGCAAGCAGGACAAATTGTAATGTTCATACGTTCAGGTTGTGTCTATGGAAGAACACAAAGCCAAAATTGACATGACACTGCCTCTTGAAAATCCCATCAATTACATGCATGTGTTTTTGAAAAGATCTGATAACATGCTCTGGAAACATTTTATTGCAGTCTAAGAATGACAGGATCCTTGGTGTGATGTGTAGCCCAGTGGTGCTCTAAATGTGGTCTTGAGGCCACCTCATCAGCACCCGGGAACTGCTAGAGATGTAGAATCTGGGGCTCACCCCAGACATATCATGCTCTTGAGGTGGGGCCCAGCACTCTGGGTTTTAATGAGTCCCGTGAGTCAGCTTGCAGGGTGGCTGATAGTTTCTGTGTGGGAAACTGTAGAAACTGTTGATCCTTAGTTTGGAACTGCTTTCTCTCCTGATAGGTACGTAGGTTTATTGTGAAGTTTTGAAAAACGTGAATGGTGTTTCAAGAATCCACTTTGATTTTAATTTTTACTGAGGTTATCTCTAGGGTGGGCATTAAGATTCCATTAAGTTCATCATGCCCATTTGATATTTTCAAGAGTAAAAACCATACATGGAATAATTGAGATTATTGATTAAAAACACGAAAGCAAAGTTTTACGTAGTTTAAAAAGTAAATCCTAGAACTTGACGAACCCTTGGGTATCTCTCTATGGAGGTTCCATCATTTGGGCCTGCCATGGAGGTAATTCCACTGGATTTTACTTTTTTTTTTTTTTTGAGATGGAGTCTTGCTCTGTAGCTCAGGCTGGAGTGCATTGGTGTGATTTTGGTTTACTGCAACTTCCACCTCCCGGGTCCTGGTTCAAGCAATTCTCCTGCCTCAGCTTCTTGAGTAGCTGGGATTACAGGCATGCACCACCATGCCCAGCTATTTTTTGTATTTTTAGTAGAGACGGGGTTTCATCATATTAGCCAGGCTGGTCTTGAACTTCTGACCTCATGATCTGCTCACCTCAGCCTCCCAAAGTGCTGAGATTACAGGTGTGAGTCACCACGCTCAGCCTGAATTTTACTCTAATGGCATAGCTTCCACTTGCATTCAGGACATTTTAAGAAATAGCCACACAAAGTTTAGTGCTGTACGTATTGCATGACTGTGCAGGGGTGTTTTCCACTATGTGGCCCAGTGTGCTTTTGGCATAGGCATTTTTCTTTTAACTTATTATTTTGAGATAATTATAGCTTCACAGGAAGTTGAAGAGGAAATATAGTGTGGAGAGGATCTGTGTACTCTTCACTCAGTTCCCCTCAATGGTGACATCACACATAACTATCATATGAGCTTAATACCAGGAAACTGGCATTGGCACAATGCAAAAGCTTTATTCAGATTTCACCTTTTTTTTCTTTTGAGACAGAGTCTTGCTCTTGTTGTCCAGTCTGGAGTGTAATGGGGTGATCTTGGCTCACTGCAACCTCCACCTCCTGTGCTCAATCAATTCTCCTGTCTCAGCCTCCCAAGTAGCTGGGGTTACAGGCTGTTGCCATCACGTCCGGCTAATTATTTTTGGTATTTTTGGTTTTTTGTAGAGAAGGGGTTTCACCATGTTGGCCAGGCTGGTCTCGAACTCCAGACCTCAGGTGATCTGCCTGCCTTGGCCTCCCGAAGTGTTGAGATTACAGGCATAAGCCACAGCACCTGGTCCCAGATTTCACCATGTTGACATGCATTCATTTGTGTGTGTATAGTTTAATGCAATTTTACTACATGAGTAGATTTGTATAACTATCACCAAAACCAAATTTTGCAACTGTTACATCACTAGAAAAACCCCTTCATTCTGCCCCTTTATAATCACCCCATCCTCCCCATTCTACCTGTCCCCAAATGCAGGAGCCCTTTTCACCCTGGCCTCTGTATCAGAGAAAGTGTTTTGAAGTTACTTTATGAATGCTGTGAAGCTTGTAGCTATGTTCATTCTGTCGACCTAAAATAATCAAAAGTCTCAGTACTCAATTGAAAGAGCATGTTCAACTGCAAAGATGAGGGCAGCCGTCCAGACAGCAGAATGACAGCAAAGGATTGTGATCGCTGCTCCTAGGATGGGAAAAGGGAGGATCATTTATACAGGCAAAACCAGTGGTGCTGAACAGAAACACATTTATTTATTTATTTATTTTGAGATGCAGTGTCACTCTGTCACCCAGGCTGGATGGAGCACAGTGGCATGATCTTGGCTCATTGCAACCTCCACCTCCCAGGTTCAAGAGATTCTGTGCCTCAGCCTCCTGAGTAGCTGTGATTACAGGTGCCTGCCACCACACCTGGCTATTTTTTTTTTTTTTGTATTTTTAGTAGAGATGGAGTTTCACCATGTTGGCCAGGCTGGTCTCAAACTCCTGACCTCAAGTGATCCGCCTGCCTTGGCCTTCCAAAGTGGTGGGATTACAGGTGTGAGCCACCATGCCCGGCCAGAAACACATTTTCTGTACAAAGACTGCTGCACAGATGTAAGATTTGACTGACTACTATTCTAAGTCGGCTGCTTAGCATTCTATGGTAAAGAGGTTACTGTCACGAGGGTCTCTGTCTCCAACATCAGTAAGTCTAGGTTAGAATGAAGGATAGGGAGTGCAGTTGAAGTATAACATCTCCGCCTGGTTTCTCACAACCCTTGAGAAGGTCAGTCAGCAAGGGTTGTGCAAAAATAGCCGTGTTATGTGAGTCTGTTTTCAGAGCTTCACTTTTCACCTTGGCATAATAAACCTGAAAGGTCCTAACATTTTATTTTCTCTTTACAATTCTTTTGCTTCGGCCATTAGTAAGTTTAGAGCATGATTCCTATTGCACCTTGAGGACCTTGGAACAGGCTTCCCCTGAGGCTGGATAAGCCCCTGACCTAACCAGTCTCTTTCTCTTATTTTATCCTCAGCTCACTTCTTTCTCTTTGGTTTCTTTGTTTTATGTAATATTTAAGTAAATTTCTTCAATTCTTTGTGCACTGAGATAAAGTATAAAAATTTAAACTGAAAAAAACCTCTACCATGTCATCTCTACTTATTACTTAGCTCTGACTTTTTCCCTCCAGCGTCCCTATCTCCGTTTCCTGAACTACCTAAAGTTATGTGAGTGTTTTCCTTCCTTATTCCCCGTTCCTGAGCGTGTCTTTCTACTGCACTCACAGCTGAATTGGCTCAGGATACAATTTCTAGATCCATTTTCCCTCCTAAAAAATATAAATACTGTTCCATTTTCTTATAGTTTATAGTGTTGAAGAAGTTTTATACCAGCCTCGTTTTTCTACTTTAGTAATTGTTTTCTGCTACATTGCTTGCATGTTTTTATGTTTATTCTTTTTTTTTTTTTTTTTTTTTGAGACGGAGTCTCACTCTGTTGCCCAGGCTAGAGTGCAGTGGCGCAATCTTGGCTAAGTGCAACCTCTGCCTCCTGGGTTCAAGCAATTCTCCCCCCTCAGCCTCCCAAGTAGCTGGGATTACAGGCATGTGCCACCACACCTGGCTATTTTTTGTATTTTTAGTAGAGACAGCGTTTCACCTGTTGGCCAGGTTGGTCTCAAACTCCTGACTTCAGGTGATCTACACACCTCAGCCTCCCAAAGTGTTGGGATTACAGGCATGAACCACTGCTCCCGGCCTGTTTATTCTTATGTTTAAATAATTTCATCTGGACACATCTGGCCCTGTTAATTTTGCCTGGCAGCAGACCCAGTGAGATTTTTATTGTGAAGACTCAAGTCTTTCTTTATCTCAGGGAAGATTTATTCTGTTGACGTTTTGATGACTGTGTCTCCTATGAGTGGGACATTCTCTTCTGAAAGGCCTGTTACTGACATGATGAATCTCTAGGGTTCTCCAAGGCTTCTCCAGCAACGGCGTCAGCCAGGTGTGGTGCAGCTGTACCAAGATTTTCCCTCCTCAGTGGGGTGGGTTAAAGTGGAGGGACACAACCCCATGTGTCCCCTGCTTCCATGCTCTGCCTGCCCAATGCTGCTGGCACCAGGTCACCACACAGGACTCCATGGGCCGGCATCCACCGAACATTGTGAGCACATTCTCTGGTTTGACAGTGGGTCACATGTTGCTGCCGGTCTTTGCCACACCTGATCATGGTGCCAGTTTCACTAGAAGTGAGGACTGCTGTCCATTAAGCACTTCACTGGTGGATCTTGAGACTTCTAATCTCAGCTTCCACCGTGCCTGGGAAGGCACCTCCCTCTCTCTTCTGCCTGGAGAGGCTGCAGCCAGAAAACAATAAACAACACCGACAACAAGCTGTCCAGAGCTGGGAAAAAAACAAAAACAGCCAAACTTGAGTTCGCGTGAAAAGACAGCTTATGATCGATGTAAAATTTTAGACCATTATCTGGTTAGAATCAGTAAAATACCAGCACTTAAGAATAAGGGGAGAATGCTGAGCAGAAAGAAGAGCAGGGAGGCTGCCTTCAGGATTTTCTTCACCAGCTCAAAACACTGATGAAAACAGAACTCTTTTTACGGCGTTGGGAATGCAGTAAAAAGACATCCCCAAGGAAGAAACGCTTCTCACGGGATTCCTCCTCGGCTTTGCTGCCCTCAGACCATCCCCAGGGACCTTCTCCTGACACTGACAGACAAGTCCAGGGTGGGCGAGTAAGGAGCAGAAGGACTCACGCCAGGCATGGACATCCTAGCCCTTTGCCCATTTTTCTTTTTTTTTTTTCCAGGAAATTTTGCATCGCTGCATCAGGCAGTGCGATTTTATTACTTCTCCCTGGTACGTGACGAATCAAGGGATCGGCTTTCTCCCCCTGCCCTACCAGTTCACTCTTTCAGGAGCAGCTCCTTTCCTGCAGACCACTCCTCTCACTCTCCAGGGCCCCAGGTGCTCTTTTCCCACATCACTTCCCTTGGGCCTCAGGACTTATGTTCCTTCTTCCAGTGCTTCTTTTATTTATTTTTTATTTTGAGACAGCCTTGTTCTGCCACCAGGCTGGAGTGCAGTGATGTGATCTCGGCTCACTGCAACCTCTGCCTCCTGGATTCAAATGATTCTACTACCTCAGCCTCCCGAGTAGCTGGGACTACAGGCATGTGCCACCACGCCCCGCTAATTTTTGTATTTTTAGTAGAGACGGGGTTTCACCATGTTGGCCAGAGTGGTCTCGATGTCTTGACCTCACGATCCGCCTGCCTTGGCCTCCCAAAGTGCTGGGATTCCAGGCGTGAGCCACCGCACACAGCTCCAATACTACTTTTACTTCTGAGCCTGAAGTCCTGCAAGGATGTGCCTAGGAGATCTACAAACCTGCACTTCTGAGGTAGCTGTTATCTAAGGCTCTATGCCAAGACCCACAGTCAACCAACCTGAATATCAACTAGTCTCAGAGAACCAGTAAGAGACTACCAGCTGCTAATGAGGCATTCGGAATGTCAGAGGAGGGCTGTTTGCTGCACCTCTTAAATGGCTCCCAATGTTTTGTTTGATGGAAATGTGATTTGAAGGCAAAAATACCCCTTTTCTGTTGCAGCGAAATAAACAGTTTTCATTTCAAGACAAATGAAGTCACTTCCTAAGCATTCGTGCCCTACTTAGAAGCAATTTGCTGTATGGGAATCATAGTGAATACCTTGCAGGATTGATTTGTGGTTTTGCAATAATGTATGTAAAGTACCAATTAATACTCTCAGCTTCTCTTGGAAATGCCTGGGGAGAGAAGTAAAAGAAGCGCTTGTTGTTTTAAACAGTCTAGACCAGCCATTCCGAGTGTGTTTCAAACCAGTGCCAGTCTCTGTGGTGTGGAAGGCCTGTGGTTGGCCTGGGATGGGCGATCTGGACGGAGGGGCCATGGCCGCTGGGCTGCAGGGCTGAGAGCAGACTATGGCTGAGTGGTGGGTCTGCTCTGTGTCTTAGACATTTCTGCATTTGGGAGTTATAGAAGGTGACGTGGAAGTAGTTTGCAAGCTGAAGGAGGATTTGTGAGGGACTATTGATTCAATCAAATTATTCATCCAATAAATATTTATGCAGATCTCCTTTATGCATTGTGCCAGGTCTGGAAGTCTAGTGGTGAACAAGATACAGTCCTTGGCCTCAGCAAGTTAACAGGGGTCAACAGGTTATTAAACAAATCATGATGCCCACAGCTTGGTGCGGGTTGAAGGGGCTACAGAGGTAGGTGAGCTCTTGCCCAGCCTGGGCATTGTGGGGCATCTCCCTGAAGAAGTGATGAGTGAGCTGAACCTGGAGGATGAGCAGGACATGACAGCTGGAAGGGTATGGGGCAGAGGGCTCCGGACAGAGGGAGGGACCCCAGATGGGAAAGGCAGGCCCAGAGAGAGAGGGAAGTGGGTACAGTCAGGCTGCGGAGGTGGAGGCCAGCAGGGCCCCTTGGCAAGTGCAGGCAATGTGAGAGCCTTGCGAGGGGTGAGGAGGAAGGACTGCCGCTGGGATGTGATGGGACACAGGGAGGAGCTTGGAGCCAGGAGGAGGGGATTCAGGGAGACACAGGTGTCCAGGAAGGGTGGTGCTTTCATTTGCTGTGTCTGCAGGACAAACTTGGAGGTTGAGTAGGCATTGACGGGTTTTGTCTGTAGCTTGAGATGTGGGTCTGAGTTAGAGTTTGGGAGACAAGGGGAGAGGGGCCTCCCGAAGTATGGGATGGGGGCATCTTAGAGTGAGAAAAACAGAGTGGGGTCCCCGAGGAAGTATCTGCATGACATAAGGTTCTGCAATGCCCAGGCCAGCAGCCTGCTCCAGAGCCCAAGAGAGAAGTTTTGGGCGTTAGAGTCTCAGGATGACCTGGGACATGCTGACCCTCAAGCCCTGCCTACCACCCTTCAGGGCCAGGAGTCTTCTTTTCTGCCCAAGAGCCAAGTCCTCTGGCCAATACAGGCTGCTATCCACAGTCTGCTCTGTAAATTTCCTTCATCCCCAATTCATTACTTAGCAAGTAGCTCTCGAAAGCCCCTCAGGTGCAGTGCGTTGTGATGCATGTGGTACAGACTGTCCTTTCAGAGCTCTGGGTCGGGTGGGGCCATGCCCTCAGCCACTGCACAGAGGGAGTACCCAGAAGGGGAACCTGACTCAGAAGTGAGGGGCCAGAGAGGATGTGCTGAGTGAGGGGTGGAAATGCCACCTGGGTCTTGTAGGGTGAAGAGGAATTAGGGGCAGGGGCATGATGACCCTTGTGGGCTGAATGGAGCATGGGACATTGCACGTGGCACATTGCACGTGGCAAAGGGGAGAGGGTGCAGAGAAAGGGGTGTTGGGGTGAAGCTTTGAAGGAAGCCTTTTACTGTTTGTAACCCAAACTTACCCTCCTCCACCCATCGTTGCAGAAGAGATGTCCTTTGGGAGAACCAGGCTCAGCATGAGGAGCAGAAGGAACGGTACTCTGGACAGCACCCGGACCCTGTACTCCAGCGCGTCTCGGAGCATAGACTTGTCTTACAGTGAAAGTGTAAGTCACGTGCACCACCTGTTTGAAAGGTTATCATTGTAACATTCATAAGGCATTAAATCATGCATTTGCAAATGGACTTTTAGGAAATTTTAGATGCCATGTCTTTACAATTTCACTGCTTAATGCTCAGTGCTCTTGCTTCCAGTCTGAGTTTCGAATCTCAGTCCCTTCTCCAGCTCTACGGCCAGGGTCTCAGTTTGGGTCCATCTGCATTTGTTCTTGCAATGGCCTCCTCGCCTCACTCCTTGGCACTGTCTCTCCCGGTTCCAAGCCAGCTTCCATGCTGCCTTCAGGACACAGACGTGCCCAGTCATGGCTTCTTGGGTAAGCTGGACTTGGGGTTGGGTGCCAACGGGAGGCATGTCCTTAGCACCTCCCTGTCTCTCCCTGCCTGGCTTTGCAGGCACTAGGCGGAATTTCCTCCCACAGGTTTTCCGCCCACTCTCAGATCCTGTCCAACACTCTCATTTGTCAAGAAATTAAGACAACTTTCCAGTCTGAAATCCAGTTCTCCTGGGCTACAGTGTTAAAACTCGGGATAGAGGCTAGCTTTGGAAAGTAAGGAAAGAAGTAGGAATTGGTGGTTGGGGAGGGCGGTTTTGGGTGTTGTTTAGGATTTTGGTCTCACTGGTGGGTTCCATGGGGGCTGACTTTGTGATCTATCATTGAGCTGTAAGAAAACACACACACAAACCAACACGCAAAAACCTACTCTTCCCCAGCTGGGTTCTGTCTCCCAGGGCCAGGACTAGGTAAGTGAGGCAACCCTGATGCAAAAGTGAAGGAGGTGCCAGCCCTCAGGGGCTGCCCCTACACTTGCATGCCCAGGTGGTGGGGGGACTGAGCACCTCCTTGCAGTTGCTCCCCAGTCTCACCTCAGTTGTTGTCATGGGAGAAGCAAACAGTGGGCCAAGGGTGGTGGTAGCTTTTCCGGCATTTTCCCCCTTGCTCCCCTCTTCAACCCCAGTGATGAAGCATCTCTGGGAGAGCCCTTCTGGAGGGGTCCTTCTGGCCTCAGTGCCGGAGCCCTGGGAGATGGACAGAGGCTGACTCTTGTGCGTGCTCCTGTGACCTCCTGCTGGATGGGTCTCCTCTCCTCAGCCCCTGCAGGTCAGCCTCTCCCAGATGCAGGCATCCCTGTGGGTAGAACTGCTGAGACCATGCAAGAGTGTCTCAGTTCTGGGGGGTTCCTTTTTGCCCCCTGAGCACATAGACACCTCTGCAAAGTGCACTTTCAGAGGGGTTTTTTAAAGCCACAAAGCAATTTTTAAGAAATCATCACCCTTCCTCCATGATCATTGGTTACACAGCTTACATAGCTCTTTCCTTCATTCCTGTTAAGTAGATTTGAAATTAGTTAAGTGGATAAAAAAATCACAGGAAAAATGGGCATCACGGATTTTCAAAACTGCTGTGTGGAGGTGAGCATCGAAATTGTTTTTGCTTTCAACATGTTCCTGTTGAAATGTACTTAGAAAAGATGTATATATGTGAATTTCCAGCTTAAAAAGAATATTGAAATGAATGTTCTTGTGCCCACCACCAGCTTGAGAAATAGCATATCACCCCCATATGCCTGGTGAGTTGGCTTTCCTCTCTCCTATCAGAGGTTGTAACCACTATCCTGAGTTTTGCATGACCCATTCCCTGATTTTATTTGTAATTTTATGACTTGAGTATATGTATCTCTCTAAACAATACATTGTTTAGTTTTGTTCTGATTTTGACATATATGGAATTGTACGATACATATTTTTTTGTGAGTTCCTTTTTTCCTTTTTCTTTTTTTTTTTTTGCTCAAAACTGTTTTTGAGATTCATCCACGGTGAGACATGTAATCATTGTTGATTTATTTCATGCTGTGCTGCACCCTACTGTGTGCTTATGTTTATTTATTCAGCCTAAGACAGATGGCATTTGGGCTTCTGGTCTTTGCTATTACAAGCAATACCATTTTTAACATTCCTAGATATGTAAGCCATGCCTACCTGGAAAATGTTCATTGAGTTGAGGCTCGGTGTGGGTGAAGGTAAACATCTCTCTTTCATGGGGTCTGGATTTAAGACACAGGACTTATGGGGAAACTTATGTTCAAAGGTTTGGGAAGATAAGGCACATGGTCACCCTTCTCTGATATCTCAGGACTTGCAGAGGCAGAGGATGAGAAGCGAAGAGGGCTTCTCATCGTGAACTTCACTCCAGGAGAGGAGACTTCCCCCTTTGCAGTGTATGGTTGGTGACAGCCTTGCTGGTGGGGATAGGAAGGCAGGGGTGGCTCCGGTGCCAGTGGCCTGTCTGATGAGGCCAATTGTGTGTGAGGTTGCCTGAGAACTCCAGCTGCCCGTACCTGGTGGCCTGTGGGAAGTGGCATTGGGCTGCTGGGGAAAGGAAGCTCCTAGCAGCCCCACCTCCCCAGGGCAAGGCAGCCGTCTGAGGCTGAAAATTTATTGCCAGGCAACTTTGCCAGGCACTCTGAGTATGCAGGTCATTCATGGGACAATCCTGCCTTTCTCCGCAAGGGACTTTTCCACAGGGAGATAACTTTACTGGCGATAGTGGACAATATTCAGGAATGGTTGCATCAGTTCACTTACCCACCCACGGTGGGCATGAGGCCCGCTGCCCTTCCCTTCACTCATGCTGAGTGTTCATTGCTTTGATATTTTTGCTAACCTGGTGTGTGTAAAATGAGATCTCACTGTGGTTTTCCTTTGCATTTGCTCATTCTGAATGAGGTTGAGCGTCCTTTCATATGCTTATGGGTTATTCTCTTTCAATGAATGCTTACTCTTGTCTTTGGCCATTTTTTCTTTTGGGTTCTCTGCCTTATTCTTATTGATGCACAGCACTTAAATATTCTGACTACCAATCCTGTGATGTTTCATACATGACGCAAATACCTGCTCCTTCTTTGAGGAGTATAGGTATTTTTAAAGGAGCTTTTCATTTGTTTCCAAATAGTTTGCTTCTGCTAACTTAAGGGAAGCTTTTGGTTTATAAAGGCTTTGGCTGTTTGTCAGAATTAGGTCCCAGATGTGCCTAACCACCTTGCCCATGGAGGGATAAATACAATTATGAAGGGTTTTTGGAATATGCCTTCTTTTAAACAGCAAGTATAAGAGGAATGGGAATCTGCATTGATATATTATTTATGAAAAACTATCATCCAATGCCTGTGTTCTTCCTTGCAGCCTTAGAGGTGGAAAAACATAATTTGTATGTATATAATGCTGTTTATATATAAGATAAGCCCAAATCATTTTTAGAAAAATTTTCCATTTAGTTATAAAAATTTTAATGTATGCATCTTAAAAAAAACTGTGTACTCTGAAGGCATGAACAAAGGCTGGATGCTATGAATATTGTGGTAAGTTCTTAAAGCATATGAAGTGGAGTTACATCATATTTAGCGTTCATTAATATCAGCAAGGAGTGAGAATAAATTAGTAATGTGTTATTCAATGCTCTCTCTCCAAAGGACTTGGCGAATTTTATTCAAGCAAATTTTAAGAAACGAGAATGTGTCTTCTTTACCAAAGATTCCAAGGCCACGTAAGCTACTACTTTCCCTCCATTTTTGCTTTCCACATTAAAAAAAAAAAATCAACCACCATTACAACAAACAAAGAAATGCTCACTGGTTCATTATTAAAGATGTCTTCGTCTTGTAATTCTCAGAAATGTTGTGTGAGCAGGAAAGATCTGGCAAGGAGCTTGTAGTTGTTGCTTAGAGCTCTACGATTTCATTTGTTATTTTCAGCTTTGGCAATAGTTGGAAAAGTCACTGAGAGAGGCTGTCACTCTCTTCAGTATTCCCATGAGAATGGAAACCCACCTGAGTGACCTTGGTAATGAAAGTTGTTAACAAGGACGTTGTCAGGCAATACCATGCATGTGGGCATATTTCCGTCTTACTGGCTCCTCTGTCAGCCTTTTCTTCCCTGCTGTTGACTTTGGGTCTTTCCTTCTAATCGGGTGTTAATCTACTCTAAGTCTCATGTGTTGTGGAACATTCAGCCTGGGTTACAAAAGCAAGCCCCACCAGCTCAGCCCACAGGAGGACTTCAGTAAATGTTGATGAGCAAGTGAGTGAATGAATGGATTGATGAGTGCTCACCCTTTGTGTAAAAGATGCGTTTGAATCTAATTAAACAAACTTAATCCTACCCCACTCTTCTTATTTCTCTCTGTCCCTTCTTTTTTACTGACTGGCAGTGCAAGAAAAAGCCTAGCTATTAACTGAGTGGAAGTTTCTGCTGTCTTTTAAAATGAAAATAACTTCTGTTGAACAGAGGCAATGAACAAAGGAAGGCTGTCGTAATAAAGAAAAAGGCTTTAGAGCCAGCTTTGGTTTTAGCCTTGACTTGGCTGCCTCCTCACTGTACGGCCTTGAGCCAATTATTCTCTTTTCTGAAGCCAATTCCCTTATCCTAAGAATCTAGCAAAAATATACCTCATGGGTTGTGGCATTCAATGAGGTAGCACATAAAATACCCACCATAATGCTTTAGAGCATAATTCTTCATGTGAATCAGAAAATGAACAGCAGAAAAGACCTCTGCTCTGTCACTGGTATGAACTTTTGCATCATGAGTCATTCTGACAAAGTATAAGCTCTGTAAGTCAGCTATTTATCCCCTGTATGTTTCACGAACAGGACTTACATACTTGATTGTTAATACTACAACCTCCTTGCAAGGAAGCTGTTATTATCGTTAAGGCAAGTGAGACCCAGAGACGTTCAGTATTTTACCCACGGTCACATGGCCAGTAGAAGACGGATGAGAGATCTGAACCCAGGTTTTCTGATTCCAAGGTTGTGCCTTCTGTATACCCTCAGTTGCCTCTCTTTCTAAGAATGACATTGCTTCGGGCGGACCAAATTCATCAACACGTTCTCAGTTACAGATGTCCAGTCTAACTGGCATAAGTGGAAGATGGAGGAGGGATTCTGTGGGGTGTGATAGCGGGATGTTGTGGCTGAAAAGTGCAGCCAGATCCAGGGCTTGAACAACGTTACCAGGACTCCATCTCTTTCCACCTGTTGTTTCTGCCCCTCTCTGATGGACGGGCTTTTCACAATGGGAGGCAAAATGGTCACTGTTTTTGGTTGTGCGTAATCAGCTTTCCATTTGCCAGTTAGAGCAAAGAGGGCCTTGCCCCTAGCAATTCCATCAAAAGTCCTGGGCTGATGTTCATGGCTCTTAATGGTCTGGCTTGGGCCATGTGCCCATCTCTGAACTAATCCCTGGGCTGGAGGGCGGATTAGTTGAGTTGGATGGTGGAATATGCTGATTGGCCAGGCTTGGGTGATGTGTCCGGGTGAACTCAGTGCAGAAAAGGATGATTCCTCAAACGAAAATCAGGGCTCACTTACCAGCAGAAGGGGAAGTAGATGTAGGTTAGGGAAGCCCATGGCTGTCCACCTTACAGTGCTTGATTACACCTCAAGTCTGAGCCAAAATGAAGGAAGATGTAGTGAGCAGCCACAGTCCTAAGCAACACAAGCAGAGCATAGGAACATCTCAGGGTCTTCCAGTTCCCATCTCAGAAGGGATGCAAAGTTCTATAATCTTTGAATTCCCCATATGTATTATTTCTATCTCTCCGTAGGTAGTGGGAACACTCCATGTAATCTAAGTCACCCATCAGGCAAGGGCATCAAATGAAGTGATGATTAATTACATCGATGCCCTGGTTTTGCTGCTATTTGCCACGCTAGATGACATAAGCTGCCAATGTCCCTCCTGAGAGTTCCCAGGGTTGCCACCCTTGTGCTAAGCCCAACCCACCCTTGCCTCGCCATTCTAAACTCTTGTGGATGTCACTGCAAGGTGATGCCATGCCTTCGCCCCTGCTGCTGTGTGTCCTCTGAGACATGCTGCCAGCTTAGGGGTGGCCTTCTGGCACACTATGGGTAGTAAGCTCCTAGGTCTGGGTTTGTTCTAGTCACTTCTTACTTCCTTGGCCATGCTGGGTTCCAGGTAGAAACAGAAAGAACGCTACTTTCACAACAGCAGCACTGTGCAACAGAACCTTCTGCCATGGTGGAAGTATTCTAAATCTGCGCCATCCAATATGGTAGCCACTAGCCACATCTGGCTGCTGACCATTTGAAATGTGGCTAGCACAACCAAGGAACGTTTTCAACTTTATTTAATTTCACTTAATTTAAATATAAAATTAAATAGCCGCGTGGGTCAGTGGCTACCGCATTGGACAGTGTCATTTTACAGGATTCAGACTTGGTCCAAGGGGGTAGAACTAGGGTCCTGATGCTCTCCTGTCCTCTTCATCTCTCCTATCTGTCATCCCTATTCCTCCTCCAGGTATCTGCACTCCTAATGCCTTCCTGGCAAGCCCTCTTCTCCATTTGTAAACCAATTCACGCAAATTGATGCTTGGAGTGATGTCAGCCCATACTCCAGAGCTGCCAGGCAGCTGCCACCCTTAGCAGGCAAAAGGGCTCAACAGTCTGTTTTTGGTTATAGCAACAACAGGTGGGGCAGGGAATTCTCTCCCCCATTCTGCAATGAGCTTGGGTGGGTGGGCAGATCCCAAAAGAGAGTGGGACAGTGACAGCTGTGGAGAGAGAAGAGGAGCACTGGGAAGCAGACTGGGCTCAGGAAGTGCCCTAACACTTAGGGAAAGAGAGGGCTGAGAAAAATGTGCTCAATTCTTGTTGACTTTTTCTTGGCCACACTGAGTGATGCCCTGGGAACTGTTCCAAAACAGAGGTGAGGCTGCTGCTGGAGGGCGATGTTGGATCCAGTCTCTAGCTCAATTTTTATAGCTTCAGAAAATATTAAATGCTTTGAGAAATACTTTGGATAGGGATCATTTACATACCATGTGGTAATTAAGACTTTTGGTTACAAGGAGCTCAACTACCTTAACCTAAAGAGGGGATTTGCTCTAAGGAAAAAGAAATGCCACCTAAGAGTAGAGGGTGGCCAGGCCTCTGGAGTGGTTAGAAATAGTGACTGACGAGGGGGACTCAGTAGGTCCCCTCTGCTCACCCCTGCCTCCACCTCTCCCTGAACACCTGCTCTCTTCTTTTCTAGAGTAGCTACAATTGTATTGTGGTGTCTGATCTTCCATGTCACAGGCCTAGACCTAGAGAGAGATGGAAGCAGCTCTTTTGGTCCTAATTTCAAATTCTTATGAAAGGGACACGTATGCCAATCCTGGATTAACTTCCCATCCTTGGGCCTGTCAATCGTGGACATTTCCATAATTCAGTTATATGAACAGACTCATCTTGATCCTACTGCGTAGACAAGGTTGGAGAGAAGGGACAACCTCACTGGGGTCCATGTCAAATGCGCCGTATCTAGCAGGCAAGTGCCCCGATGTGTCTCCAGCAGCATTCCCACCCCCTAGGAGAGCAAGGTTTGCTCGTGAGGTTTGCTGCTGAGAAGCATTTGTTCTTCATGATAGAATCGCCTTGTTGAGTGTCTTTGGTAGTTACCCTGGGCTTCCAGTACTTCAAAAAGATCGCTATTAGCAGAGGAACTCCAGCTGAAGCCAATTACTTCCAGGCAGCAGAAACTTGGTCACAATTCGGCTGGGAGTTCATCTGCTTCCGGAGTGGTCATAAAATTTGCCCATTAAACAACTCCTTTCTGTTGCTATTGTGTTTTTAGAAACAGTCATAGAAATATATATCACTATTACCATCTTGTAAATGAAAATGTGACCTCCTGCCACGGAGCGCTTTTAGAATTAACCCTATCATTTTGCCATATGTTAAATAGGGTGAACAGTGAAGAAGACCCTGAAAATACAGCTTGTATTCTGGAAGGAAAACAGGCCTACTTTACAAAGATCATTGAGGATGAAAACTATTTAAAAGAAGACCATTCAGTGTATTTATTCACTCACTTGTTCATTTATTCAAAGGACATCTGCTAAATGCCCTGATGTGCCAGAAACATGGGGAACAGAGAATATAAGATAAAGAGTCCAGCTGGAAGCAAACCCTAACAGGATTTCCTCAGTTTGTATATCTTTATTTGGCTCAGCCTGTGCAGGGAATCCTTGCTCCACGGTTCCCATGTATGGTTATCTTGTTATCTGACCCTGCATCCTGGTACTGGCCCACATCTGCCAGAGGGGGATGCCTTTTTTGGTAGGTTAGTGGTGAACGGGCGACCACAGACTTTATTGTGGGGTCTAGGACCTGGATAAGAGTGAGGGAGGCACTGATCCTACCAGGACTTGGGCAACAGGTGTAAACTTGGACTGTCCTGGGCAAATCAGGACACTGAGTCACCTACTGGTAAAAGGAGAGCTTTGCTCTTAGGGCCTGTTTCAGTGACCAAACATGTCTCCCACTTTGCTACTCCTAGCCTTCTCAGGATAAAACTCTCTGTTCTCCTCCTCTACTGGCCATGGCCCCCTTGAATTCCTAGCACCTCTGTGTCTTGTCCAAAGATGGATCAGAGAGACAGCAGAGAGAGATGGAGAACCAAGTTGATGGGGCAGGCAGAAAGAAGCTGGGAGGAGGTGAACAGAGCCACACTCGCGGGGAGTTGTTTTTGGCCAAATGGGAATCTTGGTGGTGGCTGTTCATGTCTTTGGAGATGACTACTCTCAGGGTGCTCTGGATAGAAGGTCAAATAATCATGGAATGTGTTTTTGGAGAGTTTTTTTTTTTTTAGATGGAGTCTCACTCTGACACCAGGCTGGAGTGCAGTGGCATGATCTTGGCACACTGCAACCTCCACCCTTTGGTTCAAGTGATTCTTCCGCCTCGGCCTCTCAAGTAGTTGGGACTGGAAGTGTGCACCACCACGCTTGGCTAATTTTTGTTTTTTTAGTAGAGAAGGGGTTTCACCATGTTGGCCACGATGATCTCGATCTCTTGACCTTGTGATCCACCCACCTTGGCCTTTCAAAGTGCTGGGATTACAGGCGTGAGCCGCTGCACCTGGCCGATTTTTTTAAAACTGCATTTGTGCTTCTTTTCTGTTGCCACTGCCTTCCTTAATCCTTGATTTGCATGTATGACACCACCATAACTTAAGTCACCTTAATGGAGCAGGTACCACATTCCAGCTCCAGCAAAGCGCTCTGCGTCATTTCCAGCCCTCGCGGCAAGCCTGACAGGAGACGGGCTATGCAAGAATAAAAGGAGGTGTTTTGTTTGTTCCTCTGCACTTTGCCAGGTGTCATGTGAAGTTATTCCCGAGAGATCAGCTTACGGGCAGGAATGACATTCAGCTCATCTTGAGCTGCTGTGAAGCTCAGCCCAGGGCTGAATCAGAGTAGATTTTCAATAGTATCTGTTGGGCGACTGTGGTATGCTGGCGAAGGCATAGGGGAAGAGGATTTACCACTGACTGTGTATCTTTCTATCCTCTTCCAATTTCCTGTTATGTCTCTGTGTCGCCTAATGGATGAATTTAGTTCCATTGCACTTTTAACGGGAAGAATTCGTGTTCATTTACCGCACAGTTTGTCCTCATCTACCCCAGATTATTGAAAGTCTGTCTAGTAGCTAATGTCTAATAAGGAAAGGATGATCACTCTAGAGTCTGGAACATTTTGGGTCTCTGCCAAGGGAATGCATCTCCCCAGAAAGTTCAGCCCATGGGAAGGATGTCTCACTTCACTTCAGAAGAGCCTGACTGGATGGGCAAACTGGCAGGGTTGGTGCTGAGGCGCTGAGGCCTACCCAGGGCTCCTGTGTGTTATGAACTATGCGAGAAGTTGAATAAAGTTTTCAGATTTCTGAAACTCAGTCTCATAACAGCCCCATGGACAGAAGCTAGATTCCATGAGGTCAGGGCTCGTTTCTGTTCTATCAGCATGGAGCTAGTTTGTTGGTGAAGGAATAATAAACATCGGGGATAAAACAGCAGAACTAGCTTCTTTTCTTTTCTCTCTTTCTTTATTGTTATTTATTTTATTTTTTTTGGAGAGGGAGTCTTGCTTTCACCCAGGTTGGAGTGCAGCGGTGTGATCTCAGCTCACTGCAACCTCCACCTCCTTGGTTCAGGTGATTCTCCTGCCTCAGACTCCTGAATAGCAGAGACTACAGGTGCATGCCACCAAGCCCGGGTAATTTTTGTGTTTTAATAGAGACAAGGTTTCACCATGTTGGCCAGGCTGGTCTTGAACTCCTGACCTCAAGTGATCTGCCCACCTCAGCCTCCCAAAGTGCTAGGATTATAGGCATGAGCCATTGTGCCCAGCCACATTAAACTAGTTTATATGAAACTGACCGAGATTACGAAAACAGTCTGAAAATAAGACTTGAAGGCATCACTTCTTTGTGTGTCTATTTAAGCTAACAATGCCGGTTTCCATATGTAGGCTCAATGAAATCCTTCCTTCCTGTCCACACCATTGTGCTTATCAGGGAAAATGTGTGCAAGTGTGGCTATCCCCAGAGCCAGCACATGGAAGGCACCCAGATCAACCAAAATGAGAAATGGAACTACAAGAAACATACCAAGGAATTTCCCACGGATGCCTTTGGGGATATTCAGTTTGAGACCCTGGGGAAGAAAGGGAAGGTAAGCAATGGTTTTTTACTTTGGCAGCTAGTTCGTAGGCCCAAATGGCTTGGGCTACCTTGATTTACCTGTAATTGTCTAACAGGATGGAGGCAGGAGAGATGGGTAGTAAACGTCAAAAATGATTGCAGGAAAAGATACATCTTGTAAAAGTCAAAAAGCAGTGATTAGGCAATGCTCAACTGGAAAACTCGACGGGTAAGGATTGGATTATCACCTAGCCTCCTGTGTCCACACACAAGGCAGGCATCCATATGATATCCACCTTGAGCCCTGCTGTTACAGAAGGCCCCATGAATGCTTTTGTGAACCCGATTGCTTAGCTCTGTGTACTCCTGAGTTACATACCGCCCTGAATATGCATTCCTTCCATACTCACTGTGCAAGCGCTCCAGCAAGGTTTTGCAAAGATGTTTAATGATCAGAAACAGCCTCTCCTACATCCTCTGTGCTCTCAGTCTCAATGAGATCACTGTCCACAGGCTGCTTCTGCAGGAGGGCCAGGCCTCTCCTCCCCCAGCTCCCCATGGCTGCCCTGGGAGGTGACCCAGCCCCATCCACTGCTGACTCTTCCCAGGGTCCCTGCCCCAGAATGGGCCAGCACCCTCTCTTGCTGCCCACCTCCCTGTGGCATCAGCAGGGCCGCTGAGGACTCTCTAAATGCAAAGCCCACCCTGTTACTATCCTGCTTCAAACACCTCAGGGTACCCCTCTAAGTCCTAAGTTCTCTACCTGGCCTGGGGGACTTTTCAGGGCCCCCAGAGCCCTCCAGTCTGCTTTCCTTCTGTGAATCCTGAATATCTGAGACAGGGATCTGTTAATTTAGAAAGTTTATTTTGCCAAAGTTGAGGACTCACACCTGTGACGCAGTCTCAGGAGGCCCTGACACATGCCCAAGGTGGTCAGAGCACAGCTTTTTTTTTTTTTTTTCCCCATTTCTTTATTTTATTGCATTTTAGGTTTTGGGGTACATGTGAAGAACATGCAAGATTGTTGCATAGGTACACACGTGGCAGTGTGATTTGCAGCCTTCCTCCCCATCACCTACATCTGACATCTCTCCCCTTGCTCTCTCTCCCAAGCTCCCCACCTCCCACTGTCCCTCCCCTATTTCCCCCCAACAGACCCCAGTGTGTAGCGCTCTCCTCCCTGTGCCCATGTGTTCTCATTGTATACATTTTAAGGAGACATGAGGCATCAATCAGCATAGGTAAGATGAACGCTGGTTCCGTCCGGAAAGGCGGGACAACTGGAAGCGGGGAGGGGGCTTCCAGGTCACAGGTAGATAGGACAGGATGGTTGCATCCTTTTGAGTTTCTGATTAGCCACTCTCCAAAGGAGAGGCCCATTCTGATGCTTCTCCCTCTTCCCCCACAGTATATCCGTCTATCCTGCGACACGGACGCGGAAATCCTCTACGAGTTGCTGACCCAGCACTGGCACCTGAAAACGCCCAACCTGGTCATTTCTGTGACCGGGGGCGCCAAGAACTTCGCCCTGAAGCCGCGCATGCGCAAGATCTTCAGCAGGCTCATCTACATCGCGCAGTCCAAAGGTGCGGGTGGGAGGCTGCCCCAAGGCCAAGGCCAGCAGCCACCTGGTTCTTCCATTCCGGCCGCACCAAGTGTGGGCAGCAGAGAAGGGAGTTCCCGCCTGCAATTCCGGAGAATCCGGATGCTGCTGGAACTGATTAATCGTTATTTTATTGAAAGCAATATCCTCGAATGAATGGACAGGGAGGTCTGGCAGGTAGCGGGGGAGCTTCACAAAGCAACTCTTTAAATCAGCATTAAGGTGCTTCCTTAGGGGAAATTTTTTTAAATCTTGTAAGATTTTCACGTTGTTATTAACACACGTAAACTTTTACCCATAATTTCTGTTCTGGGTAAAATTTCTGGGCGAATTGGAAAGGACAGTTGTAATTGGCTTGGCTTGTTATTGTGAGATTGGTGATGTGCTTTTGAATGTAGTGACAGTGCTTGAGAAGTGGTAAGCACCCTGTCTAAGTGTCGGATTGAGGTCAGAGCAACCAAGGCTTTGTCACATCAAACAGTATTTTCTTTCTTTTTAACTTTATATTTTTTAAAAAATTTGAATCTACAAAAAAGTTGCAAGAATAATGCAATGAACATCTGTATATTCTTCACCTAGACTCACCAATTTTTAACATTTTCCCACATTTGCCTTATCTTGTTCCATAAATATCTACATATGATTTTTTGGAGGAACCATTGAAAGCAGGTTGCAGGAATCATGATCCTTAACCCCTAAGTATGTGAACGTGCGGGGTTTTCTCATGTAACCCAATACAATTTTCAAACCCGAACGGTTACCATGGACCAATACTGCTGTTTAACAGTTTATACTCAAAATTTGCTAATTATCTCGACAAGGTCCTTTGGAGCAAACGTTCTTTTTTCTCAATTTGTATTCCAAATTGATTTAGCTTTTATCTTTTTAAAAAATTTTATGTTCGTTTTCTTATATCTGGAACTGGTTCTTAGCCTTTCCTTGCCTTTTGTTTTATATATATATATATATATATATATATATATTTTTTTTTTTTTTTTGAAGACTATAGGCCAGTTGCTTTGTAGATGTGGATTTGGTTGAGGTTTTCCCATGATTAGATTCAGTTTATTTAATCTTAACATTTAAAAAACTTATTTTATGAATAATTAATATTGACTGAAAGAGCTAAAGAAACATGTCCTAATCTAAATGTGATTTTTTCCTTGATGCCAGGAAGAAACTGAGATGTTTTGTTTTCTTTTTCCCTTTCATTTTTCTCAGTTTCCTGAGCAACCAAAGGGGACACTGAAGGTTGTCACTTTGTTATAAAATTGAGTAACCCCGCTTTCTTGCTACTAAATCCTGAACACGCCTTATTCAGTCATTAAACAGTTACTTATTGGATGCCTATGATGTGCCAGAAGTGGTTTTATGTGCTAGGAATATAGCAGAACAAAATGGACCAAAAAATCCCTGGGCTGGGGCACATATTTCTATGTAGATCAAGTGAAGCAATTGAGGAAGCTGAATGGTTTCATTGTTGCTGATTGTCCACTTGGAGTGCTACCTTCACTCCCCATTGTCTCATTTTGAAAGGAAACGTTAATGGCTGAAATTGATATGAAGCCATAACCTCTCAATGTGCATGCAGTAAGTCAATCACTGTGAGCATGGGTTTTGCAAAAGAGAAAAGATTTATTCACAGGGTTGCCCAGTGAGGAGATGGGAGAACAGCTGTCAAATCTGCTTCCTCAAAGATAAGGATTAGGGATATTTAAGGAGTAAAGAAGCAGGTGTTCTACGGCTTGGGGAAAGGTGATTGGCAGTGGAGAAGGAATGAGGTAATTGGTGGTTTGTGCAGGAGTAGTCAGGGTTCATGGCTCTTCGTAGAACACCTGTTCAGAAAATGTCAGTGTTAGCACGATCTGAGGGAGGAGTTTTGGCCCTCTGACATCAAAAGATCATCTCTTGGGCAATCGTGCACACTCAGTTGTAGAGTCAATGGTCTCAACTGTTTTGAACTGGCTCAGAGCAGCTCCCTAGTTCCTGAAAAACAACTTTAATCAACCATTATCATAGTGATGTATTTGTCAGTGATGTTATCTGTAAGGAAACTAGTGGAATTTAGTTATATATTGTTAGGCTACATGACTTTTTGCTATATAGGTTTTAAAATCAACTAGAAGGAAGCAAGTGAAAGCAAGCAAGGCAGGTGAAGTTTGTTGGGCTTAATCAGGTTAGCTCTCGGTTTCAAAATCTGTTTAGAGGAAGGAGACTGGGTGCTGAGAGGCTGGATTTATGCCCCATGAGAACTGGTTAAAAGAAGTAGGTATAAAACTTCTAAGGATATTGGAAGGACTTTGATGTGGAGAAAAGTAACATTGTTCCTCATTGCTGAAGACCATAGTAAAATTAGAGAATGGAGTTAGAAAAGGGGCTTTCTAATGATTGGTGGAGGGGGCTGCCTCTCAACTCCTGAGGATTCTGTTACAAGAGCTAATCCAACGAGGCTAGTGACTGCTCTGAGGGTAGATTCCTACATGGGCAGCATATTATACTAGGGTCATTTTCAACTTTAGATTCTAGTTTTATGCAAAATAATATTTTTGTAGTTATCGTATTTATTCTACTTTGCCCCCCTCATTAAAACCCTGTATAACCCTTAGCACTGAGAAGATCGTCAGTTCTAAACCTTAAAAAGGCCAGTGTGCAAAATTGTGTTTTATAAGCAAAGTGAGGTTGTTGACACAAAGGCCAAGGATCAAGAATCTGTATTTTTAAGAGAACATCTCTCAGGAACACTGTCTGAGGTCCCCTCCTCCTTTCTTGCCATATGACATAGCTGCCAGTGTTCTGTCCTGATGCCTACAGGAATGGGGCCTTCTTTTTAGAGGTCTGTGAGCCCAGCATGGAAACTTTGCCCAGTGCCAATTGACCATTTACTCTTCCCATTTGTTGACAGGCGCTTGGATTCTCACAGGAGGCACCCATTATGGCCTGATGAAGTACATCGGGGAGGTGGTGAGAGATAATACCATCAGCAGGAGCTCAGAGGAGAATATTGTGGCCATTGGCATAGCAGCTTGGGGCATGGTCTCCAACCGGGACACCCTCATCAGGAATTGCGATGCTGAGGTACGGGTGGGACAGGAGGAGATCTGCTAGGTCACATGGAAGAAAGACCATGGCATGGGCCTGTGGCCTGAACCCTGAGGCTTTGTGATGGAGCCAGATCATGGGGAATTCTGCCTTTCAAGGGGTGCCTTTGGGACTTTAAAGGAATTAAAAACAAGGATGACGTACCTAATTAACAATGACTGTGTTTTGTTCATTAAAATGTGTACTCAGCAATCTCATGTCACAGTCTTTACTCTTTATAACCGTGGTTTAGATCCATCTCAGGAGGGCTCAAGCCCAGTGGCAGTATCTTGATTGCTTGGCTACACTCACGGGAATTCAAATCAATAGCTACTGTCCTTGGTTAATTTGGCATTAAGAAGGCTGTGAGACACCCCCCTCCACCAAAATGTTTCCTGTGAACATATTTAGAGAGTAATGAGCATTTAATATTAAAATTACAAGGTAGACATATGGGGTCTTGTATCAAGTGTGGAATTTTTAAAACAACATTTCTAGTAGTTGAGGACCTTCTTAAGCAACAGGTGTTCTCTGCCCAGAAGCTTTGGACCAAATGTTCGGAAATCCACATTTAAGCTACACCTTCTCCCATCTGGGCTCCTTAGAAGTTTAGGCAGCAAATGTTAAGGATTTTTGGAATTGCTGTGATTCTTCTTTTAGAATTATTTTATTTTTGCTTCTTGGTTACCATTTTTGAGACATATAAGGCAGAGGAGAGTGGGAGGTGTTTTTTATTTGTGCATCTTCAAGGAGGAAGCATGGTAGATGGGGAAAAGGATGTGTTTTGAAGACAGAGAAGTCTGGGTTGGGGTAATCATTCCTTTTCTAGCTGCATAGACTGGAGCCAGTTCCCTTCTTCAAGCTTTTATAATAATAACCTGCATTGTTATGGGATTGATTTATCTAATTGTGCAGAGTGAATGGTAGCTTCTATTATTATTATTAGATGCTCAACAAGAGATGGCAAAATGGTTTCACATCAAATGCCAACTTCAGGATGAGAGTGGCCCAGAGCAGGCTTTTGAGGGCAGTGGCAGGCTCAGTGGGAAAGAATACTATTATCGATTAGCAATATTTGTAATGGGCATGGGAGTCAACGTAGTGTTGTATAATTATCCCCGTGGTAGATGCAGGGCATATGTTAATTCACAGACTCACAAAAAAACCTTGAAAATAAGTATTTTTATCCCTTAATGGGAATGAGGAAAGACTTCAAAATCTCCCTGGAGGCTGTCTATAGGGCCCATTTTCTAGCAACAAGTAAAACTTGAAATGAATATGTAAAGATTAAAGAAAGTGCCAATCATTTGGAAATTAAGAAATGACCAACCACTCAACCATCTGGGCAATAAATGTTGGATCTAGAATGATCTTTCAAGAATGTAATATCAGATAACTTAGAAAGTAATGCAAATGAACACGTTACATATTAAGAATAATATATGTCAATATGTCAGTATGGCCAAAGCTGCACTCAAAGTGAAATGCATAGCCATATACCTTTATCAGTAAAAAAAAAGTTAATAAATAATCCATTAATCATAATAACAAAACCTAACATTTATATAATAGCACTTGTTATGTGCTAGGTTCTATTCTAAGTGTTTTACATATATTAATTCATTTGATCTTCATAACAAAACTATGAGGTAAGTACTGCTATTTCCCTCTCATTGTAGATGAGAAAAGTGAGGAATACAGAAAGTAAGAAACTTTCTTAACACACATCTCTAGTTAGTGGCAGATCCATGGTTCACAATCTTTTAACCACTACAGTATTCAAGTTAATAAATTTGAAAAATAATATCACCAGCAAAACTCTAAATTTTGTCTGAATACTAGTTTTTCTTTCTGTTCTCTTTGAGTTTTGTTGGTGATATTATTTTCAAACTTATTAAATTCTATTCTTGGAGTTAAGAATGAAACACCTTTTAATGCAACCCTGATACTTTAAAACCTAAGTATCTGAATGGAGCTTGAGAATGAAGAACCTTTTCGGCAAGAATTCCCTTCTTTATGTTCCTGTAGCAGCTTTTTATTATCTGGTATTTTGGGGACAAAGTATCCATTTAATTGTTTCTTTTTGTGGTCTTGTTACTACACACTTCTCAAGTGCAAAGACTGTATTTCATTCATTTTCTGATCCCTAGATCCTGGCATGGGTCCCAGCATATGATAGATACCAGACAACTATGTATGTGTGCATTTCAATGTCTGCTTCTACCTGTATCCAGACACCACACACAAATATGTACACACACACACACACACACACACACACACACACAAAATTTCCTGAATGCTGAATTTCAATTTCATTGAGTTTATGCAAAAGAGTACAGGGCAATAAACCAAAAATTGGACTGAGAATCTGATCCTTACACTGTCACTGACGATTTACTAGATAATGAGCAAGTGGCACAACCATTTTGAACTTCCATTTCCTCATATTTAAAAGGAAGTCCGTTCTACAAGATTGCTAAGATCCTTCTGAATTTAGGAATTTGGGAGGAGGCATAATGTAATTGAACCCAAAGCATTAGCTTCCATATGAATATATAAAAATATCATCATGTATCTTGACTGTTAGGTACAATCTCAAAGTTTCCCTGTACTTTGCAGGGCTATTTTTCAGCCCAATACCCTATGGATGACTTCACGAGAGACCCTCTGTATATCCTGGACAACAACCACACCCATCTGCTGCTCGTGGACAATGGCTGTCATGGGCATCCTACCGTGGAAGCAAAGCTGCGGAATCAGCTAGAGAAGTACATCTCTGAGCGCACTATTCAAGGTCAGTAGTTAGGAAGTAGGACACTAGACATGTACAGTAACAACAGCAGCCACAGCACCAACAACAATCGCTACTATTGAGTGACACATGGTAAACACACCTGATCAGGTATTTTTATTGCCAAAGAACTGTTATTTCTCTTCTTTTTTCAACAGACCAGGAGTGCTTCTGCCAGGGTCACTATGATATGTACTCTTCAACATGCTAAAGGCAAGGAAAAATGCAGCCTTCTTCCACTATGGTTTGTCATTATAGAATGCTGGCTGTCTTCTGCTAGATACCATTTAAGAACAAATTCGATCTGCGATGACAAATATAAGTTTATGAAACAATGCAATTAGCTAGAATAGTAAAGATAAAACCAATCTACTAGTTTAACAATAGCTTCCTTTTTTTGAACCTTGGCTACTTCTGAGTAACAGAAACTGGTTTCAAGAGAAGAATGCAACAGTTGAGTGAAAGCCATTATTTGCCATGGCTAAGTGACATGCACTTTCTCTCTTCCTGTGGACAGGGTATTAAGATGTGTCCTGCTGTGGAACAAGATTACCTTGTGATTTGGTGATATACATAATGACAGGAACTTGTTGGAGATGTTCTCAATTCTTTTCTTTTCACAATCAGACATACATGAAAAAAGACACTGTATATGCAGTAAACTCTGTTGGGAGACCACTAGTTACACAAATTCTCACTCAAGAAAACATAGGATTATGCAAATGAGTGAGAGAATCATAAGAATAAATTTAAACCTAGTTTAATTTATTGGTGCAAAGATAAATCATGCACAGACTTTAAATATTTAAATATGTATTTTAAATATCAATGACAGATTGCAATGTGACCCATGTTATGCTATTACTAGTGTGGGGCAAAAAGACCCTTCCATCTTTAATGAGTAGATAAAGTTCAAGTCCAGGAGATGTGATGCTTTCTCCCCACACCCTAGGCTCACAAGGCAGAAGCTCATGATCTACCTTTTCACAGAGGTAGGTGAGTATTTCCAATGAGCTCAAAATTTGCTTTACTTTTTATGTTTTACAGATTCCAACTATGGTGGCAAGATCCCCATTGTGTGTTTTGCCCAAGGAGGTGGAAGAGAAACTTTGAAAGTGAGTCCTGATTTAGTTTTCTAGAAGGTTGGCTAATAAGCCTATCCAACAAATTTGTATTTTCAGGGATTTGGGCTCATCTGATCTAACCTGACTAATTTATTTTGCTGCAGCAAGTAGGTAGTGTTTTCCCTCCACATACTGTTCCCCTAACAAACTCCAGTTGTTCCTCAGTCAAGAAGATTTGAGAGGAGAATTTGCAGTGATATGAATAATCTGTGTACTTAGTGTTGGCCTTGACAGTCAACCTGCCGAAGAGACGAGTTGACGTTAACTTGGGAGACTTAAAGATTGTAACCAGCATATATATTAGAAAGCTATGATCACCCCATCTGCACTGAGATGTGATCACACACACACAAATTACCCCCAAATTAGGTGTTTCCAGGCCACCTAAGGCCCATTTATATGCCGCCTGGGGATGCAGGTATATCGCATAATAGAATCCCAAACCCTAAGTGATTCTGAGACCATGGAAACTTCTCGAATGTCTCTGCACCTGCAACACTGAGTGACTGAGCAAGAATTTGACTTCCCAGCCAAGCTGTGTAGATTCACTACCGAGTTCATCAAGCCTGCAGCCAGGCTTCTGTTTGACTTCTTAAAAAATGAGTCAGTGTGACTGTATTTTAGTATGTAGTGTAAACTATTTTCAAGAGCTCATTTTTCAAGGAATAGAACATTACAAGAAAGTCATTTTTAACTCATCTTTTTTATGAATATCCACAATGATTTGCATATTCATTCTTTTACCCCTTCTATTTTACCTCTAAGACAGGGAATAGATTAAAAATACTCTTGACCCTTGATCTTCTCCCCTGTATTCATCAGAGTAAATTCCTAGAGCTAAAAGTAAGTGCTGACAAAGTTATCTGGAATCATCGTCTAGTACTTCTCTTTTTTTTTTTTTTATGTAACAGTGATCTTTTTCTTCATTCATTCAGCAGATATTTATTGAGTGCCCACTATGAGATTTACTATTGAGACCATGGTTAAATAAAAATCTTCAGGGAAACATCAAAATAGAGATTTTTTTCAGTGTGTGATTGTCACTATATTAAAACCCTTTTATGCCTAGTGTTCCATTATTGGAACATATGGGAATTATTTATAGCCTACTGCTCAAGGCCATTGCCAGGGAGATCACCAAAAATTAAAAAAATTGCGACATGTCACTAATACAACGTCCTAATATGTGTCACTCAAATCTATTATGTCAGCACTTGGAACGATCGATTTTGTATACAGGGATATTTTAAAGCACTTATCTATGGAAGACTTAAGCTAGTCATATGTGTTCTTATTATGGAATTTGTTATGGGCACAAGATTTCATACAGCAGATTACATTTCTCATTCATAAAGCAGTTGCCAACATTGGATTTGCTTCTGATTTAAAATAAAAGCCCCAAAGGAAAAAGTGTAGGGATGTGTCCCTGTGTTTTCACCAGCTTGGCTCAGAACCTTAGTTGGGAGCTGGGTTCTGTGGACCAAGGTCTCTCTGATCTGCCTGACTCTGTCTTCTTCCCCCAGGCCATCAATACCTCCACCAAAAGTAAAATTCCTTGTGTGGTGGTGGAAGGCTCGGGCCAGATCGCTGATGTGATCGCCAGCCTGGTGGAGGTGGAGGATGCCCTGACGTCTTCTGCTGTCAAGGAGAAGCTGGTACGCTTTTTACCCCGCACCGTGTCCCGGCTGCCTGAGGAGGAGACTGAGAGTTGGATCAAATGGGTGAGTTGTCGGGACCATGTCTGAGGGCTGAGAAAAGAAGCCACATTTGTGAGAAGGGAGAATGCCTCAAACGCCCAACTCCATCAGCAGCTGCAGGTATTCCATGCTTTCTCCATGACTTTGAGACTCAACAGGTATCTTGCTGGAAACTGAAGTTCAATAAGTTATGTGACTCACCAAGTGTATGATATTCCTACTTGAGATATTGCATTTTTAAGAGTTTACTGAAAAAGGGAAAACTGATGGTTTCATATGAATGTTCTTACTAGGACGCTGTAGTAGCTTGTTCAAGTCCAGGAGAGAGATAGACACGAGAATCTGGCAAAAGGAGATAAACATTATCAGCCTTACTGATGATGAGGGAAAAGTCAAAAGAGGTGGCTTGAGGTGCAGAACATTGGGTCTGCATATGCTAAGTCTCAGAATAAGACAGATGAGCCCATCCTGACACAAGCAGCCCCGGACACCTGCTGACCTCCCTGCTGGGCTGGGCGTGGCAGCTGGAGACCAGGGCACTAGTGCTTTGCAAGGAGCAAAGCCCAGTGAGAGAAGAAGGAGAGGGCTGGCTGGGCAAGGCCAATATGACTCCTCAACCCTGAGGAGGGGTAAGTGAAAGAGTGGACATTGACCAGGTGGCTAATTCTGGTGAGGCTCCTCCCCATGGAAATCCACTGGTTGGGAAAAGAAGCACTCTGGTTCCAAAGTGCTTATACATTGTTGATTATCTAAGCATTCATACCTAACTACTATGAGTCAATTCTGAACATATAAACATGTCTGGGTGCAGTGACTCATGTCTGTAATCCCAACCCTTTGGGAGGCTAAGGTGGGAAGATCACTTGAGGCCAGGAGTTCAAGACACACCTGGGCAATGTAGTGAGACTCTGTCCCTACAAACAAAAATTAGCCAGGCATGCTGACACATGACTGTAGTACCAGCTACTTGGTAGGCTGAGATGGGAGACTCACTTGAGCCAGGGAGTTTGAGGCTGCAGTGAGCTGTGATGGGGCCATTGCACTCTAGTCTAGGTGACATAGTGAGATTACATCTCAAGAAAAACAAAAGCAAAAACGAACAATCAAAAAAACCATATAAATGGGCCAGTCCCAAAGTATACATATCAAAGTAAGACACTACATATTGATTACCACTCTCAGTGTAATTTCCTGTGATGGATGAAAAAAATTCAATGGCTAGTTCAGGGATCCCCACAGAGGAAGGAACAGACAACTCTTTTTTTTTGTTTTGTTTTTTAGACAGAGTCTTGCTCTGTTGCCCAAGCTGGAGTGCAGTGGTGTGATGTTGGCTCACTGCAACCTCTGCCTCCTGTGTTCAAGTGATTCTCCTGCCTCAGCCTGGTGCATGCCGTCACACCTGGCTAATTTTTTTTTTTTTTTTTTTTGGTATTTTTAGTAGAGAAGGGGTTTCGCCATGTTGGTCAGGGTAGTGTCGAACTCCTGACCTCGTGATCCGCCTGCTTCTGCCTCCCAAAGTGCTGGGATTACAGGCGTGAGCCACTGTGCCTTGCCGATGACTCTTAATTCATCCACCAAAGATGGCCCCAGGTCCACTTCAGTGACTTTCCCCTTACTCTTTGTACAAGTTGGCTTGCTGGGTCTTGACCAGGCCATGTTCAAAGAATAAAGGCCACCTGAAGGGTTCCCATACCCTTTGTAAGGGATTTTGATTTCTGCTTCATGAAAACTGTTACAGGCAACCCATCTGATATAGGGTAAAAGGCACATTCTACCTTCTTTGATTTTATTATCCTTTCTGCAATTCATAGCGAATTCATATTCATACTGAATATGCTAATGATATATCATAATTACAATCACATCAATCAGAATACATGCATCAATAGTAAAAATCAGTCTGGAATTTTAATTAAGCACTGATACAGGGTTTTGCACTTGGTACGGATTTCCCAAAAGACCAAGCTCAAGAGTGGGATTATTAATTAATGAATATATACATTCAGTCAAATATTAATTAGGCAACCTTCCAGGGCAGTCCTGGGTGACCTCACTGACTCTGTGGATAGCCAGCCCCAAAACCTGGACTCACAGTTTCTTGACCACTCTGAGCGATACCTCATACCTCTCCCACTGGGCTCACGGCTTCCTCTCCTAAAAGCCATCATGGTTATTCCCCCATGCCTATTCCTCAACTTATTGAGAACTTGACCCTCCATAGTCTCCCAATCTAACAACCAATGTAGATATCATTCATTCATTTATTCATCTTTAACTTTCATTTATTAATTTATTCAGAAGATATTTGTTGAGCACATACTGCATGCCAGGTTCTGAAATAGGCATTTCAGAAAGAATTATGTACACAACAGAAACAGCCTGTGTCCTCACAGAGGAAACAGAAGTTGAAAAAAAGGTTTATGCTTAGTGATGACAGTACAGTTCATTGTGTCATTGGAAGCGAAATGGGTGTTTGAAACAAAGGTGACATGGATATAGAAGGGCGGGTGCCGAGGGAGCCTGGTCTGGTGTGGGGCTTTCTGGAAGGCTTCCTGGAGGAAGTGATATGGGAGCCAAGATCTGAAAGATGGAGAGAGTTAATGAGGTGGGGGCTGGGGTTGTGATGGTGGGAACAGCATGTGCAAAGATCCTGGGGTGGGAGGCATGCCTGAGGAGTGAAAGACAGCAGTGACGTTGGATATGGTGTGTGGGAGCTCAAGAACTTGTGAGGTCCCAGCGCAGGAGGCTCCCTGAACCCTGTCTGGTCTTGTTCAAGTGTAATGGGATATTGTTAAGAGGTTTGAAGCCGGGAGAAAATGTGATAAGAGTTGTGTTCAGGAGAGCTGATATTCTGGCAGCAGTGGGGCAGAGGATGGAGGAGGCAGGAGTGTGTGGGATGGAGTCCCAGCTAGGAGGCTCCTGTTGCCATCTCTGGGGCCCATCAGTTTACTTGGTAGCCGTATTCATTTTCTTCTTCTTCCTTTTTTTTTTTTTCAAGAAAAAATAAAAATAGCCCCTTGGTACTGCCCACCTCCACTTGTGCTCTAGAATTTTGGGAACTTCGCCTCTCCTCCCCGTGTGTCAGTCCTAGCTGGACCCCTATTCTTCAGCCTGAACAAAGGCTGCACACATGAAGAGGGCCTTTTCTTCATGCTTTCATCCTCACCCACCCTCTGCTTCAAAATCCCCATGGTTTGTCTTTTCCTGCAGTTTCCACTCATTTCCCCATCACCTACCTGGGTGCTTTGAACTAAGACCTCCATCACCACCTTTCCCAGGCAACTGCAGCCTCCCTCAAAAGCTCACCTTCTAATTTCCAAATCCAAGGGCTCTTGTTTCCACCTTCAAACAGCCGGACCCTGAGACTTTGTCTCCCACCTGGCGGAGCCTCTGCCATTCCAGATCCTCATTTCCAAATGTTGTCAGGGAAACCTGCCATCACCTTGAACTCAATCTAATGGAAACCAGACTTGCTTCCTGGGCTAGAAGGGGCCCTTCCTCACCAAGCTCCTGCTGGGCTCGCCAGTGCTCATAACCTTGGAATTGGGGATTTCTTTTTCTTTTTAAAATGTCTTAAAATTAAACGTTACAGAAAGGACAATATAGAATATTCTTAATCTCTTTCTGCAGTTTCCAAGTCTTCTTTCTAAGTCGTCTTGTTTGCATTTGAGTGCTTATTTCCTATTGTTTAAGTCTTTATGGCCACATTTGGATGGTGTCTATGGTCTTCTATTGTCCTTTATTTACTTTGTCATTTAATAACTGAGCATCTGCCATGTGTCAGGCTTTGTCACACACACACACACACACACACACACACACACACACACACACACACATATTTCTAGTCAAATGAGGCGCTCAGCTTTTTGATAGGGGCTTTTTGATACGTGTGCCCTTGTATAACTGGTATAACTTGTATAACCGGTATAACTGGTATAATTCTCACTGTAGTCAAGGACTCATTATTACAATTCAGAAATTAGAAGCTATGATCTGGAACTCCATGATAGGTGGTCTTTTTAAAAAAGGTCCCTCACAAAAAGAAAGAAGTTTGTGCTCCTCGTGTGTAAAATCTGTTGGCTGACAACTTTGTTCTTTAACTTTTGCCAGCTCAAAGAAATTCTTGAAAGTTCTCACCTATTAACAGTTATTAAAATGGAAGAAGCTGGGGATGAAATTGTGAGCAATGCCATCTCCTACGCTCTATACAAAGGTGAGTAAAAATAGCTCCTTTTGAAGTGTCAGCTTTGTGTTGCCCTCTGTGGCTTTTCATGACATACATTTCTTTTATAAAACAGCTTTACTGAAATACAAGCTTGTGCTTAATTTTGATGATCCTAGATTGGACGCTAGAATAACTGCTGTTGCCCCAGTGAGGTGAATCTCCTTGGTCCTATCTATTTGACAGAATAAGAATTTTTACTTCACTAAAATTCTGGTTAAACATAATCACAGTGGTCTCCAAAGAGCTACTTCTAATAGTGGTTTAAATATTTTTTTTTTAAATTGGGCCTCAGATTCCTTTGAGAATGTGGCAAAACTATGAATCTTTGTCCCAGCATTCTACACGTGTGTACACACGTGCACATATATTTCACACATTAAGTAATTTTGCATTTAATTTCAGGGGTTTAAAAATTCCCTGAGGTTTATGAATGAACCTGAGGTTAAAAAATTCTCATTCATGATCTTTGCTGCTTTAGAATTCCATGAAGTAATTGTTACCCGGAGTAAATAGATCCTTGGCTGTCTAGACTTGAATTGTGTGGCTGAATTGTGCTAGAGCAGAGCTAGGCACATTGGAAGTGCAATTTAAACATTAGCAATCTATTAGAATCATTCTTTTTTTTTTTTTTTTTTTTTTTT
>NW_022436950.1:6148751-6320129 GCF_009761245.1 Sapajus apella | reverse complement strand
GAGAATAACATTGTTGTAATGTGGCTTATTGTTTCATAGATTTAGATATAGCATAAATCAGATATGGCTTGAAATATAATGCTATGGAATCTGAATTTGTGGAAAAATTCTTAAGATACCATTATCACATTGTTAGGCTATGCAATGGAAAGACATTATTGTAGCTTGAGTCCATGCCCACTATAAACTTTGGGACATACAGGATGTGGTTAAGAATGAGTGGGTCCGGGTGCGTTGGCTTATGGCCGGGTGTGATGGCTCACGTCTGTAATCCCAGCACTTTGGGAGGCCGAGGCGGCTGGATCATGAGGTCAAGAGATGGAGACCATCCTGGCCAACATGGTGAAACCCCGTCTCTACTAAAAATACAAAAATTAGCCGGGTGTGTTGGTGGACGCCTGTAGTCCCAGCTACTTGGGAGACTGAGGCAGGAGAATTGCTTGAATCTGGGAGGCGGAGGTTGTAGTGAGCTGAAATCACGCCACTGCACTCCAGCCTGGCAACAGAGTGAGACTCCTTCTCAAAAAAAAAAAAAAAAAGAAATGAGTGAGTGAAGACTGAATGAATGACAGCTGGAGTCTCTGAATTTATGAGAACATGCTCAGTGCCACCTTTGATAAATAGCTGTGATAATTGGCCACACTGAGTGGTTCTGACTCTTATTTCTGGGCCTTTGGTGAGTTGATTCTTTTACTGCCCTGTTACAGCCTTTAGCACCAATGAGCAAGATAAGGATAACTGGAACGGGCAGCTGAAGCTTCTGCTGGAGTGGAACCAGCTAGACTTAGCCAATGATGAGATTTTCACCAATGACCGCCGATGGGAGGTAAGCAAGAAGCTTTCCTGGGTTATTCCAGTGTTGGGCCTGGACATTGGTCTGGGCAATGGCTGGTCCATTTCCATGAAGGTCTACAATACTGAATCTCTTAAAGGATTGTTCTGTTCTGGAGTATCAGGATTGCTGAGCCTTCATTTTCTTGTCTGCAGCATGGGATCATAATGTTGACTTAGTAGGTTTGTTGTGAAGAGATAATACAAATAAATGTTGTAAAATAATAACAACTCCGCAAGGCCTTCAGCCACAACGTGATGGTGATTCCGCATCTGGGTGCAGAGACGCAGATCTCCTCTTGGATGTGCATGGGCAGAAGTCTGGGAAAAATATATGGTGGATGATTGAAAGTCGCTCAACTACAAATCAAGACAGTGGCACTCTTTTTGCTCCCTGCCCCCGCCTGGCTAACCAAATTCTGATTAGAGAACTGTCTGTAGTGAGATGTATAAGAGACAAATAGAACAACTTTACTGACACTACCCAGTGAATGTCTTAGAGCAGGGGTCCATGGCCTGTTAGGAACTGGGCTGAGCAGCAGGAAGTGAGCCATGGGCGAGCGAGCGAAGCTTCATCTGTATTTACACCAGCTCTCCATCACTTGCATTACCGGCTGACCTCCACCTTCAGTCTGATCAGCAGTGGCATTAGATTCTTACAGGAGCACGAACCCTATTGAGAACTGTGCATGCGAGGGATCTAGGTCCTGTGTTCCTTATGAGAATCTAATGCCTGATGATTTGTCACTGTCTCCAGTCACCCCCAGATGGGACTGTCCAGTTGCAGGAAAACAAGCTCAGGGTTTCCACTAATTCTACCTCATGGTGAGTAGTAGAATTGTTTAATTATACATTACAACTTAATAATAATAGAAATAAAGTGCACAATAGATGTTATGCTCTTGAATCATCTCAAAACCATCCCCCCAACCTGGTCTAGGGAAAAAAATGTCTCCCAGGAAACCGGCCCCTGGTGCCAAAAAGATTGGTGACTGCTCTCTTCGAGCTAGAAACTCAGGTCTCTCCTCACCAAATGAGCATCTTTAGTATGGAAGTTGCGCATTCAATAAAAATGTTGGCCGGGTGCCGTGGCTCACGCCTGTAATCCCAGCACTTTGGGAGGCCGAGGCGGGTGGATCACGAGGTCAAGAGATCGAGACCATCCTGGTCAACACGGTGAAACCCCGTCTCTACTAAAAATACAAAAAATCCACTGGGCATGGTGGTGCATGCCTTTAATCCCAGCTACTCAGGAGACTGAGGCAGGAGAATTGCCTGAACCCAGGAGGCGGAGGTTGCGGTGAGCCGAGATTGCGCCATTGCACTCCAGCCTGGGCAACAAGAGCGAAACTCCGTCTCAAAAAAAACAAAAAACAAAACTGTTCTTTTTTTCCCAGCAGACTGCATTTTCTCACTTTTCAATGTGATTAGTGTTTTAGGATTGCATTTTTCACAGTATCCTCCTGTGTACAACTAAAGTGCAGTCAGCCTTAGGAGCCTTGTTCAATGAAAACAATTATGAACCATCACACTCAGTTTTGTAAGGCTGCTTCTTTGTTTTCAGCGTTTCCAAATTAATTTAAGTCCTTAGGGGGCTGTGAGAATATATGTAATTTTATAGACGAATGTATAGATTTGAAGGTGCATATATTTCATAACTTGCGTTCTTGGCAGACAGGGTCAGAAAACACTTTCAGGCCTGCTGCCATATAATCCAAGACTAAGACTTGATTTATATTACCACGTGATCAATTTTAATGAGAGCAGCATAAATAAAGTAATGGCTTATGAATTTTTAAATTATTCATTTCTTTAGCAAACATTACGTTGTGTATGGTGTTTGCAGTACAATGAACCCTACTGCACATTGCAAGGCTTTAATTAGTGGAGGGAAAGGGGAACTCTAAGCAGCTCTAGTCAGTTGATTCATAAATGAATTACTGTGTGTGAAATGTTCTACTTAAGTGAGGTCAGATGGTACAAATGAACTTAGGCACATCGTGAATGGTGCATTTAATTTTATTAACTCAGCCAAAGATGGTTAAGGGTGAAGGGCACAATGGCTAAGAGAATGGACTCTGGAGCCAGCCCATTTCCATGACTTTGGGCAAATTATTTAACCTCCCTATGCCTCAGTTTCCTCGTACAGTGGCCTGTTTGAGCCAGCTTGTACTTGCTTGCAAGAGCCAACTGGTAAATGTTTAGAGATTGTGTGAGTTGGTTGTTAAATACAGTCATTATTAATCAATTATATTTGGCTAGTCATGGCAGCTCATGCTCGTAATCCCAGCACTCTGGGAGGCCAAGGTGAGAGGATTGCTTGAGTTCAGGAGTTTGAAATCAGCCTGGACAACAGGGCGAAAAACCATCTCTACGAAACAAAAATACAAAAATTAGCTGGGTGTAGTGGCAGAAATACGTCATCCAGGCTACTTGGGGGGATGAGGTGGGAGGACTGCTTGAGCCCCGGAGGTCAATGTTGCAGTGAGCTGAGATCACACCACTGCTCTCCAGCCTGCACAACAAAGCCAGATTGTGTCTCAAGAAGAAAAAACAAACCCAAAAAACGAAAAAATGTTAAATTATTTAAACTTAGAATTACATAGATTTTATATAATTCTATAGAATTACAAAGGTAATAAGTAATCAAAACATACCATTTTCTAATTCTTTGGCTGCATTTACTATTACCTTTGCTCTGAAGGCCAGTGGTGCATATCCTATCTGGAAGCTGGAGACGCTATTCAAGGGTGAGCCACTCCACATCTCTTCCCGATTCCATGTTTAGTGATGCCACATTGCTAGCTGAAACTTGGCCACAATGGGAGTATTTACACCACAGGAATCATCCAACACTACAAATGAGGGCTTCTGTTTTCTCTGAGAGGGCCAGTGGTTCAGTGTTTACCGGTACCCAACAGCTCATCTGAAAGTGGAGAGACGAAAATAGCTGTACTTACCTCTTTGGGCTGTTAACAATGACGAAATCAGATAATGTTTGTAAAGTGCTTAGAACATTGGCACATATGAAGCATTATTTGTTTAAAAATAAAAATCTCTGGAATACTGATAATATTTCTGTGATCTGTGACAGGGCACCAGGCAGTTTCCCTGTGTTAGTTTACTTGCCCATTATACCAATCCACAGCACAGATGATCCCATTCATGGTTATTAAATCAGGGCTCCATGGATGTCATGGCGTGGGAGTTGCTGATAGATTTTTGAGGACCTGCTGTGAACTTGAATCTCTGAGAGGATCTTGACCTGTGTTAGCTTACTTCATCCTCGTAACCATCTACCTCTTAGAAGAGCAAACTGAGGCTCAGAGACACAATATTCCAGGTTACGTGGCTAGAAAATGGTAGAATCAAGCTTTGAAAGCAAAGATGTGACTGACAGCAAAGCCTTTCCCCATATGCTGGTGGTTCTCCACATGTGGGTCCTGGACTAGTGGCAGCCTGGGAATAACATGGGCACTTGTTACCTTGCAAATCGCCAGGCTCCACCTGAGCCTTGCAGAAATTCCAGTATTGACTCCCAGCAATCTGCATTTACTGGGCCCTCCACGTGGTTCTGATTGAAGTTTGAGAACCACTGCCCTATGCTAGCAAGTGTGTGACCAGTGGAAAGGCCAATGGATTTAGAAAGAAAAGTGAAATGCTGGATATGAAGAACACCTCCTTTGAGGACAGAGGAGAAACCACAGTTGCCATCTTTCCAGGGCTAGCCCTCTCTTCCCCTGCTGAGCCTTGCTGCATCCACAATGTGGGAACTCAAGGGACTCATGACAATGCCTTCTCTAGGCAATGTGTGATCCCCATGAGACCAACATTAGGCAGAACAAAACTCATGAATGCTGCTGTGGGCAGAAGACATCCATTTAGACCAGCGATCAGGCACACAGTATAAGAGAGTGAGTGGGCCGGTGGGTACTAGGGAGGAATGGTGGGACTGTGGGCAGCCGGAGATCCCAGACTCAGGGAAGCAGCTGCCCCTTGGCTTCTACTGATGGTTTCCATGTTGTCAGAGCTGCTTGTTTTTACTCTTTTTTTTTTTTTTTTGAGACAGTCTCTCGCTATGCTCCCAAGCTAGAGTGCAGTGGTACAATATTGGCTCACTGCAACCTCTGCCTCCAAGGTTCAAGTGACACTCCTGCCTCAGCCTCCCAAGCAGCTGGGATTATAGGCATTTGCCACCACAACCAGCTAATTTTTGTATTTTTAGTAGACATGAGGTTTCACCATGTTGGCCAGGCTGGTCTCAAACTCCTGACCTCAAGTGATCTGCCCACCTCAGCCTCCAAAAGTGCTGGGATTATAGGTGAGAGCTGCCATGCCTGACAGTTTTTACTTTTAACTCTTTGGGATTTTAATGCTGGAGATGTAGATTTTGATGAACTTTCTAATTTTTAAATGTTGGCAATAAACATTTGGAATAAAATTGTAAGAAATGCTATGGAGGACACACAGATCACATCTGAGAGCTGCAGTGGCCTGTAGTCCATTGGTTTGTGTCTGAAGTAAACATTGATGATCTTTTTTTTTTCTTGAGATAAGTCT
Source organism: Sapajus apella (assembly GCF_009761245.1). Taxonomy (NCBI): domain Eukaryota; kingdom Metazoa; phylum Chordata; class Mammalia; order Primates; family Cebidae; genus Sapajus; species Sapajus apella. The sequence continues at coordinate 6,314,738 of NW_022436950.1, read as the reverse complement.
TGTTCTGTCACCCAGGCTGGAGTGCAGTGGCGTGATCTTGGCTCACTGCAACCTCTGCCTCCTGGGTTCGAGCGATTCTCGTGCCTCAGCCTCCCGAGTAGCTGGGACTACAGGTGTATGCCACCACACCTGGCTAATTTTTTATTTTAATTTTTTTAGTGGAGACAGAGTTTCACCCTGTTGGCCAGGCTGGTCTTGAACTCCTGACCTCAAGTGGTTTGCCCTCCCTGGCCTCCCAAAATGCTTATGGTCTTTCTTAAGATTCTGAGTAAGTTCCTAGGGACTAAGTTTTGTCAGAAGCCCAGAAAGTAGAGCTAGAGATAGATAATAATGAAGTATAATTGTCAAGTGTTCCAGTGACTTACTGGTATGTAACATGACCAGACATTGGCTTGGTGGCATGTGGTTTGCATGTAGTTTGATGCATTCCATTTTAACATCTGTATATGAGAATGCAGTCACCATAATAGAAGGTTCCTGGGCATCTGTGAAGGGGAGCAGATCCCACAGTGCAGCATACAGACAACGCTGGTGGCTGGGTCCTAAATGGTGTCTACTATCAACTTCAGAGAGGTGGTTCCAATGGTACTGCTATCCCAGCACCCCCACCCCCTGATTGTTTTCCTCGTCTCTGATACTGCGGAAAATTTTTGACCAGTGTCATCTCTACGTGGGTGTATTTATCTCCACTTTAGCAAGGGGCTAAGTCACATTCATATTCACATCTAGCTGATGATAAAGATTTCACCATGCCATCCCTGTTTAGAAGTATGAACTGTAGACACTGCTTTAAATGTGTCCCAGAGATTCTGGTACATTGTGTCTTTGTTCTTGTTTGTTTCAAAGAACATCTTTATTTCTGCCTTCATTTCATTATTTATCCAGTAGTCATTCAGGAGCAAGTTGTTTAGTTACCATGTAGTTGTGCAGTTTTTGAGTGAATTTCTCAATCCTGAGTTCTAATTTGATTGCACTGTGGTCTGAGAGACTGTTTGTATGATTCCCGTTCTTTTGCATTTGCTGAGGAGTGATTTACTTCCAGTTATGTGGTCAATGTTAGAATAAGTGCGATGTGGTGCTGAGAAGAATGTATATTCTGTGGTTTTAGGGTGGAGAGTTCTGTAGATGTCTATTAGGTCAGCTTGGTCCAGATCTGAGTTCATTTCCTGGATATCCTTGTTAATTTTGTCTTGCTGATCTGTCTAATATCGACAGTGGAGGGTTAAAGTCTCCTACTACTATTGTGTGGGAGTCTAAGTCTCTTTGCAGGTCATTAAGAACTTGCTTTATGTATCTGGGTGCTCCTGTATTGGGTGCATATATATTTAGGATAGTCAGCTCTTTTTGTTGCATTGATCCCTTTACCATTATGTAATGCCCTTTGTCTCCTTTGATCTTTGTTGGTTTAAAGCCTCTTTTATCAGAGACTAGGCTTGCAAACCCTGCTTTTTTTTGCTCTCCATTTTCTTGGTGAATCTTCCTCCATCCCTTTATTTTGAGCCTGTGTGTGTCTCTGCACATGAGATGTGTTTCCTGAATACAGCACATCGATGGAGCTTGACTTTTTATCCAGTTTGCCAGTCTGTGTCTTTTGATTGGGGCATTTAGCCCATTTATATTTAAGGCTAATATTGTTATGTGTGAATTTGATCCTGCCATTTTGATGCTAGCTGGTTGTTTTGCCCATTAGTTGATGCAGTTTCTTCATGGTGTTGATGGTCTTTACAATTCGGTATGTTTTTGCAGTGGCTGGCACAGGTTGTTCCTTTCCATGTTTAGTGCTTCCTTCAGGAGCTCTTGTAGGGCAGGCCTGGTGGTGATGAAATCTCTCAACTGTTGCTTGTCCATAAAGGATTTTATTTCTCCTTCACTTATGAAGCTTAGTTTGGCTGGATATGAAATTCTGGGTTGAAAATTCTTTTCTTTTAGGATGTTGAATATTGGCCCCCACTCTCTTCTGGCTTGTAGGGTTTCTGCTGAGAGATCCGCTGTGAATCTGAAGGGCTTTCCTTTGTGGGTAACTCGACCTTTTTCTCTGGCTGCCCTTAGCATTTTTTCCTTCATTTCAACCTTGGTGAATCTGACGATTATGTGCCTTGGGGTTGCTCTTCTTGAGGAATATCTTTGTGGTGTTCTCTGTGTTTCCTGTATTTGAATGTTGGCCTGCCTTGCTAGTTTGGGAAAGTTCTCTGGGATAATGTCCTGAGAGTGTTTTGGAACCTGATTTTGTTCTCCTTGTCACTTTCAGGTACACCTATCAAATGTAGATTTGGTCTTTTCACATAAGCCCATATTTCTTGGAGGCTTCGTTCATTTCATTTCACTCTTTTTTCTCTGATCTTGCTTTCTCTCTTTATTTCATTGAGTTGATCTTCAACCTCTGATATCCTTACCTCCGCTATTGAAACTTGTGTATGCTTCACGGAGTTCTCGTGCTGTGTTGTTCAGCTCCATCATGTTGTAATCCTCTGTTGTGTTAAAATGGAAAAAAGATAAGCTTTATTCTGAAGCCAGGATTGAAAGAGAAGTTGAAGATATTGTTACTCTGTGGCTGGAAATACAGTGCAGCTGAGGAACAAAGATGCCTAGTGTTTCCCTGACTGTATTTTTGTGGCATTGTCAGTACTTTCGCCGTTCTTTCTCCTCAGTCGGCTGACCTTCAAGAAGTAATGTTTACGGCTCTCATAAAGGACAGACCCAAGTTTGTCCGCCTCTTTCTGGAGAACGGCTTGAACCTGCGGAAGTTTCTCACCCACGATGTCCTCACTGAGCTCTTCTCCAACCACTTCAGCACGCTTGTGTACCGGAATCTGCAGATAGCCAAGAATTCCTATAATGATGCCCTCCTCACGTTTGTCTGGAAACTGGTTGCAAACTTCCGAAGAGGCTTCCGGAAGGAAGACAGAAATGGCCGGGACGAGATGGACATAGAATTCCATGTAGGTACTGGGAGAGTTGCCTGCTTGAGTTCTCAGATATTTTGAGGCTTCTCTCATAAGATATCTCCACTTTCCCTACTCCCTATCTTATTGCTGTAAAGTACTTAACACGTTGACATTGTTCATTTTTTCAACTCCCTTTACTTAAGATAAGACATCTGTCTATAGGGTGAATCTATGCTATTTCTAATGTCTTGCTTTATGGTCTATACTATACTATATTTCAGACTAGTTGCAATTTTTCTTTTTTCTTTTTCTTTTTGAGATAGAGTCTCGCTTTGTCATCCAGGCTGGAGAGCAGTGGCCCAATCTCAGCTCACTATAACCTCCGCCTCCTGGGTTCGAGCAATTCTCCTGCCTCAGCCTTCTGAGTAGCAGGGACTACAGGTGTGCGCCACCATGCCTGGCTAATTTTTGTATTTTTATTAGAGATGCAGTTTCACCATGTTGGCCAGGCTGGTCTCGAACTCCTGACCCCAGGTGATTTGCCCACCTCAGCCTCCCAAGAGTTGGGATTACAGGCATGAACCACCATGCCCGGCCTCAGTTTTTCTTAATTGCAGAACTTGGTGTGGTATACTTTCTGAAGGTATCTAACAGGGAATAGGGGCAAACATATGGCTGCATGCTCGTGTTGTAGACCACTGGCCATGATCTGCCTAAAATAGCTTGATGCCCATGCGTGTGAAGGAATGAAGAACTGACAAGGCTTCTTTTGTGAGTAAAGGAGGAAGTGCATATTTCCGAGGGGCTAAATCTGGATATTCACTTGAGACAATTTTGTGGCTGTAACACCTATAATCCTGCAGGACTTCTCATTTTAAGTATAGGAAGCCCTAGTTTCCAGTTGGCAGCACCTGAAACTCTTCGCTGAAAGTTTGTCCTGATCAGAGCCCAATGATTGTCAGAAGGCGGTGTATATATACCCCACTTGAAGGAGCTGACTTTAAGGTTTATGTTCTACTCTGGCTCCTAGAGTTGGCTAGCGGGGCTAATCTCTAGTTATCCACCAAGATAATTTGCTTGATTATGCACCTTGTATTGGGTTCCCGTTTTTCTGTTATCATTTCCCCACTTCTCTATTGGTTTTCTTGAGATCATGTCCCACATAAACTACTTGCCTCAAATCCTTGTCTCAGATTTTTTTTCTGGGGAAACTCAAACTAGGTCATTATCTTTTGTAATTATGGGATTTTTGGAGCGTATGTGTATTGCAAAAATCTAAACGGACTAGGTGTTTGTGGGACTTGGAAGTGTTTAAAGGGCCTGTGTTCGACTACATTCATGTTAGATTTCTCTGCAACATGCATAATATGACTCATGCATTCTATACCTTGGTAAAACCTATAAAGAAGTTGAAAAGGAATATATTATATATAAACACTTAGTTGTTTTCTATCTGAAAATTTTCCCTTGAAAGATACAGAATGCTGAATAGGAGCTGGGATTGTTTTTTTTTTTCCAGACAGAGTCTCGCTCTGTTGCCCAGGCTGGATTGCAGTGGCGCCATCTCCGCTCACTGTATTCTCTGCCTCCTGGGTTCAAGTGATTCCCCTGCCTCACCCTCCCGAGTAACTGGGACTACAGACATGCCCTACCATGCCTGGCTAATTTTTTGTATTTTAGTAGAGACAGGGTTTCACCATGTTGGCCAGGATGGTCTCAATCTCTTGACCTCGTGATCTGCCTGCCTCGGCCTCCCAAAGTGCTGGGATTATGGGCATGAGCCATCGCGCCCAGCCAGGAGCTGGAATTCTAATTGATATGTCAGGCATTGAATCTTTGAATAACAGTCCAAAGAAATAAGCCACAGTTTTATGTTGGGATAATTGAACGTAAGCCATAGGAAAGTTGGAATCTAGTTTGAAGAATTTTTTTCTAAAAGAGAAACAGAGTTATATGATGAGAAGGAATTGCTTTCTCTCAGCCTGTCAGGAGTCATTCAGTTTTCAAATTGCTCTCAACACTTTTTTCACCCTTTAGAGCTTTTCATCTAGTTGTACTTTGTCTTTTATGACAGATAAAAGATTTGGTGTCAAAATTAGACCACCCAATGAGCTGCAGAGATGAAAATCACATCACTGCACTGTGAAAATGGAGTCATGCACAAAGCCACAGAGCCCTCCAGACCCTACTCTCCTAGGGCTTCCTGATCCCAGAACAATTTCCATTTGCACATGCTGACCACATGCTCTAACCCCCCAGGACGTGTCTCCTATTACTCGGCACCCCCTGCAAGCTCTCTTCATCTGGGCCATTCTCCAGAACAAGAAGGAACTCTCCAAAGTCATTTGGGAGCAGGTAAGTGCCCAAGCCCACACCAGATTTACATCAAATGTATGCTTTGTTATAACAGTTCTAATCCTCTCAAAATTCACATGCCTAATATAAAACATCACCAGCAAAATGGGACATCTGAGGTTAGATGAACATGGCCGTGCTTCTCTTTCATGTTGGTGAAGGAGTGCTTGGGAAGGGCAGTCCCTGGAGAATAGTCGGGCTTGGTGGGCAGTCAGGCAGGCACCTGCTTCTCAGGTGTGTGTGGGTGTGTGATTGTTTTCCAAGTGGATGAGGTATTCATTTTTGATTTTTTTTTTTAAATTTACTTCAGTACATGTGCAGGTCATGCAGGGTTGTTGCATAGGTGCATACATAACCAGGTGGTTTGCTGCCTCTATTCCCTCTTCATCTATATCTGGCATTTCTTCCCATGTTATCTCTCCCCCCTCCCCACCCTGCTGTCCCTCCCATAGCCCCCCACCACTGCCCTCAGTGCGTGATGCTCCTCTCCCTGAGTCCACGTGTTCTCATTGTTCAACACCTGCCTATGAGCGAGAACATGCAATGTTTGGTTTTCTGTTCTTGTGTCAGTTTGCTGAAAATGATGGTTTCCAGATTCATCTAAGTCCCTGCAGAGGACACAAACTCATTGTTTTTTATGGCTGCATAGTATTCTATGGTATATATGTGCCACATTTTCTTTGTCCAGTCTATCATTGATGGGCATTTGGGTTGGTTCCAGGTCTTTGCTATTGTACACAGGGCCGCAATGAACATACCTGTGCATGTGTCTTTATAATAGAACAATTTATAATCCTTTGGGTATGTACCCAGTAATGGGATTGCTAGGTCAAATGGAATTTCTATTTCTAGATCCTTGAGAAATCACCACACTGACTTCCATAATGGTTGAACTAATTTACACTCCCACCAACAGTGTGAAAGTGTTCCTATTTCTCCACATCCTCTCCAGCATCTGTTGTCTCCAGATTTTTTAATGATCGCCATTCTAACTGGCATGAGATGATGCCTCAATGTGGTTTTGATTTGCATTTCTCTAATGACCAGTGTTGATGAACATTTTTTCATATGTTTGTTGGCCTTATATACTGTATGTCTTCTTTTGAAAAGTGTCTGTTCATATCCTTTGCCCACTTTTGAATGGGTTTGTTTGTTTTTTTCTTGTATACCTGTTTTAGATCTTTGTAGATTCTGGATATTAGCCCTTTGACAGATGGATAGATTGCAAAAATTTTCTCCCATTCTGTTGGTTGTCGGTTCACTCTAATGATTGTTTCTTTTGCTGTTCAGAAGCTCTGAAATTTGATTTTAAAAATTAATTTCCGGCTTTATTGCATTATATACAGGAAGTAGGGCCCGTAAAAATTCTGATTTGGAAAGTTTATTGAGAATTTTCCTTGTGATTTAGCATGTAAGAGCTTTTGTAAATGGTTTATGGACACTCACATTACTTTATTTTTAGAGGAAAGCTTAGATATTGAATATTGAATTCACATACTCAATGTTGAAGTGACATTGTTCAGGTCTTCTGTGTTCTTGTCCAGGCCTTCCTTAACCTTTGAGCTATTCCAGTATGAGAGCGAATTAGACCTCCTGCTATCATGGTCTTACTGTCAGTTTCTCATGGCATTTATCTTAATATTTTTATATGCTAATTCTGTGTTCAAGACTGTGAACATATTCAGGTTCCAAGTTATTTTGTGCTCATTAAAAATTTTACTTTGAATCATTATGAATAGTTCCTAGGTTGGGTTTAGGGCTTCCTTACTCCAGAGCAATTTCCATTTGTACGTGCTGACCACATGCTCTAACCCCGCCCACCAAATCGATTCTGTTTCCTGCTTTGCCATGAATACATTCTTGTTGGACATTAACGTTGACTTGACCACTTCAGGGGATTAAGAATAAACCTTAAAATTCTCCATCCCTCCCCCTAAAAAGACTAGGGGCTGCACTCTGGCAGCCCTGGGAGCCAGCAAGCTTCTGAAGACTCTGGCCAAAGTGAAGAATGACATCAACGCTGCTGGGGAGTCCGAGGAGCTGGCTAATGAGTATGAGACCCGGGCGGTCGGTGAGTCCCCAGAGCTGGGATCCCTCTGTGGGCGTGGGTCTGCCATACAGCACAGACATTGACAGTGGCACTCACAGGCCGGGTGGTGGAGGTCTGTGGCATGCCCAAGCTCCCCTGCCTGATGGAGGGCTGCAGACCACAGACCACAGACCACAGTTCTGGGTGCACAGGCCATAGCAGAAGCCACAAACTCCTTGGTCCTGGCACATATGAAATTTTCCAAGAATGAACATGGGACATTTTGGGCTCTCTGATCCCATGGCCACCCAGGGCCACACCCACGCCAAGTTCTAAGCAACTCAGGGAGCATTGGAGTATTTTTTTTTTGGGGGGAGGGGTTTGGATGCCGTTACAACACTGTGACAGGGCTGAGATTTTACCTGACTTGCACCCTAACCAGTTAGCCTGCCAGTTTCATACACACACACTGCCAGAGGACCCAGCCCCTGGGTCTGTGACACTCATGGTTTGTTATGGGAAAGGCAGCAGCCTGAGTAGCATCTTGGGTTGCTTCGCCTTGTCTCGGTTCCCAAGGGATAGCTCGAATACTGGTTTCCCTGCAGCGCCCTGAAGTTAGGAGACAAGGAGTTTCTATCAGGGCTGCAGCTGAGATTACTTATTGCCTGGAGTGGATGATACTCCACTAAGCATTACTGCCCTAGCATGTCTCAGGACGCCTGACTGCTGTTTGCTATTCAGTCCTCAAACAAAGCTTGTCAATGCCCTTTGTGCAGAGGCCCCGATCATTCAGGAAGGTGAGAAATCCGGAACGAATTGCCTCTAAACAACAGAGAGTTTCAGGCCTGCTCAGTTTTTTTCCGTTTTCACTTGACAGTTTTAAGTTTGCAACGTGGTATTTGCATCCAGGATTGTTCAGCGTCTTATCGAATGTAAACATGCTGATGAGTTTAGCTTCTCTGTTTTGGAAAAACATGTCTAATTATTTCTTTTAATTTATTAAAAATTCAAAGCAGTTCATTTCTGAATGACCTCAATTAGGCAAAGGCTCCTAATATTTTTACTTTTAAAAAATTTCCTCTGAGGACCTACACTGCAATTTCTTTGTCATTAGGTCACGAAATGTAAGCACACACTCATGCAATAGGTCAGTGTTTCTTACACTTTCTTTTCCCTCTCGGTGCCTTATCTGCAAAGCAAGCTTGCCAAGATGGCATAGAATTCAAATGAGATGGAGGAAGGGCTGCTGTGGTTATGGGGGAGTCGGGATGGGGGTGCAGAGGGTCCAGATCCCTTCTCAGTGACTGAGGCTCTCCTGCCTGAGCCCAGACAGAAGCCCACTAAAGAGAGGGTCTCCCTGTGTCCAATGCAGCTCAATTCAATGAGCAGTTATTGTCACCTGCTGCCATCAGGAGCTCTGCTGGGTTTGTCGTGCCTTTAGAAAATCCTCTTATTCAGTAAGGCATTGTGTTGTGATGGCATTTTTTATGCCTTTTATAAGAATGAACTCACACCCAGGCTATTCTTAGATTCAGGGGTTGGCTGGGGGCGGAAGCAGGACAGTTTCAGGCATGTGCAGCACTGACGCCAGCTTCTCTCTGTGCTGATGTCGCTGTAGAGCTGTTCACCGAGTGTTACAGCAGCGATGAAGACTTGGCAGAACAGCTGCTGGTCTATTCCTGTGAAGCTTGGGGTGGAAGCAACTGTCTGGAGCTGGCGGTGGAGGCCACAGATCAGCATTTCATCGCCCAGCCTGGGGTCCAGGTAAACCATGCTCAGCCACCAAACCACATGCTCAGAAATGGTCCTTTTATGTCAGATGCTACTAGCAGAATTAAAAAACATTAAAAATGAACCTTATTCTCCAATATAAAAGCCATAGAAGGAGTTGTTTGGTGACGATGTGGGAGATGGCAGAGCATAGGCATTGGTTGAAAGCCTTGCTTTAAGAGATGGTGTAGGACAAAGAATATTCTTTGAGTTTCCACTTAGCAAACGTCACAGCATCATAATTATGAGCTGCGCCTCTGGATCCCACGGCCTGGGTCTCCGTCAGTTGTGCCCCTAGTGAAGTGTGTGATGATGGGCCAGGTTACATGAGCTCTCTGAGTCTTAGTTTCCTCATCTGTAAGATAGGAAGGTAGCAGATAAAGGGCTATTGTGAGGATTTAAGGAGATAGCATGTGAAAGATATTGGTCCTTTATTTAGCTACTACTATTGCAGTTATTAGTGACAGCAGCAGGAAAACTATTGTGAAATGGGTAGAACCAGTCTAGAGGTTTCGGCACTGAACTGAATGAATAGCAGGTTGCACCTGGTGTCTCAGGCCACAGAAGGGAGTTTTCACTCTCAGTTTCAATTATAGAAATGTGGACGTAAGAAAGGGAGGGGGATGGGAAGAGATGGAGGGACCAACGCTTGTCAGCCACACCTGTTACACACAAGGCCACGTTTCATCTTCACAGCACATGTGGCGATAGGTGTCATCCCATTTCACCGAGGAGGATGCAGGAGCTCAGAGAGGTTCTGGAATGTCCTTCCAGCTTGCATTGCTGGGAAGTAGCAGCACTGGGATTGGATCTCATGTTGATTACCCACAACTTTCATGTCATGGACTTTCCATTATGTCATACAGCAAAGTGTTTATGAACAAAGTCCATTTGCTACTGCAACTAAGCCAGATTGAATGAGAGCAGTGATCTGTGACAAGGAGCACACAGAAAGGGTCTTGCTATTGCTCGGTTTTAGCCTCTGCGGCAGTGTAGTGGGTAAGTGGGTAGTGCAGTGTAGTGTAGTAAGGCTGGGCTGGCTGCCCAGGTGGGCTGCACCCTGATCATGGCTTCCTGGGCCCCAAACTCCATCTTGCCTGTGTCCCAGAACTTGGGGCCCTGTGGAGGCTGGCTTTGACTCCTGTCCAGGTTCATAGATTGTTTCAATCAGATGTCAGGTCATTCATTTCACTGAAAATCTCACTACCAGGCCACAGGACCACCCAGGTCCATCCATCACAGGACAGCCAGGGAGTTCCTATAGTCAGGCTGCTGTGTGTGATCAAAATGCTACCGGTAACCATGGAACCCAATCCAATGCTGTTACTTTCTGTGACCGAGGCCTGTCAGTGACACTCATGATGGCCTGGCCTGTGCATCACCTCAGAAGAATAGGAGAGTGAGGAAGACTAAGCACTACCTGTCTGTTGCCCACGACCCCTGCACCCCCTCCCAAGAAGCAGACCCCAAAGTGAGGATTTTAATACCAGGAGTTTATTCTGGAGGTGAGCCTGGGAAGCACAGGAGGCGCCAATGAGACAGGGAAGGGACAGGGACAGACACGATGTGCTGATGAGGAGGTTGCCACTGTGGGCAGCCAAGGCTTGACCCGCCAGGGACCTCTGGGAAACTGTAGAACCTGCTTCAGTGTTGCCCAGCCCAGTGCAAGGCCGCTGGCCATTTACCCCCCAACTGCAATTGGTTGTTTGTTGAAAGCTGCTTCTGGGCACCTTGTTCCAGGATGCCAGTCCTCATGGGCCAAGCATGTGCCTGACTGAAGTGGCCCCAGGCAGGGGTCCTCAGGAGCAGCCATACTCCTCCAAGGGGCAGGGCAGGTGCCCAGGGCCAGAGGGGTGCACGCCAGTCCCAGCCCTCCCAGCCAGCACTGAGAAGGCCTTGGATTCCCCTTTTCCTCTGCTCCTGAGACACACCAACCTCCATCTGCTTGATGGGCTATTTTTTGAGAGATATGGGTCCTTTGATGTGGTCGGGTGTATGCTCCTCTGCTGGCTGTCAGAGCTGCTGTGAGTTTTCTAATTTCCACCTTCGTGGAAGTCCCTTCTGTGTCAGTGTCAAGGGTTGATACAGTCTGGGGAGAGCTTTTTCATGCATTTCATCCTGAATTGATGTCAAGGCACCAACAGTCTCCCCCTTCCCATCTTCCTTTTAGTTTCCTTACAAAAGTATCACCTGTCTTTCTCCAGAAATGAATCCTTGGGGACCCTACAGGTAGTATTCATTGGCTGCGCCGGCGAATTTTTGATCCCTGAAGACAAAGGAACCAGAAAGATGCTTGTTTAAACTTCTGTAATAAAAACGCAAGTTGGATAAAAATTACTAGGCTTATTGAATTTGAACATACACAACTACTCCTTTAAAGTGCACATAATCCAACTCAGAAAAATACTTAAAATACAACCAAGTTTTGAATTGCTTTTATCACTGCCCCTTAGAATACAGGCAGTGGGTATAAAAGAATAGGGACCTTAATTCAAAAAGCTTTTTGGGGAAAGTGTGGGGCAGGGGGGAAAGTTTGCATGCCATCCTGCATAGAATTGTGTTAATAAGGACCTTGTTCTCTGTCTTTGTTTCCCTGTAGAATTTTCTGTCTAAGCAATGGTATGGAGAGATTTCCAGAGACACCAAGAATTGGAAGATTATCCTGTGTCTATTTATTATACCCTTGGTGGGCTGTGGCTTTGTATCATTTAGGTACAAACCAAGGCACATAATTGTGTGTGAGTGTGTGTGCCAGTGTGTGTATGCACATCCACATGTGTGTGCTCTTGTGTAAATGATTACAAAGCCTGGAACTTATGATCCTTACATTGGTGCCTATGAATTTCTTCTGGTATCTTCCCCAACTTTTCCTGAGTTTCCTCTTAAGTGGGTAGAGGTGGGGTTTTGTCTTTAATATCTGGGGCAGAATTTGGATTTGTTAATTGCAAAATGCCGAGGATTGAATTGGGGTTGGGTCCATCTTAGGACACAGTTTTGATCCCTTGTCTTCCTCCTGGCTATGGGTCTGCATTTACCTATGTTTGGAAGGAGGGGAGAGCGGTGCCCGTCCCATGCTTGCAAGGACACTGACGATGCCCTTATCTCTGGGTCCAGAAAGAAGCCTGTCGACAAGCACAAGAAGCTGCTTTGGTACTACGTGGCGTTCTTCACCTCCCCCTTCGTGGTCTTCTCCTGGAACGTGGTCTTCTACATCGCCTTCCTCCTGCTGTTTGCCTATGTGCTGCTCATGGATTTCCATTCAGTGCCACACCCCCCTGAGCTGGTCCTGTACGCACTGGTCTTTGTCCTCTTCTGTGATGAAGTGAGACAGGTAGGACGGCCATGACAGCGGGAACCCCCTTGCTTCCTTTGTGGGAGGCATCTTTCTAAAGCCGAGAGGAGTGGAGGTTGCTTCTGAAGTTCAAAAGTCATCATTTTCCCAAAATGAATGTTCTAGTTAGGTGCTAGTCCATGGGGATGAAGGTGCATTTTCACACCCTTAGTAATTCAGTAAGATCTCCTAGTACCAAGTTTACTCTTTGCTCTCTCATGAATGCTGATTGATAGAGATGAATTAGTCAGAAATGGGGTCATGTTTGAAGAGAAGAGAGACCCTGGATGGTAAACCCAGTGCCGTCATCAGGACTGGTTTGTGTTCCTGCCATTACCGTGGTGAGTGGCGGGAGCTGGCAGGACTTTTGAGCTAAGAGCATCTTAATGCACAGCATGTCAGAGTGACAATGCTTTAAGTCATGTAACTCCCTGTGGGTTTCAGGGAGCTGGTGTCAATTATTCATGGTGCTTTTCTGCAGTTTCTTAGACCTTCATTTTGTGGCATCCTCTTTCTACCGTTGAATCCATAACTGTACCTCAGGCCTCATGGGTAGCAGGTGCGTGGTTCATAACTGTTGAAGAAACAAATGTTGATCATGAAGGTGGTGTTATCCCTAAACCATTATGAAAAGTCATCCCAGGAAATCCTTTCACACTTAGCAGTTTATAAATGGTTTGAGAACTGCTGTTGCTGTCACTATTGTCCCCTCTGAGCCGAAACGCAAAAATATATCAACTCAGCAAGTGTGTGCTTGGCACTTACAGTTTCCAAGGTACAACACCACATGCTACAAGAGATCTGGGGGACGAATCATGCTATTCTTGCCCTTACAGAGTCACTGACTCTTACAAGAATCCTAAGTTCACTTAAACTTTCATGCCAACACTGACAGACATTTTTTTGGTGACTTCTAGCACTCCTGGTTGAGAAAGACTCCAAGGGTCTGTCTGTCCTTAGTGGGAGAGTGTTTTGATCGATTAGTGATGTCTGCCGTGGGTGTGAACTGTGGGAAAAGTCCTGGACCGGTGCCCTGTATCTGCCTTTCCTTGCCCAGCAGGTCTGAGGTGCAGATGGGGAATGGAGCTGGGGTGGAGGTGGAGGAAGCATAAGTTAAATGACTCATGTGAGAGTTGAACAGCAGGATTATCAGGCCTTTACCTACCAGCAACTCTTCCCCGAGGACAGGGCCTTGCTATGTGCAGGGGATTTCCCTGACTTCGGATCAGCCCCATGAGAGTCCACACACTGCCCTGGGAAGTCACCGCCCCGCCTACGCCATGCCCTCAGGGTTAGTCTGCAGGGCTGCCGTGATGAAACATCGTAGACCACTAGGCTTAAATAACAGAAATTCATTGCCTTATGAGTCTAGAGGCCAGACATCTGAGATCAAGCTGTCGCAGAGCTGGCTTCCTCTGAAGGCTGTGCAGGAGACTGTCCTGGCCTCTCCTCTAGCTTCTGGCAGCCGGCTGGCATGCTTCACTGTTCCTTGGCTTGTCAATGCATCACTCTGGTCCCTGTCCTCATGGGTGACTCCTGCATGAGTGATTGTGTCCAAATTTCCTCTCTTCCTGGGGACATTGGTTGTACTGGATCAGGGGCCACTCTACTTCAGCATGACTTCCTCTTTACTTAATTCGTTATATCTGCAATGACCCTGTTTCCAAACAGTGTCATATGCAAGGTACTGGGGGTTAGGACTTCCATGTTTGGATTTTCGGGGACACAATTTAACCTATAACGAATCTCTTTCTTTTAGCTGCCACCTTCTACTTCCTACCTCTGTGTTTTGGCTTGCTATGTATGTGTCAGCAGCAGCGAGGGGATGGAAATATTCTGTTTGAGAGAAGCAGAGAAAGGCTGAAGGAGATTCAGCATTTAAGACAGCGTAGGCCCAGGCCAGAGTGAGAAAGGGAGGGAAGCAGCCCTCATCCAGCTAGGAGCCTTGGAGCCACGGTCCGGGTGCTCACCCCGGATGAGGTCCCTCATTTTCCCTTCTCCTGAACTGGCGTGGTTCCCTCCACTCTCACTTGTAGTTGACCACGACTGAGACCCTTTTCTAAGGCACTTCACGGAGAAAAAGACAACATCCTCAGTTTAGCTTTTGCAAGAGGGAGGGGCTGAAAGAGTGAGACTGGGGGCTTTGTGGCACTGGACGGGGAAGAGCCCCAACACTCCACCTCTTTCCCCCTCTGAGGGGCTGGCTGATGTCTCGTCATGGACTGGGAAAGACGGGGACAGTGCCTGCCCCAAGAGTGGAGTAAGTGCCAACAGGCTTTGACTGGTCTGTGGAGATTGGTAACCTTGGAGGGCAGCCCGCTGGTTGGCAGGGCTGTTCTGGCACAGCCCACTGGAGAGGCAGCTGGACCACCCGGGAGGTCACATAGGCCTCCAGCCCTTGGTGGTGACTCACAGGCAGGAACCTGAGCTCTATGGGGCAGCAGACTTTGCCAGAAGAGGCACGGGGTCTGTAGGAACTGGAGCAGCACACTGCATGACTCAGGTGACCGGCCTGACATCTCAAAGGTAGCCAACGGATAGAATTGAGTGACAATGGATTCATAGCCTGTTGGGGAAATGAGTCATGAGCACAAATAAGCAGAGAGAGAGAGAGAGAGAGAGAGAGAGAGAGAGAGACAGAGACAGAGGAGAGAAATGTGGAGGTGGGGAGGGAGAAAAAAACCAGCCGGAATTGCAAATGGCTGGTACAGTAGTAACTTACTGAATTTTTATGACCTGCAAGAGGTTATTTAGGGAATACGAGGATGGAGGCCTGGCATGGTGCCCTCGTGCCTCTCTTCTTGCATCAACTCCACTAAGAGGTTCCTCTGAGCTTTTCCAGCTCCTAACACATACTCTGTTGTTGCTCAGAATTGCGTGGCATGGGAATGATTTGATTTAGATGTTTATTTCTTATTCATTTGGTCTCCGGGGGCTAGCACAGGAGGTGGAACTGACATGTTTCTGACAAGCCTGTGTGTTTTTAGTAAATGCATTGATAAAGCAAGGTCTTCATAATTCAACCCAAGAGCTGTGTGCCCTGCGGTGGCCCTGGTAACACTCAGGAGACCAGTGCTGGGGAGCTAGAGAGGAACCCTGCCCACAACCCCACATGCAGGTGCTCAAGGGTGTTCTCTGGGGCAGAGGGCTCTTTGTTGGCCTCTTCTCAGAATGGTTGGTGAAAAGTCGAAAGTCTTTTTTCTGCTACTTTTTACCCCTCACGCTCCCAAACATTTCTCTACCTGTCCCTGACCCTGCCTCTCATGCTGCATTAAGGCACAGAAGCTGCTGCTGTTCAAGCCCAGACACTGACTCCTTCAGGCATCTAAAGAAACCAGGGGCCTGGTGTGGAGGCTCACGCCTGTTATCCTAGCACTTTGGGAGGCCGAGGCAAGTGGATCACATGAGGTCAGGAGTTTGAGACCAGCCTGGTCAACATGGTGAAACCTCGTATCTACTCAAAATACAAAAATTAGCCGGGCATGGTGGTGTGCGCCTGTAATCCCAGCTACTCTGGAGGCTGAGGCAGTAGAATCATTTGAAATCTGGAGGCAGGGATTGCAGTGAGCCAAGATCGCACCACTGCACTCCAGCCTGGGTGACAGAGCGAGACTCCTTCTTAAAAAAAAAAGAAAAAAAAAAAAAAAAGAAACCAGGAAGCCGAGAGAGAGGACTTGTCCTGGGTTGCTTTGGAAGGTAGACCTTGGCCTGGATGGAAGCTGCAGGGAGATTTGTCTTGGCTTCATCCAAATATTTCATTCCTGCATTCTTCCTCTGAATAGATATTTTACCCCTACTTTGTGCCACACACTGTTCTAGACAGCAATGGATGAAACAGACAAAGATCTCTTCCCCTATGGAGAATTCTACCAGTTTGTGATGATTTCTGGGAGCCTTCAAGGAGAGGAGATGAGTATCAGCAAGCAGTACTAAGTGGGTGAGTCTCACATTTAGTGGGAGGTTGGCCCAGAGGACTTGCAACAGTAAAATCTGAAGTCTGTAAATCACAGACATCTCTGTACCAATTTCCTATGTGCATTTAGCTACTAAGTCACCTGTTCGGGTCATGCAGGAGGGGACGCTGGAGAGGTACATTTTCCTTGGAGAAAGGTCCTGGGCAGGCTTTGCATGAGGTGTTTTTGCTCAGGGAGGGCACAGGGCAGGGAAAGGGAGTGGGAGTAGACAGCGGGAGGTGCACAGGAGCACTGGGAAGGATCTGGGCTGTGAGTAATTCCTGGGGCCTGCGGGAGGAAGGGATGACCACTGGGTCTGGCTGAGCCCCCACCTCATCTGTCTACCTTCATCATGGGTGACACTGGATATGGGGGGATGCTTACGAAGTATCTCTTTTTGTTCTTTTTAACAACTATCTTTGAATGGGCCACTTTTAATTCAGCAATTCTGAGTATGAAAGCAACAGTATGGGAAGCACCCTGTGCTGACCCTAAGCACAGGGTGCTTCCCTTACTGACAATTGTTAACAAGCCACCCTGCGCTCCAGGGTGGCTTGGTATCCGAGGGCTTTACCAGCCTTACAGTGCGGATTCTGCGACATGAACGGGTCTGTAGAACATAACCATGGAGATTCTCATCATTAAAAGAATCCGACACTCGGGGTCGCTGTTTCTCTTCTGGTCTTCACACTCATGCATTTGACATCCTAAATGGGATTGTTTTCCTCTAAGAAACAGCTCTGCTGGCCTGGTGCTGTCTTAATTAACCTAGTTCATACTCGCTAGGGTAAAAAACCCAAGCAGGGTGTTACCTGATTTAGATTGTGTCTGGGTGTCAAAAACCATGCTCTTTCATGTGTACTGGTGTCCCTTTGCCTGAATGCAGATGTCGAAATGCTAATTTGGAATTTTGAAACGAGGCAGTCAATAAGTGCAAATACAGTTGCCAAATAATCCTTGGGTCTGTTAAGTGGACATTGGTGATGTTTATTTAAAATGGGACAAGGCCCATCATGCCCTCACGGAGGGCACCATTCAATCTTGAGGCATGTCAAATCCTGACAGATATGTTGAAATATGGTCCCGGGATTTTATGAATACAGCCTATCGCTGGCATTCTGCTCAGAGAAGAGGCTTCTTCTCCTTTAAAAACATGTCTTCTTCCTGTGATGGTACCTTGGAGGCTCAGAATTGACCTATTTCAGATGTCTCTCTTCGTGTAGGCTAGGCTTCTGAAAGTCTCCTGGGCTGAGGGCAGTGCAAGTCTCCCAGTGCCTACCTGTCTCCCAGACCAGGGCATTAAGTGGGGAGCTAGCAGCAGGGGGGGGACTTTCCCAATCCCCCACATCTTACTAGGCACCAGAAGAGCAAATGGTTGGTGAGTGGTAGTCAGGGCTGCTAGCACCAGCCAAGCGGACAGTTCCTGTGGCCTCCCCCAGGGAGCCTGCCTTGGTTTCTGAGCCTAGGCAGAATGTTTGAACTTAGTAATTACGATGACCAGAATGTTGACAATACATTAAGAGATATAAACCAGGTGAACTCCCTAGTTGAATTTTGTCATTGATCACTGAGGAATTAGCAGATCTCTTGTTACCGTCCTGAGGTGATAATAATGGTTATTGGCAGAGACCATTGTAATACAAATAAAAATATCCAATGCATTTTAGCTATATGGCAAGATGTATCTGTTTCACCTCAATTTTTGTCCGTTTTTATTTTATTTCGTTTTATAAAATCACAAAGTAATAAAGATTGTCACAAGTGGGACTATATAAAGAATTATCGTGCCCAATCTAGAGTATAATCTTCCGCAACCTTCTTCATGCCCAGAAAGTTATGAACGTATGCAGGTGTTTTGTTTTTATCCAAATAGAATCATACTGTGTTCATCACCCTACAATTTGCTTTTTTTTTTTTTTTTTCAGAATTTCTCATGGGCTTTCCTACAAGTTAATCTTAGACATAGATCGCTTTTTTAGCCTAGTTTCTTGTAAACACACGTATTTCGCAGAAATGGGATATTATATTGTGTGTGTGTGCTTTTTAAGTTCAGCCTTTTTTCCTTTTTTGTTAGTCTGTCTACAGACTTTCTCATTCTTTACAGACAAGGCCTCTCAAGGTGTGTTAATAAACTGCTGTGTCTCTTTCTGCTTTTATTTTGCCCATGTACTATGTACACACACCGTGTTACATCAAATCTGAGATGTCATTTTTTTTCACATTTTAACATCTCTGAAACTGCAATTTCTTACAACCTGAGATTTAATCAAATAGGGTAGGCATATGTATGTTTGGGAGCTTTTTCCTTCATTCTTTGTTTTACAAAAACAAGATTCTCTTTCCCATACTTTTCTGCATTTTGCTTTCTCTTTGTGGAAATCTCTCCAAGAAACTGACATCACTCTGTTCCTTTTTAAAAACATGATTGTAATATATTCAATATTCCTTTAATGACAGACTACATCTTTTTCCTAGATTATGCTTTTCCCTGCAACAAAAGTGCTGCAATAGATACCTTATGCACTGATTTTTAAAAAAGAGTTTAGTCTTCACACAGTGAGTGCACTGTTGACACAGCCCATGGCACTGCTCCCACCTGGGGGATTTTCACATTTCCTGAGTACTTGATTTCATAGTGCCCTCACCCTCTTGGCCTACTCAGCTTACTATTCGAATTTACAAATGAAGGAAAGGAAATGCTTCTTGAGAAATTAATGATGTGTGTTGAATCCCTTCTGCATCTGAGATTGTAGCATCTCTGTGGGCTCCGAAGCAGAGTGATGTGGGGAGAAGCAACTGACTCAGGCTCAGAACCGTGAGGTCTGCCACTTGCTGAGCAAGTTCCTTGGCCTTCCTAGGCCATGGTTTCAGCAGCAAAGTAGGAAATCTTATATCTGAATATCAGATGGGCTCCTGTTGGTGAGTTCATTTAGTAAAGTTAAGAAGTACCATGTTGCTTTAGTGACATTTCTTTGGTCGTGTTTCTTCTGCCTTGCACAAGTGGTGGTTTCCTTACTTGAATTCACTTGGGGCCTCGGTCTTATACTCATGCCAGTCTTCATGACATTTCTTTTAAACGTGTTTGACATCTGTCTTTCCCACGAGACAGTAGACTCCTTGAGAATTAGCATTGCACCTAATCCATTGTTTCTGTGCTCCGGGAGCCTGGCACAGGTGTTTGGAATTCCATGTGCTCTCAGTAAATATATTTTGAATGGATGGACAAATGAAAGGATTAGCTGACCACCCTGGAATTGCCCAACTCTAGTTTATGGATTGAAATAGGAACCATCCAGATGTGGTCTTCTTTCCCTCTTCAGGAAAATGAGAAAAGAGAAAGGATACTCTGTCTGTTTCAGTGTTTTCCTGACATACTTTCTTCCGAAAAATCGTGACTGGTACATACAAATGGGTCCCTGAGGCACGCTGTTCCTGTCAGTCATTTCTGTGACCACATCTGTTCTCGTAGATGTTATATACAGCACCTATGTGCACTTTAAAAAAAAAAAAAGATTTCTTTTAATCAAGATGTTTTACTGCCATGTGCCAGAAAAGTGTTACAGTAATTACATAAATCTATGACGACAACAATATGAGTTATACCCCCTAGGATTGGTAGTGCACAGCCTGTACAACTGTACATGGTGGCCAGACAGTCTACATTTGCCTACAGAGGATATACTCACCCTCTGTGGGTTCTGCTTTGGAAAACAGTGAGGGTACATCAATCATTTTTCTTGACTTTGCCAGTAAGACATGAAGAACAGAACAGCCAGTAGGCAACCTACTTTCCAAGCCTCCTGGATTAGCGTGGGGCACGTGGTAGGGCTCACTTGGCATATGAAAGAATAAACAAACACGTCATTGGCTCAAAAAGGACCTGGAAGAAAATGAGTGGACATTTAAAAACCTGGAAGTGGTTGATGTTTCCGAGCGCTGACGTCCCTCTCTGTCCCTTTCTGTACGCAGTGGTACATAAATGGGGTGAATTATTTTACTGACCTGTGGAATGTTATGGACACGCTGGGGCTTTTTTACTTCATAGCAGGAATTGTATTTCGGTAAGTAGTCTCATCACTTTTCTTAATTTTTGGTGTTTTGAGTATAAAAGTGGAGTAAAGCTCTGCAGACATTTCAAACCCGAGGGAACCCTATTTTGTTTTGCTTCCTCACTAGGGATTATTATACAAGGCTGTTGTATCTGCTTTTTAGAGATACAGCTTGGTTGGCATGAAGTTGAGTCTCCTCTCTTCCCCCTCCCAGTGATATGTAATTTAAAGGGGTCATGCATGATTTTTCTCTTTGTTCTTATGGACTTTGGGGATAATTTTTTTTAAGCAGAGATGAGGTTTCATCATGTTGCCCAGGCTGGTCTCAAACTTCTGGGCTTAAGCAACCCACCTGCCTCAGCCTCCCAAAGTGCTGGGATTACAGGCATGAGCCACTGCACCTGGTCATAGGGAGAAATAAATAGAAAATGAGAAATGCTGCTGATTAGTGTATATTGATTTTGTATCCTGAGATTTTACTGAAGTTGTTTATCAGTTCCAGGAACCTTTGGACAGAGTCTTTAAAATTTTCTAGGTATAGAATCATATTATTGGTGAAGAGAGGTAATTTGACTTCTTCTTTTCCTATTTGGATGCCTTCTATTTCTTTCTCTTGTCTGATTGCTCTGGCTAGGACTTCCAGTACTATGTTGAATGGGAATGGTGAGAGTGGACATCCTTGTCTTGTTCCAGTTATTAAGGGGAATGTTTCTAGCTTTTGCCCATTCAATATGACATTGGCTGTGAATTTGTCATAGATGGTTTTTATTATTTTGAAGTCTGTTCCTTCAATGCTTAGTTTGTTGAGGTTTTTTTTTTTTTTTAATCATGAAGGGATGTTGGATTTTATTGCAAGCTTTTTCTGCATCTATTGAGATAATCATATAGATTTTGTTTTTAATTCTGTTTATGTAGTGAATCACAATTTTGATTTGCATATATTGAACCAACCCAGTAGTGAGCATAGTAACCAACAGACAGTGAGCTTACCCAGTAGGTAGCCATGTCTTTCTCTTTTCCCCCTTGTGGAGTTCCCAGTGTTTATTATTCCCATCTTTATGTCCATATGTACTCAGTGTTTACCTTCCACTTATATGTGGTATTTGGTTTTCTGTTCCTGCATTAATTCACTTAGCATAATGGCCCTGAGCTGCATCCATGTTCTTTTTTAGGGATGTGTAGTATTCCACAGAGTGTATGTATCACAGTTTCTTTATCCAGTCTACCATTGATGGGCATTTAGGCTGGTTTCATGTCTTTGTTATTGTGAATAGTGTTGCAATGTACGTATGAATGCATGTGTCTTTTTGGTGGAACAACTTATTTTCTTTATGTATGTACTCAGTAATGGGATTGCTGGCTCGAATGGTAGTTGAAACTATTTTAACAAAAAGGAAAAATTGAGGAGAGGAGAGGTTGCTGAGAATGTTAAATATCATACAGTATCGTTTCATGTTGGGCCATACGATCTTCTAATATGCACTTAACTTTGATTTGAATGCTGGCTGTGGAGTCTGCTTTTCCAGTTACAAGAATATTTCCTCAGTGCCACAGCCGGAGTGTGGTATTAGGAAAACCAATCCCAAATTACCACCAAAAATCCAATGTGTATTGCATGTCATAGAGATTAGGGTATGCCCCAAAC
Organism: Sapajus apella; assembly: GCF_009761245.1. NCBI lineage: Eukaryota > Metazoa > Chordata > Mammalia > Primates > Cebidae > Sapajus > Sapajus apella. Next base: position 6,292,721 of record NW_022436950.1, on the reverse strand, counting down.
CATGGCTTGCATTGCTTAGGCTGCAACCCAACTGGCCTGTCTTCCCCAGATAGCTTTTAAGATAAAGCTAGCAACTGGGCATGGTGGCTTATACCTGTAATCCCAACACTTTGGGAGGCTGCGGTGGCAGGATCGCTTGAGCCCAGGAGTTCGAGACCAGCCTGAGCAACATAGTGAGACCCTGTCTTAATGTTTTAAAAAAGATAAAGCTAGCGATTATATGTGAGTAGTACTTTCAGGTGGTGTCACTTTGTAAAGAAGCTTAACCATTCATATTTACACTTATGCAGAATGAGATGTTTACAATGAGCGTTCATGCTCCAATTTTAATGGGGTAAAAATGTCAATTTCCTCTTCAGAGAGCCTCTCTTTCTGGTTGGGTTTAAGGTTCCAGCATTTGAGCCACAGTTGGTTGGACATAATTCTAGACCATTCCAGTTAGAAAGCACATATGGCTTTCAATGTGCACATTAGCAGGTGGTTAGCTAGTCAAATGATCTGGTGCAAATGAGGTAAGTTTCATTAGGGGAAAGCTGGCAGGGTGAAGTCCCAAGTGGTCATGGGGGTGGGTTGGGGATTGGCATCATTATAGAAGCCTTGTGAGCCAGGGAAGTTAGCAATAATGCAATTAGGTTCCTGCAGCAGTGCGTGAAGATGGCAGGCTAAAGAGATGGGAACCTCTGAAAGCTCAGTTTGGTGAGATGTCTTTGCTTTTCGTGTCTTTTCATGTTCTTGACTGTCCTTGAGTCCATGAAGGCAGAAGACCATGGCCTTTGCTGGGTGGTATCTCTGGCCTATTTTCACTCACTCAACCTTCCAGCTCTTGCCTGTTTCTTGAAATTTGGTTATATTTAAAAACCAAACTTTGGAATGTCTTGTCAATATCTCATGAATTCTGCTCCCTCTTTTTCCCTAGGCTCCACTCTTCTAATAAAAGCTCTTTGTATTCTGGACGAGTCATTTTCTGTCTGGACTACATTATTTTCACTCTAAGATTGATCCACATTTTTACTGTAAGCAGAAATTTAGGACCCAAGATTATAATGCTGCAGAGGATGGTAAGAGTCAAGAATATTTGTAGTCATCATTTTTCTTGCGGGGCCCAGAGTTCCTTTAGTTGTTGGTAGGAGGATTTTGTCCTTAGGATGACTGTTGCATTTCACAATCGGTAACATTTGCTTTCTTTGATGCATTTCATCAGAGGCCTCTCCCAGGTTAAAATTTAATGAAAGATGGTTGTGAGGAGCAAACATTGTCATTCGGTGCATTGCTAACAAATAACCTTACACTTATTTAGATTTTACACTTCACAACATACTTTCATTTGAGTCTTGACAGTTTGCTAAGAGTGTAGACAGGGAATGGATTTTTATACCAATTTTATACACGGGGAGAGTTGAGTCCAAGGAGGACTGTGCTTGTCTTGAGATAAGCAGTGAGCTAGATGCATAGGGATGATTGGAACCTGAATTATGCAACCATGTAACATAGACACATGGAAAGGCCATAGCAGGATTGTTATATACATGTAATCGAAAGAATTACATATGGATGGCGTTGCTTTCCTAAACTTGTTTTCCAGATGACTCAAACCACCACTGTTTCTGCCTTTAAATCAGATGGGCGTTTGGATGAGCTCATCTAGAAGCTCCTTTCCAGCACTGAGGTTGAGTTTGTGGATTTAAATCAAAGCATTTCTGGGACATCCAGTCACCATCAAGTCATGCTATGTGTGCACAAAATTAAAAAAAAAATTAAACTGTCTTTTCTTGTCTAATAAGGATAGCTTATTAGACAAGAATAAGCTATCAAACATTGGATAGCTTATTAGGCAAGAATAAGCTAACAAACATTGTTTGTTTGTTGGTAAATAACCCAACAAACAAACAATGAAAATAATTTAGGGGTAAAAAGGGCATTAAAATCACGAGATGTAGAGACAGAGAGGTCCTCCCAAACTTAGATTCTTCCTTTGCTCTAGAGCTGGGCTCCCACTCAGAAAGCTGCTGTGGCTGGGCTGGTTTGGAGAACAGCAAGCAAAAATGCATCAAACCGGTTTTAAGTCTGAAGGACAGATGTCTTAAGATCCAAAGATGATGATGACCGCTTTTGTCAATTAGTCGGTGAACTCTGGGTGACTTAGATGCTCTGAGCCCTGGAACCGCTGCCCTTCTCCATGAGGTTCACTGAGGATGGCCAGGTCGGGGGGACTCCTGACTGTGGCTGCAGTCCTGACTCTGCTCTCCTGTCCTCCCCCGACAGCTGATCGACGTGTTCTTCTTCCTGTTCCTCTTTGCGGTGTGGATGGTGGCCTTTGGTGTGGCCAGGCAAGGGATCCTCAGGCAGAATGAGCAGCGCTGGAGGTGGATATTCCGCTCGGTCATCTACGAGCCCTACCTGGCCATGTTTGGCCAGGTGCCGAGTGATGTGGATGGTAAGCCTGACTTGGCACAGGTGGAAACAGTTGGGAGAAGACAGTTGCTCCCTGGACCAACCTCCAGGGCTTCCCCGGAGACCACACTTCAGAAGCATGCACGTGAAACTGAGCCCAATGCCACAGAGTAAAAACTAACTCCTGGAAACCTCTTCTTTGCCCTTAGGCAAGATTTTACATCAGCCTTGCAGATGGTGCCCAAGATTTCAATTTTTAAACCTTTTTAAAAAGAGTGATTCTGATCTTTTCAATAGCAATGCGGCAATTGAGGGCAACAAGACTTACTAGTTTAGAAATGAGGATTTTGAGTTGTACTCACCGATGTAACAGAGTGACTAGTTTCTCATTTCTTTAAAAAAGAGCAACATTGGAAAATCCACATTGGAACCTGGAATTTAGACTTCCAGCATTAGTTAGCCCACTGCCAACTGGTTTTTGGAGGCAGGCTGATAGTGGCACAGATGGCTTTAATTTGCCCACATCCAATTTGCATAAGGAAAGTGAGGGGCTACGTAAATTGTGTGTGTTTCGGGTGGACCGGCTGAAGCATCTTCAGATGCTGACAATAGTCTTGGCTCGTCATTTACTATCCTGTTGTGATAAAACCATCCTGATGGTTTTCTTGAGCCAGACCCTGCTCCTCCTGGTCACATTTCTCTGTTCCTGTTGTTTTCTCTGTTATCTTCCTGGCCTCATAAGTCTCTCTGGCCCCATCTGCTGAAGCGCTTTCCAAGACCTTAGAAACAGCTATTTTCCCCTGCAGCAGTGGAAAGGCACCTTGGTATTATCACGCCCAGTCTGCACACTGTGCCTGCTGCTTTACAGAAACAGATGCATTTCATCCTCATGATAGCCCTCCACGTCCATGGTTTTAGTCTCACGGGGATCTAAAGAGAAATTGGCAGGCGGGGTTCAGAGCCAGGGTAGCCACTCAGGTGCTGTGTGCCCCCAGGAAGCAACTCCACCTTGCTGTCTCTGTTTCATGGGCAAAACTGGGAAAACACCATCTTCTCTACAGGGTCTCTCACTGGCTCGCGTGACCCCACACATGCTCAGATGAGGATCTCTGGCACAGAGCAGCTCTCTGAGGCCAGACGTTTGTACCCACTGCCCCCTCCTCTCTTCTCAGACGCACCTTGGCACATCCTAATAAAAGAGACTTGATGCCCCTTCCAGACCCAGACTCCCCCCAGTGTCCCCTTGTGAGGGTCTGCTGCCATCATCCACACAGTTGTGTGAACACAGCTGTCAGAAGCCTCAATGTCATCTTTAACATTTGGATTTCATTCTCTCCTATTCAATTCATCTACTAGTTTTGTTGATTTTTATCTCCTAACATTTTTTTGAAATCTGTTCTTTTTCCGTCACCACTGCCACCCCCGAAGCCATCCTCATCGCTCGCCTGCCTGAATCTTAGTTAGGCACGACCGCCTTACCTTCCTTCCCCTCGGGCCCCTTCTGATCTGTGCTGCGGATTCTTTGGTAAAGGGAATCTGATGTGTCATTCCTCTGCTTAAAACAGCCTCATGGCCTCCTATCACTTCAGTGTAAAGATTTTAAAAGTAGGACGAGCATGGCAGCTCATGCCTTTAATCCCAGCACTTTGGGAGGTTGAGGCAGGCGGATCACCTGAGATCAGGAGTTCGAGACCAGGCTGCCCAATATGGTGAAACTCTGTCTCTACTAAAAATACAAAAATTAGCCAGGCATGGTGGCATGTGCCTATAGTCCCAGCTACTCAGGAGGCTGAGGCAGGAGAATTGCTTGAACCTAGGAGGCAGAGGTTTCAGTGAGCTGAGATCATGCTACTGCACTCCAGCCTGGGTGTCAGAGCAAGACTCTGTTAAAAAATTAACAGTCTGTTCAGTGCACATCTTATTCTCTCATTTCCACTGATGTTAACAACCCTCCCCATCCCTACCACAGGGCCTTTGCACATGCTGTTGCCTCTCTGGGGTGCTCTAGGCTCCCACCCTCCCCATTAGTTCACGCTTCTGGCTGCTGCTCATCCTCTGCTCTCAGTTCTGAGATCCTTCCTTCTTGGGAAGCTGCTCCTGGATGAACTGCCTCAGTTTATGCCCCTCAGAGCTCTATGCGTGTCCTTCTTAGCACTTTTCACGGCCTGAGACTTTAAACATGTGTGGTTGATTATCTGCCTATCCAAAGAGGCTGGAAGCTTCTTGAGGGCAAAGAATGTGTTCACTTGTCCTTTCCTTTTATCTTGATCTTAACCAAGCCCCTTGTTCGTAGTAGCTGCTCAGTAAATATGCATTGAGTGGATGAACAGTTGATTCTAAGGACTATGGCTTGTTTGGATAAAGTGCCTTAGAACAAGGCCTAAGACATTTCATGACCATCATGTTCCTGTGGCCCTGGGGATGCCATTGCTCTCACCCCTCTAGGGGGTCCTCACTTTGCCTCTTGGTTTCTTTCTACATCCTCAGGTACCACATATGACTTTGCCCACTGCACCTTCACTGGAAATGAGTCCAAGCCGCTGTGCGTGGAGCTGGATGAGCACAACCTGCCCCGGTTCCCCGAGTGGATCACCATCCCCCTGGTGTGCATCTACATGCTATCCACCAACATCCTGCTCGTCAACCTGCTGGTCGCCATGTTTGGGTATGTGCTCAGTCATGTGTTCACTGATGTCCACCCTGGGCCAGGCCCCGTGCCAGGCTGGAGGTGCTGTGAGCATAGCAGCAATGGTCCTATCCTTGAGGAACACACTTTAAAGGTCTTTTGGGGATTGGTAGACTAGAGGGGGTGGGACTATTTTTTTTTTTTTTTTTTGCAACAGAGTCCCGCTCTTTTGGCCAGGATAGAGTGCAGTGGCACAATCTCGGCTCACTGCAACCTCCACCTCTTGGTTTCAAGTGATTCTCCTGCCTCAGCCTCCTGAGTAGCTAGGACTACAGGCACATGCCACCACACCCAGCTAATTTTTGTATTTTTAGTAGAGATGGGGCTTCACCATGTTGACCAGGATGCTTTTGATCTCTTGACCTTGTGATCTGCTCGTCTCGGCCTCCCAAAGTGCTGTGATTACAGGTGTGAGCACCGCACCCCGCCTGGGGTGGGACATTTTTAAAGGGATCATATTAAAAATACAGGGTGTGCCTGTAAGCTGTGCATTGCGTTTCTGACCCTGAAGACAAGCATCTGTGACAATCTCCATCAAATCCAGACTGCATATTTGACATCCATTTGGCAAGCTCTTTGGAGTTCCATGATGTTGGTGACAGTATCACCCATTGGTGACAGAAACATAGTTCGACTCATCTCCAAGGTGCCTTATATGTTATGGGGCTCAGTGGTATGGATTCTGGGATTTACAGGACTCAGACTTTAGTTAGTTACTGTTTTAAAATTTTTAGTTTAAATTAAAATACAAAGAGCAGAGACTGGAGAGTGACTCTCCTTTAGGGCTCATGCCTGATCAGGTTGGAGGGAATAATATGATGACTTTAAAATACGTTTATTGGCTTTGGTAATTCTCCCTTATGTATTTAGAAAATGAAGTTTTTCATTTCCTCTCCATGTTTCTTAGGAGGGTTTCAAAGAGCCCCAGTGGTAGTTTCGGTCGGAGAGCCTTACTTTTATATTGCTCCTTTAAGGTATATCAGCATTTTAAGCACGTGAATCCCATCACAGTCAGAAAGACAATTAACCAACAAATATGCACATTTAAGAGATAATTTGTTAAATCTTGGGGTAGAAAGGAACTCTTTGTTCAAAACCAGAAACCTGAAAGCGCTGAATGAGAAGATAAACATATTTGATTATGTAAAACAATTTTTAAGGTAAGATATACCTCTAATGAAGTCAAATGATAAATCATAAATTAGGGGAAATGTTTGCAATTTTGCATATGATGAACAAAGGCTTTTATTTCCTAATGTAGAAAGAGCTCCTGCAAGTTTATAAGGAAAAGACAACCCCATAGAAAACTTGTCAGAGAAAATGAACAAACAATTCAGAGAAAGAAACATCAAATGGCCAATAATCATATAAAAAGGACTCTCAATCTTGTAGATAGGAAAGTTCAGACTGAAACAGTGAAATACGGTTTTGAGCCCCGCAGATGAGCGAAAGTTAAAGGGAGTCTCTGGTGTTGGGATGATGCTGGAAACTGGACATGGCGAGTGGGAACCTGAATTGCCTCCCATTCTCAAGAAAGTAATTTGAAAATAGTCATGCAAACCTTTGTCGGAACTCTCTCACATCTGGGAATCTATTCTCAAGATGTATGTATGAAGATGTTTATTGGATCACTGTTTGATGTCTATCACAAGGGAATGGTCAAAGAAAGTGTGATATATCCACAGTATGGAATATTATGCAGCTCTTAAAAAGACAAAGTATGATCTATATTTTTTGACCTGAAAGGCTGATATTTGTTAAATATAAAAAGCAAATTGCATGGCCAGGGGTGGTGGCTCACATCTGTAATTCCAGCACTTTGGAAGGCCTAAGTGGGCGGATCACCTGAGGTCAGGAGTTCGAGACCAGCCTGGCCAACATGGTGAAAGCCTGTGTCTATTAAAAAACAAATACAAAAATTAGCCAGGTATGATGGTGCATGCCTGTAGTCCCAGCTATTCAGGAGGCTGAGGCAGGAGAATTCAGGAGGCAGAGGTTGTAGTGAGCCAAGATTGCATCACTGCACTCCAGCCTGGGAAACAGAGCAAGACTCTATCTCAAAAACAAAAAAAAAAACAACAACAACAACAAAAAAAAGGAAATTGCAAATTAATTTTATGGTATAATATTGTTTTCTAACAATAAAAACAAGAACTTAAAAAAATCAAGTAGTTCTCACTCACAGGCGGGTGTTGAACAATGAGAACACATGGACACAGGGAGGGGAGCATCACACACTGGGGTCTGTTGGGGGGAAATAGGGGAGGGACAGTGTGGGGTGGGGAGTTGGGGAGAGATAGCATTGGGAGAAATGCCAGATATAGTTGAAGGGGAGGAAGGCAGCAAATTACACTGCCGTGTGTGTACGTGTGCAACAATCTCACATGTTCTTCAAATGTATCCCAAAACCTAAAATGCAATTAAAAAAAGAAAAAAAATACCACCAAAAAAAATCAATTATATATTTCAGTGGTTACAATGATCACACATTATATTCATAATTTAGAAAAGAATATAAGGAAAGACAATTGTCAAATAGAGCCCAGAGATTCCGAGATGCCCAAGGTCTACAAATGGGGGTCACATGCCTTATTTGGCCAGTGGCCTCCCTCTGAGCAGGGCTATGTGGAAGCACATACCTCTGGGGAACCTCCCATGTCAAAGGGACTGAGCAATGTGTGGACCTCTGGTATCCCAGTGTCCAGAGACGTCCTTCTCCAGTCCACTCCAGTCTTCTCTACACTGTGACCAAAAGTGATGTTTCTAAAACATTACTGGTACAGTTTAGCTGTGTCCCCACCCAAATCTCATCTTGAATTGTAGCTCCTATAATTCCCTTGTGTTGTGGGAGGGACCTAGTGGGAGATAACTGAATCATGGGGGTGGTTTCCCCCATTCTGTTCTCATGGTAGTGAGTAAGTCTTACGAGATCTGATGGTTTTGGAAACCCCTTTTGCCTGGCTCTCATTCTCTTTGCCTGCTGCCATCCACGTAAGAGGTGATTTGCTCCTCCTTGTCTTCTGTCATGATTGTGAGGCCTCCTCAGTCATGTGGAACTGTGAGTCCATTAAAAACCTCTTTCTTCTGTAAATTGCCCAGTTTTTGGTTACGTTTTTATTATCAGCATGAAAATGGACTAATACAGTCATTGTTCTGCTTAAAATTCTGGCAGGATTTCAGTATTTCCCTACAGCATTCCGGGTGCGTTTCAGGCTTCTCAGCTTCCTACCGCCTGCATCCCCTGCTCTCTGTCCCCTGGCAGGACTTCGATATGTTCGTCCTTAAACAGGGTGATGCATCATGCCGCATGCTTTGCACATACTTGTCCTCCATCTGGATTGCTGGTTCCACCCCAAACTTCTCCTCCTGCCCAGTTCCTGCTTGCTCTTTACAGATCCAAGGATCATCTTTTGCCAAAATGGTACCTGATGGCCTCCCCAGTTCATGTAGAGACTCTGAGCCCACATGACACTCTTTAGCTTGCATGGTGACAACCTTCTCTCCTTGCGGACGGTGAACTCTGGAGGATGAAGATCAGCACCTGGCACTTAGTGGGTTTATTCAAAGAATTAAAAAAAATGGATTCTTACCCATGTTTAGTTCATTGTTTAGTTACTAGTTATGAGCTTAGCTTTCTAGTGTGTTTTATACTGAGATGCATCAATGGCGAGTAATAAATCAGTAAGAGAATCATCAGGTAAATGTTTAACATCTGCTCTGTGCCAGGTGCCTGGGCCATGAAGATTATGTGGGTGCTAGTTCCACATGGCCCTAGGAAGGGAAGGTGAAACCATCTCCCTTAACACTGGTTGGTGGCCAGGACTTGGAGACCCAGAAGCCTGTCTGGCTCACAGGCAGCCGGCCGATGTCATGATGTCCAAATGGTATCCAAACATCAGAGGAGGCCAACATCTGAGCTGCAGAGAGAAGCAGCAGGTGAGGGATGATCATGTCTCCACATGAGAGGGAGAAAAAGCACACCAATCCCAAAACATGAAGCAAAGGCGAGGGGGAAGTGGGATGGCTTCAGGCCTTACTCTATGGTAATAAGATATCATAGCTATGCTGCAAGTTCCTGTAAGAACTTACCACCAACTATATTTACAGACATTAAACAAAAGGACCGACAGCTCCTAAAGCCATGGCCTTTGAGTTATGCTGACTCGGTAAATCTCAGCAAGGTACATGGTGGAATATTTAGAGCTCTCTTCAATCGATGCACTGTGAGAGCTGTCCGAAGGAGCCATTCACGAGAGCTGTGGCACTTTTGTAATCCATTACCTGCATTTTGACCATGAAATCATTGAATTTGGAGCTGAGCAGGATGGGAGCCTCGTCTGTCGCTTTCAGATGAAGGAGATGAAGCTCCAACAGCTCAGCGTCTGTGGTGTTGGCCACGTGTTATCTGAATTAACTCCGGTCTCTTCCCCATGAGGCCAGAGCCGCTGCATCACATCCCACTATTGCCTCGTTCGGTGCTTAAGTGTGACAACTTGTGACATCCCTTCCCTTGGGGAACCTCCTCGATTAGCCCCAGCTTAAACCAGAGGCCCTTTCCTTGCTAACTCCAGAACAGCAAGAGACGCTGCGTTGTGATCCTTGGGTTAAATCCTCGGAGCACCGTTTCTGATCATTGTTAAAGTTGTTCAGGGCTTACTCTGCGAGCAGATGGCCCAGGCTTGACCCTTCCCTGGCACCACATCAAAATATTCATTTAAAAGCTTAACCGTACACAATGGCAACCTTATTAACTACAATGCAAATGCACTCTTGGGAATTCTGAAGGAGTATTGGAGTGCTCTCTAGATGGTATTCAACAGAGAAAGGAAATGGATGTGAACATCTGCGATTATTCTACATTAAAATTATCGATCACAGGCCCTGTGTGGCTTATCAGAGGCAGGAAGTGAACTTAAAGTCGGTAAATGACTCCAGGTCTACCTACCAGGAGCTAGGGCACTTATAAGCATTGTATCCTTAAGATCAGTTCACCCCATGCAGTTCCGAAAAGGACTCGTCAAACATGTCTTGATGTAGAATAATTTCTAACAATGTTTTTTAGATCTTAGGAATAATATAAACATGCAGAAAAGTGGAAAGAAGAAAAGAACGACCCCATACAAACGAAAGGTTTGAGTGCTGTGTGCACAGCCTAAGGGAGGTTACTGAATTGGGGTGAAAAGGATAAAAAGAAGACTGCAGATAATTGTTATGGTAACAATAGCTAATATTTATTGCAGCTTTCCCATGCTGGGCACAGATTCAAGTGCTTTACAGGGGTCACTTCATTTAATGATTACTCATTTTTGAGTAGGTGTGTAGCTGGTGGGCTAGTTCAGGTTCTTGACTTCGGGACAGAAAATAATTTGAAAGTGAGTCAAAAGTAAAAGCAAGCAGAAGAGTTGATTGCAAAGCCGAAGCACACTCTGGCAGCCGGTCAGCACGGGCTGCTCAAAGGCAAGACAGCGCTGTCTGATACTAGGGGATCTCCCTTAATGGGAAATTTGCATGATTATTCACGAAGGGGTGGGAAGGGATGTTGCTTAAGCATGTTGTGAGTGCCTTCTTAGGCCCACATGTGCAGCGGCTATACATGCTAGTGCATCCATCACGTCTCATGAGCATTTTAAATCTCCACCCAGGGGCGTGTATTTTACTGTTACAGTGAGCATATGGCAGCTCAAGGACACTAAGCCCCGGCTTCTGTGCTTGTGCAAATGTGGGAATTTTTCCCTTCCGTTCCTGCCTTTTTGCTGTAGGATGTTCTAATCACAAGCTCAGGATGCGATCTGTGTCCTGTTAGGCGATTTGTTCTCTTCAACAATTTGACAAGTTTCTTGTTTCGTGTCAAGGGAAGTTCTGACCACCTTATCTAACCTGCCCCAGGTGCAGCCTTATTGCCATTTTACACATAAGGAGTTGGAGGCAGAGAAAGGTTAAGTCCCTGCTGTTAAGGGAAGAGATGACATGGAAACGTATGAATATAATATATATAATATAAGCAGCATGGAGAGGCTATTTGCAGAGGAGGGAGTTATTAATTGTGAGAGTGTTGGCCGGGGGAGACTAGCATCTGCAGCAGTTGGTAGACGGAGGTGATGTTTGCTTGGAGGATCATGTACCTGGGAGCCGTGAGTGTTGGTAGGAGAGGGAAAAGGGAGGGAGATAATGTTAGTCTGGGGGGGAATCAACAGCCAGGGAGGGTAGAAAGTTAGGCAGGGGCTAGGGTATGGTCTTTTATGGCATATTAAAGAATTTGGACATTTTCCGGAAGGTGAAGAAAAATGTCATGGGCCTTTGTGCAGGTATATGGCACAGTCTTAGTTGGTTACTCTGTTAGCAATATGCTCACCTGAATGATCACTTCCAAAATCAGTGTGATCCAATCGCTGGTCATCTCTTACTGTTGGCTGTTGTTGGCTTTGTGCCTGCTTTTTCGATGTTGCAGAATGAGAGGGGAGCCAGGATGTGTTACACAGTTTAACCTACACACTGCCACATCAGAGAGAGCAAAAAGTCAGTGTCACCATGGGCCATGGTGCAGTACTGGTTAGATATTGCCCGTGTGCCAGGGAAGGAGTGATAAAAGAAAAAGTAAGACACCTATGCAAAGTTTAAAGGAGGTGTCCGTCTGATAGAGAGCTAGCTGACAAGTTTCTCCTATTTCAATGTATTTGAAAATTCTGCCATTGTTTTAGAATCTACTTTTTCTTTGGGAATTTTTTTGCAGGCTTTGCATTCTGTTCTGTGGATCTGTCTTTGTATTTTGGTTTTTACTAACAAATGGCTTTGATTACTGAAGTTTTTTAAAAAAAAATTATTTTAACATAGTTGTACAAATTTCTCTCGTTATTCTTATTCAAAACTTTCCTGGCTGTTCTTGTATATTTAATTGTGCAGAGGAGCCTAAGGCTTAACTTGTAAATTTATTCTCTTTCTCCTTCCTCCAAAAATTCTTGTGAATTTTATTGTGATGATGTTAGCTTTGTAGAATCATTTAAGAGAATTTGGTATCTTACTATCTGGAAGAAATGGTATGATTTTCATCTATTCAGACATATATAATTTCCAGTACAGTTTTATGGTCTTTTTCATATGGATCTGGAAGATTTCTTGTTAATTTATTTCCAGACACTTATAGTGGGGGAAAAAACCAGTAAGGCACTTTTTCTATTATGTTTTTTCAGTGACTACATTTTGGTCTATAGGAAGAATATTAAAGTTTTTCTTGTTTATTCTGGAACAAGTCTCCTTACTAAATTATTTTTCTTTTTATCATGTTGTAGAAGATTCCTCCTCTTTTTTGTTTATTAAGCTCCTTTCTCTTTCTCTCTTTTTCTTCCTCATCAGAAAAGGTTGTTATATGTTGCCAGAAGACTTTCTAGCAGCTATTGAAATGCTATGTTTCCTTTTGATCTAGTATTACGATGCATTGTACAAATGATGAATGATATAAATGTCCTTAACATTTAGCCAGCCTATCCTGTGGTCACGGTGTCAAGGTGTTATTCTTTTGACGTACTTCTGGACTTCATTTATGTACAAAGCTATCTGAATTCTAAATGTCCGTTCCCTCTTAGTACTATTTCCACTGTCGGTGAGTTTCTGAACTGCTGTCCCTCTCTCCCTTCCTCCTCCTCTCCTGCTCAGCTGAAGGTGCTCAGTTTCAGGAGATGGACCTCAGCTGTCACTGCAAATCTCCAGCCAGCTGGGTGTTTGCCAGGGACGGGACGCCAAGGGCACAAGATAGCACTGGAGATGCACAAAGGGAAAATTGCAGAATTCTCTCAGGGATGACACCAGATGGCCACTGGTTGTCAAGGAGACTTCAAGAACCATCTGAGTTGGGGCGGGTGAGACCCTGGGCACAAGTGATGTTTTCTAAGCCACTCCAATGCTTGCTATGCTGAGGGGGTGTGCATGTGCTGGCCCAGAAAGTCCTTTACTGCAGAGTTCAGTCTGTCCTTCACAGAGTTCAAAAACAATGACTACAGAATATAAACATTATTTTAGGAAAGCAGGTGGAAGCATCGCTCTATTTAGGAGCTCCCCCCTGGAGAACCCTCATGTCTATTTGGCTGAGGCCCGGACTGACTTGAGAGAAAAAGAACATTTTGGAAGCTGCTGCTGTCCGGGTAAGGTGGACCTCGGTGTATAAATAAACCTCAGCCTGGCCGATCATGAATATGCATTATTTATGCAAAGCAGCTTTTGGGTATTAATATCCAGTTATCAGCTGGCTCACTCATGCCCCCCTGGGATGCCCATAAGGGTTCTTGCTGTTTGTCTGGGAAAGCATTGCTGCTCACTGGATCTACCTTTGCCCTTGAGGTACAGAGGAATCTGCCCTTCCAGCAGGAGGGCCCGTGTAATCAACGCGGTTGTCCTAGGGAACAAATGATCGGTCACATACGAGGCAGAGCTCTTTAAAGCAGGGACTAATATAAACACAAAGCCTTATTCATGGGCACTGGCCTGCGTGCACTATAGCTCAGGGATCGCAGATTTTCTCTGTAAGGGACAGCTAGGGTCTTTGGTCAGCTGTGTGGAAAGAAGCAGGATTCACCAACGCTGCACCCACCCATACTGCCCTGCTTTGTAAAAGCCGTTCTTAGCTCATGGGCTGTACAAAAACAGGTGGGGGGCTTGGCCCCCAAGCTGCAGTGTTCTAATCCCTACTTTGGATGATCTATAAGATTCGTATTTCCTTGACTCTGAGTGTCTACTTTTTGATCTATAGGAAGGATATTAAAGTTTTACTTATTTATGCTGGAACAAGTCTCCTCATTAAATTATCTCTTTTTTTTGTTTGCCCTTAAGCCATGGTGCAATAAATCTCTTCTTACTTGGACTCTTCTGGGCTGCGTTTCCACGCTGAGCTCTCTGAGGAAGAGGAGAGGCCCACTTGCCAGAGAGAACGCCTTCCCTTGCTCTGAGCATCCTGGAAGCTTCTCCTTTCCATAGGACTTATGACTTGCTTTTGAATAATGCCTCGGAAAACAACATCAATGCGTGAAAATGGATGCAGTTGTTATGATTTTTTTCTTAGCTGTTAGTTAGTTTTGGGAAGTCAGTATAATCCATTTTTGACTAGATATATAGTCAAAGTTTTCTATTTCTTTTTTTGAAATAGAGCATCTATTTCTTTTTTGAAATACAACATTGCTTAAAACGTTTTTGCATTCATCGCTTCTTATTTTTAGGTTAAATTTCCCCAATTCTAAGATTTCAAGTTGCTTCCAGGAACACTATTTTGAACGGTAATAGTTGTTCTGGCCCACGTCGTAAACTGTGATTTCTGGCAAGTTCTTAGCCTGCACTTCTCTAATCTGGGGCTGTTGCAGGCACACTTGTCTTGCTGCAGCAGCAGAAGCATGCAGTGCATTTTGTAGGCAACAGAACCAGCTGGGGACTAGGGAGGGTGGATAATGATGCTCGGTATTAGCCTCAAAGCAAGCTGACCTACATTTGTAAGAAATGCCAGGCAGGCTGCTAGATTCGATTTGCTGCACTATAATACATCCCAGCCGTGGCTGCTTTTCACCTAAGCAATCTGCCACTCAGGGTTGATGTGAGGATCAGTCAAGTAACCATTTTACATGCCTAGTATAGGAGCTTACGTATAGGAGGTGTTCAATAAACATGAATCCTTTCCCTCTAAAGATCTCACCCTGTTCAAGAGGCACTTGCTACAAGTCTTCCTTACACAGGATCCAGGCCCTAGTGTAGATGGCAGAGGTGTCCCATTCATCATTAAACACCAAAATAAACAAAGCTAAACTTTAAGCAAAGCCATAACCATGGTGTTATGCATAGGTATCTGATATTTTATAGCGTTTTGCGTAGATATCTAACTTTTTTTAGCTTAAGATATTTAAGTCTAATGTAATAAAATGTAATGTATTAAGGTGCAAGAATGAGGCCTCACAACATATGTGATCGCTTTTTCTTCCTGGTCTCCTCATTGAGGATGTTCCCCAGAATTTGGAGAATTTAATTCTCCTCCCATCAGGATTTGCTTATAGCCTTCAAATGGTTCATTGCAGCTTCTTTGGCTCTTGAAGGGATCATTGGATATTAGCAATAAAAATGTCTTGGGTGGTTGAACTTCACAAATTGTAATATACTTTGTAGTTATCTAAAATGCTAAGGTAGCAAGTAGCCCAATAAAAACCTTTTGAAATGAAGCACATCTCAAACCCCTTTTTTGAAACAGAGCATTGCTTAAAACATTTCCCGCTCCCCTCTGTGAGGTGGTATCATGTAGCAGTGAAGCAAGTGGACGTGGGGCCGGATTGCGGAGTCTAAATCCTGGATTCTACGCTTCCTAACTGGGGACTCAGACAATTTGCTTACTTTTGTTGTGTCTCCATTTTGTGATCTATTCATTAGATGATAATAGACATTTTAGATAATAGATATACATCAGAGAGTTGTCTGTAGACTAAGACAATTAATTATAAACAGTGGTATATAATAAATGTTAGCTATTTTATAATTTGGGTTTAATTTGTAACAGAAAAATCATTGGTATTATCAGTTTTGGAGTAGGACACAAAATAAACATTTTAATAATTATGGAAGTAATTCATACTCATTGCACCATGCTGGAGAGCAAATGGAAAAGAATGAATAAACAGCACCCAAGATGTGATGCTCGAGGTGACCACCATACGTGGTTGATGTATTTCTCTTTGTGAATTGAGATTTGCATAGTGAAACCACATCGTAAGTACAAGTTTGAGCCTAATTATTTTCATATAACATATATGATAAACATTTCCCCAAAGTACAATTATTCATAATTTTAATAGCTGCATTATGTAATCATATGATTAACCATAATGTGTGACACATTTTCTTATTGGTGAATGTTTAGTTTCTTTCTTTCACTTTGAGGAGGGGTGGGAGCAGCTGTTACCTATGGTGCTAGTGGCCAACAGACATGTATATATATTCATTTACATATGTGTTTTTTCTTAGTAATTCCTTATTCTTAGGGTAAACTCCCAGGAGTAAAGTCACTGGGTCAAAGGGATGAGCATTCTTAAGGCTCTTGATAAACACTAACAAGCTGCTTTCTTGCCAGGCTGTTTACACTTAGACATGGATGACGGCCGCCATGCTAGTCCTAAGAGTGTTGATATTTTGGACCACTTTGTATCTAACATCATAAGAAATGAACAACAACAACAAAAGAATCATTGAAAGATCTTGAAATAGAATAATTTTAAAGTTTGTTGAGCACTTTTTTTGTGATTAAAAAAAAATCCCACCAAAAGCCAGACATATTTTGGCCCAGCATGAATTGAAGATCACTTTCACTTGCTGCTGAGTTGTTCTGGCTCTTGTATCAGTTTGGATTCTTCTCTCCTGTCTGGACTTAAGCTACTGCAGTAGTAGCTTAATACCACTATTGCCATACTTGGCCATTTAGCGATGAGGCATGTGGAATGCTAAGTCTTGGCCTTCTCTCTTCCCTCCCCAGCTACACGGTGGGCACCGTCCAGGAGAACAATGACCAGGTCTGGAAGTTCCAGAGGTACTTCCTGGTGCAGGAGTACTGCAGCCGCCTCAATATCCCCTTCCCCTTTGTTGTCTTCGCTTACTTCTACATGGTGGTGAAGAAGTGCTTCAAGTGTTGCTGCAAGGAGAAAAACGTGGAGTCTTCTGTCTGCTGTGAGTGGTTTATCCATGTGCGCTTGGGATTAGAAGCAGTGATTCATTTCAGGGAAGGATGCCTGGTCTGTATCTCAATAGAAAGGAATTATTCACAGTTTTTCCACTGTTCACATCTGAACATCTGTAAAGATCAGGCATCAGGCCAACCAATGAATTGCTCTAGAGAAATTGTAGATAAAGAAAGCCAGTAGATCTGCTGGGATATGCTGATTTGCAGGGGAATGACTTTTGGACAAATGATGTAATAATAATGTAAATAGTATGTTGAACAGGCAGAATTCATGGGATAGGGTCCAATCATGACTTTGTTTTTTGTTTTTCCTTGTTCCCATGAATTTCATTCTCTAGGAACCTTTAAACCTGATTCCAGGAGGGTTTGTGACTCTGCTTAGGAACAGAAAATCTTACAATTGTTTTACTTGAGAAAACGTTATCTCACTTTAGAAATAGGAATGTGCAGTTCATTGTATTAACCAGCTTATTAAGTGCTATTCAGAGGTGAGACTCCCCTCCCCCTTACCCCACCCAGCTGGTGGAGCTGCTAGGAAGGATGGGCAGTGGGCTGTTCCCTCTCCTGGTGCCTCCCTTCTCTCTGTGGGGACTGACCCTCGCAGCTAGAGCACAGAGAGACAGGATGGGAAGGGGAGCCAAAAGCCCCTTCTTAGTGATGCTGTTCTGGGCTTCTCCGTGTCCCCTGGCCTGGCACATGTTTGAAACTGATCCTAATTGTGTGGGCACTAAAGGGTCCTTCAGAGAGTCCTTGACTGTCCCCTCTGACCCCAACTCCTAGGACTTGGCCATGCTTTCTCTGATGGCTGCCCCCCACCCCAGCCTCTGGTTTCCAGAGGTCCACCACACACATTCCACATACTAACCTCTTCAGGAAGGCAGGTGTCAACCCATCCACACATTGGACTGTGGATCATTCTCTATCTTGTGTGGTCACCTACCTTCTTAACCCTCACAAACTGGAGCACCCAGCTGCTTCTCCCTACCCCAGAAGTGGAGCTGCTGTCAGCCGTATGTCCTTCGAATGAAGGGAACCGGCACCCAGCTGTCTTCCTGGGCCTGTAGGAACCCACACCAAGCTTGCGTTTCTCCCAGAGCCAATAAGCCAGACAATCTTTCTGGCTCCCAGTTACACCTCAAGCAGATTAAGCATGCAGGGAGGAAGAGGCCTGTTTTTATTTGTTTGGATGTTTGGACACAAAAGAGAAGATAAATTGGGCACCCTGGGCCTTTTTCCTCACCCCTTAACCTCAGACCTAACCCAAGGATCCATCTCTGGGGTGGGGAGGCAGCTGTGGGGCCAGCTCCTCCATCAGGCACAGTGGCAGGGCCCACAGGACCTCAGGGGCTCCTGAACATCTTCAAATTTTCTTTAAAAACCAGAAGAAAAAAATGAGCTTTTAGATTAAAGAAAGTGTTCTCATATATATTAATCTATTTGTTTTATACCAACTAAGTCATAAAATATTTTTAATATATTTTTCTGAAGGAGCGGACTGAGGATGGCAAATGTGCCTAGGACCTAGGGTGACCATCTCATTGTGGTCTGCCCAGCACTTCCTCATCTTAGTACTGAGAGTCTTGCATCCTGGTATCCAGTTAGGGTGAGCAGCCTGCACCCATCCAGTTAGGGTGCCAGCTTGTGCCCATCCAGTTAGGGCGAGCAGCCTGTGCCCATCCAGTTAGGGTGAGCAGTTTGTGCCCATTTTCCCAGGACCATCCCAATTGCAACAGAAATGTCTGTCTTCTGGGAACCTCCTTGGTTTCAGGGATTGCTGGTCACCCTTCTAGTCTTAACCAGGCCCTGTGTGCTGACAAGTGTTGTAGAGTTAATGACTCAGGTTGGACCACGCTTTGGTACCTTCACAATTTTCATTTCATTCAGTTTCCTTCTTATGGAAAAAAAAAAAAAAAAGGAGGGCCATTTTGGGTCTCTAAGTGGATCAGTTAAATATTATTGTCACTTTGAAACTTGGTGACCTGAAATACCCACCATTTATTTGCCCATGATCCTGTCGGTCCGTCCTGGGGCAGGGTAGGGCAGGGCTGTGCTGGGCTGGCTGCCTGTGCTCCTTTAAGAGAAGCTAGTTGGGACTGCAGGTGCCTGCCACCATGCCTGCCTAATTTTTGTAATTTTAGTAGAGATGGGGTTTCGCTATGTTGGCCAGGTTGGTCTTGAACTCCTGACCTTGTGATCCGCCGCCTCAGCTTCCCAAAGTGCTGGTATTACAGGCGTGAGCCACCGTGCCCGTCCCTATGTGGATGTTTTAAAAATGCAAAAACATGGCTCCAGAAAATAACCTTTGTCGATTTGGGATCGAAATAGGTTCCTTGATATTTATAAATTATTCAGTTATCTTGTTACCATAGGGGAGGAAAAATATCTTTTTCTCTACCCATCTTAGGCTCACAGCTGAGATTCCTATAGCAAAAGACAGGGTAACACAAGGAAAGCATAGAAATTTATTATAAGCTTTACATGACATAGGAGCCTTCATAAGGAAAGGAAGATCCAAAGAAACAACTTTTTTTTTTTTTTTTTAAATGGAGCCTTGCTTTGTCCCCCAGGCTGGAGTGCAGTGGTGCAATCTTGGCTCACTGAATCCTCCGCCTCCTGATTTCAAGCGATTCCCCTGCCTCAGCCTTCCGAGTAGCTGGGATTACAGGTGTGCACCAACACGCCAGGCTAATTTTTGTATTTTTACTAGAGAGAGGGTTTCCCCTTCTTGGCCAGGCTGGTCTCAGACTCCTGACTTCAGGTGATCTGCCCACCTCAGCCTCCTGAAATTCTGGGATTACAGGCATTAGCTACTGTTCCCAGCCAAATTTGAGCATTTTTAATAGTAGGTTTATTGAAGAGTGGAGGTTTGTGAAGAAATACAATAGGGCAAACAGAGTATGATCCCATGGTAATAAACTGGGAAACTTAGCAAGGCCCATGGATTCACATTTCTTTCTGCATCCCTGTGTCTCTGGAGATGAGGACACTCTTTTCCTCTGGGTGTAAGGAGGGTGCCTCTCACATAAGGGTCCTATGACCTGCTGTAGGGGAAAGTCAGAAAACTTTTCCTAGGTGATATGACCTACTTCAGGGGAGAGGGTCAGGGAAAAGTCAGATCAGACAGACCTTCCTGATTCTATGCTTTTCTCCAATTCTTTCAGTTTAAAATATTCAATATGCCATGGTGCCATATTTTGGGGTAGTGTCCTAAACCTTATCATCACTTATATTCTGGACGGCCCCCAGAAACCAGTAAAAAGTTCTCATAAAATGTCTAAGTAGGGGAATAAAAGAGACGAACATCACTGAGTTCTGGTAAATTTCAAAAGCAAAAGCCTACCAACCTCATTTCCTGCCACAGTCCATTTTGGCAGAGTTTTGTAAAACACACCCCACACTACCCACAGATCTAAATTGGAAAACTGAGTGAGCACATGGATGGGTGGAAATTGTGCATAGGCAAGAAAAGGACAGCATGAAAAGAGCATCTCCGCCCCCCCCCCAACCCTTAGCACCTATAAAAATAAATAGTGTAAAAGCAGTCCTCTTGCAGGAAGGGGTCAGTCCTGCACAAACATGAACTCTCAGTTCTGGGGATGCCGCCATGAACAAAGGCACATGGGCTGGGCTTGGGGGGCATGATTTAGTGGGAGCTGGCCCAGAGGTGAGGTAGATAACTTCACAGAGAGCCTGTGGTGCAGGAAGTGAGGGTACCTGGGAGAGCTGGTTCAACAAATGCATGCCAAGAGTCTGTCACATGATAGTGGGCCCTGTGGATATGGTGCTAAATAAGATAGAAGCTATCTGTGCCCTCGAACAGGGCTCATCGTCCCGGGTAGTGGGGAGCAGAGAATGAAAGTCAAAAAGCCTTAATTAAAAAGCGTGGGGGACAGTAATTTTAGGGAATGTGCAGGGGGTTGTGATGGCCACATAGAGGACATGTAAACCCTTGACTAGAGTGCATCAGGGAAGATTTATGGAGGAAGCTGAGACCCAAAGGATGAAATTAGACAGGCAAAGGGACAGAGGCTGAGATGGTGCCACAGAGCGAGGAGTGGGTGGAGGGAGGAGGGCGTTAAGAGAGGTAGGAAGACAGGAGAGAGGAGTCCTCGGGACTGAGGATTGTAGGAAATGAATGTAAGGCTTGGGCTGTATCCTACAGCCAAGTTTTGGCTCCATGCAGTCCTCCTCCCTCCCCCCGCCCCCGTCACCAGCCCACCAAGTTACAATGTGCCATCTTGAATCCCAGAGGAAGGAAAAAATGTAGACAAGAGACGTGACAGTGCAAGAAATGGTGACATGAATCGTGAAACATACCTCGTGATACCTCTTTGATGATTGGACTTCTTTCCCTCAAGGCAGAAGTGAGCAAAGAAACTTCCAGGGCGGGTTTGGGGAGATTCGCAGATCACCACGTGGAATTAGGCTTCTCAGATCCTGATGCTCACTCCTATGGCTTAGGGGGAAGATGCTGGAGAAGGGGAGGGTGGTGAGATGTGACCCCCCCCGCAACCTGGAACACTACTGAAAAAAGAAAAGTCACTGTTAGATAGGAAATTTGGAGTCAAGGGCAATTTGGAAGTAGAAAATCTAAGGACGAATTCAGTACACGTGACTAAAGGAATAGGGTTAGGTGGTTCTTCTCTCTGCTTTTTGAATCCTCTTTCTACTGTTCACAGGTGTTGTGTCTTCCAGTGGCTGCTGGACAGGTGTTGCCCTCTGTTTTGATCTGCAGGGTCTTTGATAAAATGGTCACTGACGGCCACCACTGGATTCATGTTCCATAGGGGGCTGATTATGCCTGTGCCTTTAGTGTAATCTCAAATATTTTGAAGATTCAGAAAGTAAGAACATAAATTTTGCTAACCTAGACATGGTAATTGGTGGCAATTAAGAAACATTTAACTTGCCAGGAACCATCTTTTTTGTGGGGTTCTTTACTTAGAAATGGAGACTAAGAACTCATAAATACTACTTTAAATATTGATCATAACATATTTCTGTGCTCTCCCTATAGCTATGAGCCCTAAAGTCTGGCTTTCAGAATATAAATGTATTCACAACCCCCAACTCCTGTCACACCTTAAAGAATCATCATAGTCAACTCTTTTAACAGCATTATTTTAAGATGTTAAATGTCACTTTGGGGATGTCATTAACGATCACACATGCGTAATTGCCGTTCTTAATGAAGAAAGTGTTTTGACAATTTGGATAAGTTGCTGTCTTTCTTCCCATCGTTTTGCCTTGAAAGACAAAGTGAGTTGATTCTAACTAAAAGCACAAAAGTCTTTATATCAGGCATAGGATTTGGAAGTTCAGATCTGGAACTTCCATTTTGACTGCACTCAAAAATGGCACCCAAGTGCTAGAAATACTTAATGACACACCTCAGGACTCTCTTTGGTTCTGTCTTGAAGCCATGTCATGGCTGGTGCCTACAGGACCTGGAAGAAGGCTTAGGGGGCCATTCTGTGCCTTCATGTAACAGAAGCCCTACAAGCATCATACTTCTTTCTGAATGATTCAGGGAAAAACCAAACAATGGATAAAAGTTGCAGTGAGGAAGATTTTGATTCACTAAAAAGAACAATGTCTAACAGTGTGGGCTGTCTGGAAATGAGATTAATTGCTCTGTGGAATTAGTTAACTGCCCATCACTAGTGGGATTCAGGTTACAGATGTGTGGGAGGAGGGGCTGAGGCTGTATGGGATAAAGGTCCATTCTCCAAAGATACACTGTACTCGGTCCAGGATCAGGGAAACAAGGAAATTCAGTGTCTAAGTAAGGACAAATCAGCACTCCAGATTAGGGATGGGGTTGAGAAGGCAGGACAAATTCATTATATTCCCCTAAAACTTATTTAATGATTAAGCACAATATGAACATAAAATGGAAGCAAATCCCCCAGTTTAGCCAGCAAATGAAAAGGGGCTTCAGCTCAAGGAAGCCACCATATAAATCAGATGTGAATGAATGAATTGGAACCCGTCTCCCAAGTGGGTCCCTGGGAGGGTGGCAGTCTCATAATAATCAGAGAAATAGTGTAACTGCTGACATTATCCCTCTTCAGACAGATTTTATTCTCGGGAATAAACGAAGAAACAGCGAGATTAGGAGATGGCAGAAGGACAGGATCTTTCTCCACCCTTGGATGGTGCGGTGGTAATGGGACAGAGAGAGCCAAGAGCCCCGCTTACTAACTGCTCTCTAGGGTGCCTGGTCACTGCCTGCTCATTCCCTTCTCCTCCTTGGAGATGACTAATGCCTGAAACCACAGCATTCGGCAGTTGCCAGAGCCTCTAGTTGGCAATTCATTTCCTAAATGTACTTTGCTTTGCTTCCAAACGATAGGGACGTCATGGGTTTAATTTTGACATTGTTCTTCTTTGGAGAAAAAAATAGATTTTTTCAAATGACTTTCAGAAAAATAGAATCCAAAGTTTCACTTTTGGTACTTTTTTGGTGATATCTTCAAGTAATAAAAAAGTATACTATCCATTAATTGCTTTTTCATAAAATGTATCATTTTTGTATGATTCAGAAAGTAACCCATATTCATAATAGGACATTTGGAAAATATAGAAAAGCACAAATAAAGATTAAGAGCATGTAATATACATGTAACCCACCATCCAGAGGTAAATATTGTCAACACACTGGTGTTTATTCTATCATTTGTGTGTGGGTGTGTAGTAATTGGATTGCTCTATGCACACACATTCATAATCTAACTTGTTTGTTTAGCTAATAATACGTTGCAAACCTTTTCCATATCCACAAATAACAATCTAATGTATATGACAGCCTTCAACTGTGCAGTAGTATATCAGCTTATGGATGCCAGTAGTATTTCAGCTTATGGATGCACCATAATTAATCAGCTCCTTATTAAATATGTAGATTGCTTTTGCTGGCATATAATGCTATAAGAGTTCTATGCATTCGTTTTTGAGCACATTAATACTTTTTTCCTTTGAGTTATTTCTAAAGAGAAATTTCTAAATAAAGGGTATGCACCTCTGAAGTCTCTGTATATTGCATGTTCCCCCTCCTCCACCTTCTGGTCCCCCATTACCCTAAGGCAGCAACGACAGATAGATTTTCCCCGTGGTATGGGAGGCCTGTTCTCTACATTCTTTCCAGCACAGGATATACTCATTATTTTACTGCTAATTTTCCAGTACGGTTAGTGAAAATGCTATGTCATCGTTTCAATCAGCATTTCTTTGACTGTTACAGAGGTTGGTCATTTTTTATTTTTATTTTTTTTGGTCATTTGTCATCCTTGCTCTCTGACTGTCTGTGTCCAGGAGTGTCTACCCTTTCCATGCTGATTTTTAAGCGCTCCTTTTGAACTCTGTCATTGATTTTGTTTGAAGACAAGACATTGAAACTTCTTTGTTGGGAAAAATACAATTTAAAAAATTAGTTAAGAATTATTTTGTAAAGTGAATAACCACACTTAAAAATAAATCCATATTTGCTATGTAGAATTTGCTTAAATCTAGGCTGGGCATGGTGACTTAAGCCTATAATCTCAGAACTCGGGAGGCCAAGGCAGGCAGACCACTTGAGGCCAGGAGTTCGAGACCAGCCTGGCCAGCATGGTGAAACCCCATCTCTACCAAAAATACAAAAATTAGCTGGGTGTGGTGGTATGCACTTGTAGTCCCAGGTACTCGGGAGGCTGAGGCAGGAGAATTGCTTGAACCTAGGAGACGGAGGTTGCAGTGAACCGAGATTGTGCCACTGCACTCCAGCCTGGGCGACAAGAGCAAAACTCCATCTCCCCCTGCCCCCCAAAAAAAGAAGAAGAAAAAAAGAAAAAAGAATTTTATTTATTTATTTATTTATTTATTTATTTAATTATTTTGAGACGGAGTCTTGCTATGTTACCAGGCTGGAGTGCAGTGGCGCAATCTCGGCTCACTGCAAACTCCACCTCCTGGGTTCAAGCAATTCTTCCACCTCAGCCACCCGAGTAGCTGGGACCACAGGTGCGTGCCACCATGCCCGGCTAATTTTTGTGTATTTTTAGTAGAGACAGGGTCTCACCGTGTTGACCAGGATGGTCTCGATCTCTTGACCTCATGATCCACCCGCCTTGGTCTCCCAAAGTGATGCGATTACAGGCCTGAGCCACCGCTCCCGGCCAAGAAAAAAGAATTTGCTTAAATTCAGCCATGTGGGTATTGGTTCTGTCTTTGATCTCCAATTAATTCTTTTTCAATCCAGAGAAATCTTATAATTATTCCTAAACTCTAACATGTTGATGAATACATTTAAATGGCAACTCGGAAGTTAAAAACTACGTACATTTATTCCAAATGGACACCCGTGTGAGCATATGTACTCTCCTGTCCCCGTGAATTTGCATGGAGGTTTGATGTCCATTGCATTAGTACCTGAAATATAGGTGACATGTGGATCTGTTCTTTTTTCTTTTTTTTCCTGTCATCTGAAAGGCTCAGGCACCAAAAGAAATTGAACTAAGAATCTTACCAGAATATATCCCAGACCAATCTTACGGCACGCCCTATCTTAGGTGAATTCTCTCTGAGGGCCACATCTCATGTTTCAGAAGGACAGAAACAATGCCTTGGGCTTATTTTCCTCTCCTACAGAGCTTCCACCCCAGTTTTAGGTTAGGAGTAAGTATAAAATTCATCAGCAATTATCCAGCTGAATGGTTTCGCATTTTTGTGTCATCAAGATGGAAGAAGAGCACATATCAAATGTGAGAACTAATTTCATTAGTGGAATGATTTTGCTAAGTCGCAAAACACACAGATAGGATTTGGATCGATGTCTGTTTAGAATAAGGATTGCATTCCTATTTCACGAAGGCAGCTCCGATTCCTCATTGTTACGGAGAAAGCCATTACTATTCCATCACTCGGATGCTGCCACTAGGAAGTAACATTAGTCAGACCAGCCTGTGCAGGACGAATCGCATTCTGAGCTCCAGGGTCTCACAAAATGCCTAGAAGACCCTAATTTAGGAAGCAAGGGGAAAATGAAACAATTTGAATATTTTCTTTTTCTCATTATTCAAGGTTTCAAAAATGAAGACAACGAGACTCTGGCGTGGGAGGGTGTCATGAAGGAAAATTACCTTGTCAAGATCAACACGAAAGCCAACGACACCTCAGAGGAGTATGTCAGACACCCCTTTCTGCTTTGCGAGGCTCCCTTTATAGGCGTAAGCCCAAAAACGTAGGCAGCTTATTTGAGCAAACTCAGTAAAGAGCATTTTCAAGAGAGAGCAATACCACCACAAAGATATTACCTGGGCAATTAAAGATGACAAACACATAAGTGTGTGCCAGCCTCTGGAGAAGGGGAAAACAAGCCACCCACCTACTATCCCAATTGTCCTTGAAGGTCCTGGGGGAGAAAGAGGTATTTGGAGCCTGCGGTGCAGGGCTGTGGAAATAGGTGATGAGAGTGTGGATCCCTGCTGCAGCTGCAGAGATGGGTTCTGGTAAGACTCACGGGTCATGGGCCATTGGTGTTATCTTGCAAGTGCCACACACCTATTTACCTTTGTGGTGAAGAAGTACAGAGATCAGAAGATAGATAAGCCCTTTCGTTGCTCTGTTACAGGCTGCCCCTAAAAAAATCCTGAACTCATTTACGAATCGCATGAAGCTGTTATAAAAATCCTTGTGATTAATAAATACATTTATTAAACATCTTATAGAAATAGATAAGTCATAGCTAAGTCTGTAGGTGTCTCACAAGTAATGTGTTGTGAAGTCTATGGACGGGTCCTCTTATGTAAACGTTAACGTTCTTCACTGACAGCTGTCACTCTTCCTGAGAGTTCAAAACACACCTCAAGTTTTACTCTAACAAAATATGAGTATATATAAGCACAACTAATACCTTTGCTGGGTTCAATACAGCTATTGAAAGAAGCATGGGATGCTCATTCTCTTTTAACAACAGAGGTGGTGCCATAAGCTCTCCTCTGTCCCTAGACTCTTCGATGTTGGTTTTAAAAGGGAGAGACAGCCCTTACAAGTCATTTTTCACCACCCCATCAACAGAGATAGCATTTATGTGCTGGGCTTCTAATTGTGATGTGAGAGGGCTCTGTTTTGTTTGGGTACTAGGAAGAAAATCAGAAAGAAAGGTAAACGCAGCTGAGTCTTGACTTAGCTGAGAGCGAAAATGACTTGTATTCTGTACTTTAAAAGACTGCAAAATGGAACCTAATAGTCCTCTGTCAATCTCTTTTTCTCTTGTTTACTTTCTTTTTCTTTAACTTCCTTGCAGAATGAGGCATCGGTTTAGACAACTGGATGCAAAGGTATGGTTCTGTTAATAGTTTGGATTTTTTTTTTTTTTTTGGTCACTAATATTTTTGAGCTTTCAGCTAGAGGCCAGTAGTTATGGTCAGAAAATAAAAGAAGTTACATTCGACTTTCTTAATTCGCTGTCTAAGAGCTGGGTGCTGGAATGGAATTGCTTCCCATGCTCTAAGCATCTCCCAGGAATAGTCTTGAAGTCCCATTTCCATGATGTCTAAAATCTTTTCTGTCTTATCTGAGTCAGACCCTCTTCTCTTTCTTTCAGCTGTGGAGGCAGGTGAAGATGCTTGCAATTATAGGGAAGGCTCAAAAGAGCTTTCTGGAAGCCTGTGTGCCTGGATGCTACTCTTTGCTGCCACTCCAATTTGTTGTCTGTTTTATTTGGAGGGCATTGCAAATGTGTGAGTATGCATATGAACACCAGGCATAGACAGAGTGTGTCTGCCCTCACTCTGAGCTGGGTAGCTGAAATTATAATCAGGTTCAAATCACAATCAGAAATCACATTCCATTCACAAATGCTGGATCCCTGCCAGGCTCTGGAGAGGAGATGATATTTGGTATCCTACCACATTATTTTGAGAATGGCATCCTGGATGATGCCATTCATAGACCTCCCAGCATCGTGGCTGTTTGGTGGGTAGACAAGATCTCATCTGGTTTGGCAAAATCTCCAGCACCCAGTACCTTGTCCATAGTAGAGCCTTAATAAATGTTTATTGAATGAATACATGAACAAAAGGGATCCTTAGCTGAGCTTCCATATGAGAATTTACCTCTTTACAGTTTCTTGTTTATTTATTTATGGGTTATTTACCCCCAACATTTAAAAAAATTTAGGCAGTAGTGGCAGCTGTGAAGTCTGTAAGTCTAGAGAACCCTGGATTGTTCTAAGCAGCTGAAATGAGGGGCAGCATGAACCAAGAGAGGGCCAAGTGGGAAGAAGACGGGGGTCTGGGTCATCCTGCCTGGGAACTTCCTTGCCTCTTTATAAAGTTGGGTTTTATTCCCATGCAAGGAAAGGTTTGGGGAATTTTAAAACCCAAGAGGAACCTATCTGGAATCTTCCTTTCCAAGTGCTCCCTGAGTGACCCGAATGGTCATGGAGGAGAGGCTCCAGCAATCTGGTTGAGAAGTTAGTTGCGCTAGGAACTCTTCTAGGTGGTGTGTTTGTAGAGAAAATGGTCTATTTTAGTTTGTTTTGTTGTTTTGTTTTTTACTTGTGAGTTTATTTGGGATGACTTGGGAGGGAGCTAATGGAAAGCCATCTCAGGGTTTAGGGCAAAGCCTCCCCAACCCACACCTTGGTCCTGACCCTGCCGTGGGACAGGCAGAGAGTGACAGAGGAGGGCAGCAACAGCGGATGCAGGAAGAGATGGACAGAGTGGGAGCCTTGGCTCTAGCCTGGGCCCTGGGTCAGAAGAGAAGCAGTAGAATTGTGGATACAGGGCCAGCCAACCTGACTCCCAGGGTCCAGGATGCTCGCCAGCCTCAACCTCCACTGTGCAGCACAGAGCCTCGGCCGTCACACAGGAGGGCCCACCACCTCGCTCCCCTTCTCCCATTCTTCCTGCCCTCTGTCTCTCGCTCTCTTTAAATTCCCTCCTCTGTCCTCTTACCTCCCCCTATGAACAACAAAAAAACCCTCCTTTTTACTCACATAGAATTTTAGGGATCATCGATTGTTTCTCAAGAAAGCTTCTGGAGTTTTTAAAATTTATTTTTTAACAGCTTTATTAAGGTATGTCAATGGACATATAAAATTATATATATTTAAAGTGTCCAGTTTGATGTTTTGATGCATTGTATACATTGCAAAATGATCAGTACAACCCAGCCCAGTTAATTAACGTCTTATTGCTTCTTCGTATTTACCATCTGTGAGTGTTGTATGTATGTGTGAGGGAATGAGATTAATTTAAAATGTAATTTCATGGGTACAATACAGTATTGTTAACTATTGTCACCACGCTGTACAGTCGATCTCTAGAATTTATTTATCTTGCATAACAGAAACTTTCTGCCCTTTGACCCATACCACCTTATTTGCCCCTTCTTAGCCCCTGGCAACCATTCTGCCTCGATGGGTGTGACTTTTAGATTTCACTTATAAGTGAGATCACGCAGTATTTCTCTTTCTGTGTCTGGCTTATTTTGTTTTAGCATAATGTCCTCCAGCTCTACGTACGCTGTGGAAAATGGCAGGATTTCTTTCCTTATTTTAAGTCTGAAAAATATTCCATTATAGGTATGGACCACATTTTCTTTATCCATTGATCTCCCGATGGACATTAGGTAGTTTCTGTATTTTGGCTAATGTGAATCATGCCGCAGTTAATGTGAGAGTGCAGATATCTCTTTGTAATCCTGATTTCAATTCCTTTGGATATAAACCCAGAGGTGGGATTGCAGGATCATATGATAATCGTATTTTTTTTTTTTTTTTAGGAATGTCTATACTGTTCTCCATATAGTTATATCAACTTACCTTCCCACCAACAGTGTACAAAAGTTCTTCTTTTCCTACCTCCTTGCCAACACTTATCATTTGCCTTTTTGATAATAATTATCGTTAACAGGTGTGAGGTGCTGTCTCATTGTGGTTTTGATTTGCATTTCCCTGATGATTAAGTGTTGAGTACATTTTAATATACCTGCCTGACACCTGAATTTCTTCTTTTGAGAAGTGTCTATTTAAGTTTTTGTGCACTTTTTAATCAGTTTAATCTAAGCTGATCAAATTAAACAAAGATAGCTCTTTGTTAATGTATAGAAATGCCATTGATTTTTGTATTTTGACTTTGTATCCTGCAAATTTATTAAATTTGTTTATTAGTTCTAACAGTGTGTGTGTGTGTGTGTGTGTGTGTGTGGCTTTAGGATTTTCTACGTATAAGTTTATGCTATTTGCAAACAGAGATAATTTTACTTTTTTCTTTTTGATTTAGATGACTTTTCTTTTCTTTTTTTCTTGTCCAATTTCTCTGACTTGAACTTCTCATGCTATGTTAAATAGCAGTGGTAAGAATGGGCATCCTTGCCTTGTTCTAGATCTTAGAGAAAAAGCTTTCAGTTTTACTCCATTAAATATGATGTTAGTTGGAGATTTGTGGTAAGTTCTTCCTATATCTATTTTGTTGAGGGCCTTTTTTTTTTTTAAATCATTAAAAGACCTTGAATTTTGTCAACTGCTTTTCCTGCATCTATTGAGATGATCATGTGGTTTTTGTCTTTCATTCTGTTAATGCAATGTATCCCACTGATTAATTTTCATATGTCGAACCACCCTTGCATCCCAGTGATAAACACCACTGGGTGGTGGTGTCTCCACGGATTATTTTAATATGCTCTGAAATTCAGTTTGCTAGAATTTATTGAGATTTCCGTATCTACGTTCCTCAGGAACATTGGCCTATAGTTTTCTTTTCGTGTGTTATCTTTTCCTGGCTTTGGTAAAAGAATAATGCTGGCCTCATACAATAAGTCGGTACGTGTTCCCTTTTCTATTTTCTGGAAGACTCTAAGGTTTGGTATTTGTTCTTCTTTGGCTGTCTGGTAGAATTTACCAGTAATCCATCTGATCCTGGACTTCTCTTTGTTGAAAGCTTTCTGATTGCCGATTTTCTTTTCTTCATTTGTTGTTTGTCTGTTCAGGCTTTGTATTTTATCTTGATTCAGGTTTTTTTAAGTTGTAGGTTTCTGGGCTATTTTCATTTCTTCTAGGTTAACCAATTTCTTTGCATGTAATTGTTCATACCGGCCCCTTACTATCCTTTTCATTTCTATGCCCTCTGTTGTAAGGTTGTCTTTTTTGTTTCTGATTGTATTTATTTGTGTCTTCTTCCTTTTCTTAAAAGATTTGTTGATTTTGTTTATCTATTCCAAAAAACCAACTCTTACTTTCAATGATTTCTTCCCCATTGTTTTTTGATTCTTTCTGTTTTTAAAAATGTACTTTGCTCTTGATGTCTTATGCTCTACTTTAAACAGCTTACTAAAGTCGTTTGACTATTAACAAATACAAGAGTCTCTCAAAAGCTCCCATAGGTAATAAAAAAATTCTCCATCTCATTACCAGAAAACAAAGTTATTCACAACTTACCTTAAGTCTGTAACAATGGATCTTACTGTGCCTTATTTATTTTAGGAAGCCATTAGCACCTATAGTTTCATTTTGCTCTTTTATTTTAAAAAAGTTAAAAGAAAAAGTTTAGTACTGGAATTAAGCTCAACTTAAATTCAGATTTGTTTTTTCTTGAGTGAGTGATGCAGCAAATTAGAAACCAAACTGTACAGAAATTGCGTTTATCAAATGTACTAATATGACATGTAATTTAAAATGAGCTTTGTGTAATAAATTTGTGAAATGTGCATGGATCAAGAATAATTTCATTATGTCTTTTACTTAAATTGTGTGCTGTTTTTGTATGTGTAGGGATATCTTTTAATTTCAAGACTTTCATTTATTAATATCACATTATTTTTATTAGTATTATACTTTTATCAAAGCAAAACTTAATTAGTATCTTGTAATTTTATTAACATTAGTTACATAGAACATTATTATTTTACATATTACTTGTTTGTATTATTGCAATCTATTATCTCTATTTGGGAGCCACTAATGATTTGCATTTGAGTAAAGATAATATTAATTGGTTTACTAATTGGTTACTAATTGCTAGTGATATGATTTCAGAAAGTAAGGATTGCTCAGGATCTGAAATATCACATGCCACCTTCATTCTGCCTTATTTCAGATGTGTCATACTTGTTGTTTAGTAGACATGCCTGTTTCTTAGAAAAGGCACAGAGCACTAATTTAAAAATGAAAGTTGGAAAATGTATCTTAAGACCAGTTCTATTTTTTTTCTCCTTCCAAGCTTAATGATCTCAAGGGTCTTCTGAAAGAGATTGCTAATAAAATCAAATAAAACTGTATGAACTCTAATGGAGAAAAATCTAATTGTAGCAAGGTGAGTCATTCTAATGGCTTTTTACTTTGCTCTGAAAATGTGCATCTTTTAAGACTAATTTAAAATGATGATTTTTTTGTCAGTTATTTTATTTCCATATATTACCAAATTTGAAAATAATGTATTGTGAAAAAAAAAAGCAATACAGAATTAGAGAAAGAAACAAGTAGAAGTTCCTCCTCATTTTACTTCCCACACCAGGGGTTAGCATTGCTAGGGGCAGGGTATAAGTATCCTGTCCTGTAGGACCTTTTAAAACACTTGCAGCCTATTCAGCTATTTTGACGTAAATTGAAACAAGGCCACACTGTTCCAAGATCTGCTATTTTTAATCTTCCTTAATTCTGCATCATGGATGCGTTTACAGATCAGCACCCAAAAATGTCTTATTCTCATAATATTTATTTATTACTATGGATATACAAATATGTTAATCATCTTTTTACTAACAAAAAATGTTTTGGTGAGGCATTTCAGGTTTTTAACAACAGCTCTTTTGCACAATAAAAATGTAAAAGCCTTGGCTCACAGGTACTTTCTCCCTCAGGTTTTTGTCTTCCCCAAGAGATTCTGAGTCCACCAGAGAATTGGTGTTCTATGCCTCCTTTCCTAAGACCTATCACAAAGATCCAGATGAGCATGAATCCAGCAATGGATAGGCGATATGCTCAGTGTTTGAAACTCCAATAACCCTTCACCACCTTGATACATGTTGCATCCAGTGCTGATAAAGAACCCAGATTTTCATGCACACACTAACATTGTGTGAAATAAATTACATGAACTTTGAAAAAAAAATGTAATTCAATTAACTAGCAAAATGTAACCCAAGGCTTTGTTCCCTGGCTTTACCATTTGCTTTTATTATGTTTTCTCATTACTTGCCCAAATCTTAAAACTAAATGTTAAAAATGTTTTTAGGGACATGTTGAGTTAGGAAAAAACAGCCATAGGCATTCCATTGGATTAGACTTTTTTTCTGAGAAAGCAAGTTGCAAGGAATGGAAAGACAATTAAGAATTCTCTCCTTTCTCTTTTCTCTCTTCTCTTCCTTCCATCAGTATTTATTGAGTACCTGCTCCGTGCTCGGAACTGTGCTGGTCCCAGCACTGGCCTCATACACTGACCACTGTCTATGCATTAAGTACTTAAGCTGCAGAATTTCTATTCATGGGGTGATTGTGCTGTAGGGGAAATCATGTTGCATCAGGTTTCTTTCAGTCTTTCTGGTCTCAGAGTTCTTTTCCTTGGGTTCTGACAGTTATAGCTCATATTAAAAAGCACTGTATTTTAGAGGGCTTTGTTAGAGAAAGACTGATGCACATTCGATGTAATCTGAAAGGGAGGTGCAGCTTCCTGCTGTGCTCAAGAAAATAAGCCTTCCATATTAAAGAACTTATTTCAACTCTTTCATAATAGTGTTTAATGAAAACACTATTAAACCTCATAATATATTATAATTTAGATTTTGAAACACATGTCATTTTGTTTATCAGCTGAAATATAGAAAAAAAAACCAATCAGGAACAGATAAAACAACTAAAATGGTACAAATCTAAAAGTGATTAAGCGTTATAATAATCAGAAAAGAGTCAGATTCAAACTTGAACATCCCCCTCTTAAATCTCCAATCTTCTCGCCTTCGTTCTTTCTCAGGTGTGCTGACTGTGAGTAAAGTGGGCAGACAGACAGATTTTCTATCAACTTGCCCTTTGTTTAACCTTAAACTTTTATTAACATATTGAGAAGTAAGTAATTGATGAATGAAAAGGAACTAAGAGAAGGACATTACTTTGTGTGTGTGTGTGTGTGTGTGCGTGCACGCGTGTGTGTGTGTGCATGCATGTGTGTGTGCGTATGTGCGTGCATGTGCGTATAGATATTTGCAACTACAAAGAAAAAAAAAGAAGCAAAAGAGCCCATGATAAAACTAGTGCCCCTAGAATTCAGAACCACTGGTGGCCTTAGAGACAACAAATTTGGCATGTCCAATTTTTTGTATGCTTTTTACTTCTAGATATAAGATGTTTTTTTGAATGTTGTGTTTGTTATATCTTTAAGAACGTCACTGAAAATATATTTATAGACAAACAGCTAGGTATACTCTGCCTGTGCCTTCTTAGGCTTCTTTCACTAGAGGGGTGAGGATAATCTTTTCCTGGGGTAGTGGCCAGGGAAGAGAGTGTTAGCCTCTTGTGGGAGTGAGCTGGCAACCATTGAGGTAGGCGGGGAGCTGACCCTGGGGGCAAGTCTTCACCGATTCTCCATCTGCGTCCCTGAATCAGCCTTTGATCCAGGAACTTGGGATGAAATAAACAGATAATTGTCTATTTTTTTTCCTTCTTCTACACCAAAATTGAAAGGAAATAAGAATCTAGGGTAAGAGCAAGCCATTTGTTTTCTCCTATCTTTATACTTAAGGATTGGGCATCTTCCCTGAGGATGATGGGAATAGACCTTACCTTAAGGAAGATCCCTGGAAATTGTTCATTTCCTGCATAATAATCTGTTGATTCTGCATTTGCTGCCCTTACGTTCTAGGTCATTAAAAGAAGGTAGGTTGTTTTTGGGGAATCATAAACCCACATTTTTATAAGTTATTTTCGTTTTTAATTCTTTTTAAAAAAATTTATGCAGAAACCACTGAGGAAATAAAATGCTCAGAAACGTTCTGGGGTTTAACCTAGATTGAATGAGTTGAGCCTTGATCATTCAATCTTAGTCACGCATCTCATACTGACAAACTGGTCAGAACACAGATCTTTAAGAGAAAAAACATTCTCAGAGCTGCTTCTATACCAAAAAAAAAAAAAAATCTCTCAACTTTGGTGGTATATTTGGACTTATTCCCAGTATATTCCCAGTATATTTTGAAGCAAACCATATCCTGCCTGAGAATGGAAGTGGGAAATCTATTCTTAACATAGTGTTCTTTCTTTGTTTTCACAGATCATATTAAAGAATGCTGATGAACAATTTTGCTATCGACTACTAAATGAGAAATTTTCAGGCCCCTGGGTACATGGTGGATGATTTTTAATCACCCTAGTGTGCTGAAACCTTGAGAATAAAGTGTGTGATTGGTTTCACATGGGAAGACGGATATGAGGGAAGAACATTTCATTTATGTGTTTCTGCGGAATGGTGCCTGTTTCTCTCTGTGTCTCCATGCCTGGGACTGGAGGTCGATAGCTTAAGTTTGTTCTTCCTGCCTCCTTTTTTCTCAATCTTATTTTTGATGAAAGCATATTATAAGAGAACATCTCTCTATGAATAAGAACCTGGTCACGCTTCACTCCTGAATTGTTTTGTGTATTTCCAATTGATTCTCTGCCTTTCCCTTTGTTTGTATTATGTGACTAGTTAGCTGGCATATTGTTAAAAGTCTCCCAAATTAGGCCAGATTCTAAAACATGCTGTAGCAAGAGGACACTGCTCTCTTCAGGAGAAGTGTTTTCATTTCTCAGGCTGCTTCTTACCTGTCAGAGGAGGTGACGAGGCAGTCTCTTGCTCTCTTGGACTCACCAGGCTCCTATTGAAGAACCATCCCCACTCCTAAATATGTAAAAAGTCTCCCAAAATGCAACCTTAAAAGACACTACCGACTTAGTTCTCATTGCATACTCCCCTTTCTCCTCTTGTTTATTATTTTTCCATTAAAATAACAGCTGCTATTATAGAAAATTTAGACCACATAGAGATGTAGAAAGAACATAAATTGTCCCCCACTACCTAAAAGTAATCACTGCTAACAATTTCTGGATGTTTTTTCAAGTCTATGTTTTTCTATGCATGTCTCAATTCTCTTTTAAAATTTTACAGAATGCCATTATACCACATATATACTTTTATGTAAGCTTTTTCACTTAATATTTTATCAAAGATGTTTTTAGTATATTCATAGCTTTCTTAAACTTATATCAATAATTGCATAATATGCAACCTCTAGTGATTTCCATAATTTTGCTCTTCAAAGGCTATTTCCAATTGATCATTGGGATGAGCATCTTTGTGCATGAATCTTTTTGCTGTATTTGGGAAAATTTTCCAAGATTAGATTTCAAGAAATATCTATTTATTATTAAACCATTTATAAGGTTTTTTTCATAAATGTATAGCAAATAGGAATCATTAACATGAGCATAAGATATGAGATACATGAACCTAAACTATTAAAATAAAAGATTATATTTAACCCTTAGTTTAAGAAGAAGTCAATATGCTTATTCAAATATTATGGAAGGTGGGCAGATCACTTGAGGTCAGGAGTTGGAGACCAGCCTGGCCAGCATGGCGAAACCACGTCTCTACTAAAAATACAAAAATTAGCTGGGTGGTCGTGGTGCACTCCTGCAATCCCAGCTACTCAGAAGGCTGAGTCACAAGAATTGCTTCAACCCGGGAGGCAGAGGTTGCAGTGAACCGAGATTGTACCACTGCACTCCAGCCTGGGTGGCAGAATGAGACTCTGACTAAAAATAAATAAATAAATAATAAATAAATAAATAAATAAATATTATGGGTGGTGAAGGCAACGGTATAGAATTGGAGAGATTATCTTACTGAACACTCATAGTTCCAGCTTTCTCTGGAAGTGGTGGCATTTGAGAAGGATGTACATATGCAAGACAATTTAAAGGCCCATAATTAGTTTTTCAGCTTTGAATATGCTATAAGCTCAGTGGCTGAAGGAGGAAATTTTAGATGGAAGCTACTAAAAGATCTAATTAGAAAAACTACAAAAGCATTAACTTAAAAAAATTTATTTTCCTTTTGCCTGTGCAGTAGTGAAAATGAGTACTCACAACATTCACGATGTTTACAGGGAATTAACCCAAATAAAGATGACTTTTTACTTAAGCTCCAATAATGACCTAAAAGGGAATTTTTTTCATCAGGCCAATTGATTCATGGTTTCAGATGCTGACAGTGGATGGGCAAAATTTACATGACAAAAATCATCAATGAATGAAATATTCAAAATTTCTCTATTAGTGAGAGAATGCCACTTTCACTTCACCATGGCAACTAAAATGTCTGCCTTTTCTGAAACCAGAAGAGGGTAATGTCATCTCCATACTGACTGGAAAAAATAAAGTCTTTGGCTTTACATAAGATTGTGCGGGAACCACAGCCTCAACCTCTTACCCTCAATTCAAGTAGGAAATTTGAATAAAACCAGTAAATTAAATTTAAAACTTCCCAGAAGACATATTTAGCATAACCTATTTGATGATCCCCTTTGAATGAATTTGTCCTTAAATTCATATTTCCATTGACTGTTCCTGTTAGCTTCAGAAATAGGCCTGTGAGCACATTGGTAACAGCTGTAGAAGAAATCCTCCCATTGACACTGAAGACAGAAAACCTGCTGTAGAGAAGGAACCGTTAAATGTTTTCAACCCAGTTCATCTGGTGGATGTTTTTGCAGGTTGCCCTGAGAATTTTGCTTGTGAAAAGTCATGTTGTTAGTGTCGTTCACAATAATGCATTGAACATACCTCTAATCAAAGGTGCTATGTCCTGGTGTATGGCACTGAATGTGTTCTGGGCACTTGTGCATAACTGAGAATCCTGCAGCTTGGTTAATGGGTGTGTTCATGAAATAAATAATGGAAGAATTGTCATGTGTTGCTTTTGTCATTCTACTGAGAGTGAAAAAATAAAATTCCTTAATTCGGTCAGATTCACTTCTGTAGGGATGTGGTTCCCAGAGTTACATGAGCTGATTTCTCTAAGCAGATGACTAGAACATTCTGATTAAATGCAAGCAGATGAATTCCTCCTCTGGTTCTGTGGCCCACTTTTTGGTCTCCCCCTAGTCAGGCACCCATCTGCCCTGGGGGCAGATTCATTGACTCTGAGCCATCCCAATGTCATGGGTCTTTTTTGAGGCCTCACGTGGGCTCACAAACAGGAGCTCCTGCTCTTTCTTGGGACCAGCATGGATGTTGATTGTCCACAAACCACTTGACGATGGAGCTTCGGGCCCAGCAAACGACATCATTTCCTTGTTGCAGGCATTGTCTCCAGAGTATTCCTGGGTCTTCCTGCTCCAGACACACATTTGTTCCAGGAAGAATCTGGGAAATGCCTCTTTTCCCATGCTGCTGCTTCTTGGTCCACCTGGGGACTGAAGTGTGTTGTTGTCATGGATACAGTAGCTGGCTGCAGCCTCGGTCTCAAAATAAAAGGCTTGGAAATCAGGGTTGAGCTGGTGCTGGATATGGGAAGCACACATCCCACCGCCTTTGCCAGCCCCAACCCTGTACAAGTGAGTGAGCCTTTATTCCCCTGAAGATAGAAATCTTTGTGGAAAAAGTGACAGTGGCTGCTGGCCTGCCTCATTTGTTTATCAGACCGAAACAGACATCTCTGAACCACAATTAATTTAGTAGGAGCCAGTTGGGGTTGGAGGACTGCATTTATACATTTACAACATCACATTTTTAAAATCAGTTTTTCCCCTGCAGAAGTCTAGACTGACAGAAATTAATTCCCCTCCTTCCTTTGTATGTGTAACATGTTGTCAATAAATGTTGATTTTGGGCACTTCTTTGGTGATAAGAATGGTTCAAAATAAATGAAAGGGACTGGTGGTCTGTGCCTTCCATCATCTTACAATCTGCTTGAGAAGTTAATTTAAGAAATGAAATTAACACTACAAGGCAGAGTGCCAAGCGCATGTGTATCTCCTTATTTTGCAGATCCATATGCAGAATAAGGAGATTCTCCTGTGTGGGATACAGGATGAGAGAAGTACCTAGGGACACTCATCTTTGCCTATGCAATAAGACAGAGAGTGTTGGCTTCTCCAGAATTCCTCCCAAGGAAACCAATCTTGTATTTGCAGAGCAGAAATGCCGCAAGAAACTCCTCAAGGTAGAGGGCAACACACGGGTGGCTGCACGTGATCACTAACTGCTGTGCATTAGGCAAGGGGGATGCATTTGAAGTTGTGGAGAAAATATTGAGGAGGATTCAGGGAGAATAAGAACAGTGAAAGGGGGCAGCCGAGAAGAATGTGTTAGGGGGAGTGTGTTTTGGGGACCCCTTCCATGGGATGGTACAAATCTTCAGAAAAGAAATACACAAATCAAAGCACTGGAATCATCAGAACACCGGTGACCTTCTAGAACATGGACCAAGGCATGCCTGTGAGCCCCCCACAGCCCCCATCATGCTAGATTGCAGAAAGATCCTTCAAACACATTTCCAAATTCTCACCTCTCCCATTGATTCTCGACACTGCTCTGTGGCTATCTTTCTGAAATGCAAGATGGAGCTGACCACTCCCTGCTCACAAGTCTTCAGAGGCTCCCTAGGTACTAACTCCTGCCAAACTCCTAATATGGGGCAGCCTGGTCCTTACTGACCTCTGCAGATGCATGGTACAGTCCTCCTTGCCTAGTTCCCAAACTTCAAGGACAGCCATCTGGGCACAGACTTCATGCCAACTGGCCATATGGCCCTCCTGTCCTGAGCTGAGTGGTGTGTCCCCCTTTGGCCCTTCCTACCACCTACTGCCCAGCACCCTGTGGCAGAGACAAACCAAACCACTTGTGTTGATCACTCTTCCCCATGGTTCTCCCCGCTCCTTTGTTTTATTCCTATAGGGGTTTTCTAAAAGGAGGCAGCGTAGTTTTCTATTTCAGAACTGTAGGACAAGTGTGCATCATTGTTCAAAAGCTCTGTGACTTTGAAAAGGTTACATGAACTTTCTGTGCCTTGATTTATGCATCTGTAAAATGACCCCCCTTCCTCAGAGGGCTGGAAGAATTCCATGAGATAACTTGAGGAGTCCTTAGATCCAGGGCTGGCCCTTTAAAACTTCTCAGTGAATGTTAGCTGTCCCCATCAGCATCATTTTCAGCTGTTCTTTCTGGCTAATGTCTCTTCCACCTGTCTCTCTGGCAAACTCTTATTTTACCATCAAGGTCCAGGGAATCACCTCTTCTTGAAAGCCTGCCTTGATATTCTGCTCCCAGAGCAACCTCTGGCAGCTTTGTCCTGTGAGGGCTTCCTATTTCTCCCACTCATGGCATGTGTAGAAAATAGAAGAACATGTAGGTCACCTGGACAAGGACTTCTCTTGGTCATAGGCCCTGGCCAGGTACTATTTAGTGGCTCAGTGCCTTGACACCCCTGTAGCCAATTCGTGGTCAGGCAGTTGTGGTTACCAAATCCCATCATGACCTGTTTCTGTGTCTCCCTCCCTTGCTGGACTGGGAAGTTCTTGAGGGAAGAGACTTCTACTGGTTTGTTTAACTCATTACACCCAGACAGTGCCTGGTCTGTTGCAGGAGTTGGATGGGATATTTATGTGGTTGAACTGAACTATTCTTCACCATTCTCCAAAGTGCTATATGATTTCTTTATTCACGATCCTTCTCCTTTTTGCCTGGTTGAAATACTGCTCATCCCTAACTAAGCACCATTGCATCCTTTCCATGCAACCCAGGCAGAGGCCACCAGTCCTGCCCATGTGAGGACAGACCCCAATTTATAAACTTGACTGCAGTCCTTGTAGCCTGTCTACTAGGTATAAGGGTCATTGCATAGGGGACTCCAGAGAAACAGTAACAATAGGAGACTTATTATGAGGAATTGGCTCACATGATGATGGAAGCTATGAAGTCCTACAGTCTGTCATCCGCAAGCTGGAGACCCAGGAAAGCTGGCAGTGTGTACTTTTAATCTGAGTCCAAAGGCCTGAGGACCACTGATGGGGCAAGTCCCAGTCCAAGGGCAGAAGATCAATGTCTCAACTCAAACAGTCAGGCAGAGATAGAGAGCTCAGCCTTCCTCAGCCCTTTTGTCCTATTCAGGTCCTCAATGGATTGAGGGGTGCCCATCCACACCGGGGAGGGATATCTGCTGTATCGAGTCCACCAATCCAAATGCTAATCTCATCCTGAAACACCCTCACAGACACACCCAGAAATAATGCTTAACCACATATCTGGACACCCCATGACCCAGCCAAGTTGAAACATGAAGTTAACCATCCCAGATCTGTCTCCCCAACTCCCCCAGATTAGAAGCTCTTGTGGCACAAAGCCATGGGCATTTGTATCAATTCACACATGCATGCATTTAGACACATAAATTGTGTGCCACAATGTGCTTAGATACAACCTAAACCTGCTCTCATAGAATTAGAGTCCACAAGGAAAGCCAGGTCCAAGCTCATCGCAGTCATGAGCCATGAGCTGTAATCGGGGCTTTAGTGCAGGCATCGGGGGAGCAGGTAGGAGGGCGTCTCAACCTAGATGTGGGGGAGAAGGCAGGAAGGCATCCCAGGACCCAGATAAGGGATAAATAGGACTTATCAGGGAGGAGTGTTTGAAGCAAATGGAACAGGTGGGCTAGTGGTAGAGAGCGTAGGTTTGAACTGGCCGGCCTGGGCTCAAATCCCACCGCTGAAATACGCTAGGACCCTTGCCTGGCATGCAGTCCGTACTCACAAAATGTTAAATGCTAGCTGTGTGGCTACACATCACTTACCAACTTCTTTTAAAATCTGTGTTTTGGGCAAAGTGTTTCACAGTTATCCTGTGAAATTCACCTTCACATGTCAGGAATGATTTTGCCTGAGAAAAAGGAAAACAAGCCAATTGCCTTCAGGGAGCTGCACCTGTGGGCTAAGGACCCCAGGGAGGCTTCCTACCTGGACACGGGAGAGCCCTGCATGGGGTGTGGGCATTAAAGCACGTCTGCCCGCCCTCAACCCCCAAATGGATTTTTCACCCAGTAGAGTGCTTTTTCTTTTCTTTTCTATTAAAACAGCAACAGCAACAACAGAGCTGCAGGTCTCCAAATGAAGAGCTTTAGCAGAGCTTTTTTTTTTCTTTTCTTTTAAGTTTTGAGATGGGAAAACAGCATTTGCAATAATTTTATGTGGCTATAACTGAAATTTCATGTGCTCATTTTGCCTTATTGCTTTTAATAAGTACAGAGGGACAGATAGACAGATAATGCTTCCAAGTGCATGCTGTCTCTGTTATGACTATGGCAACTTCCAATCACTTGACCTTAAATAGTACAGGGTTTCTGTCCCTGTTTCCTACGCCTTTCACCCTACCTTCAAGCCTCCTACTTTTTTTTTTTCCTCTTTGTCTCTTGCTTTTATTTCTGCACTGGCAAACGGCTATAATGTCTGGTTCCTTTCTTTCGGAGATTAGTGAAGAATACAAGAGAAACTGCTCTCTGGGTTGACGGTGAGGGCTTTTGCCTTCAACTTCACCTCTCATGTCCTCTGGATAAACCTCCCAAAGGAGGCAAAACTACTGCAAAATGAAAATCCCCTCCTCCCCATCGAATCTGCTCTGCTGAAGCTGCAGCACTCTTGGATTATTCCAGAAATGGATGTCCTTTCGAGCCCTGCTGTCAGTTTCTTTCAGATGCATAAGGTGATTTATGGATGCATTATTCTAAGCCATGTGCCTTCGGTGACCCAGAACTGACAAGACTGGAGTTCCTGGACCCCTGCAGGTTTCTCCACGGTCCATTCCCTAACAGCCCCCTCCCCGGGACAGCCTGAGGACACCAACACCAAGCAGTAGCCCCGTCCCCTGCAGAAACTCCCATCCTTCTCCCACCCTCTCCACCGCCCCCCAGTCCCTTGAAAACCCATCAAAGCCCCAGAACTTTGAGCCCTGCTATCCTTCGGAGTGTCAGGAAACCATGAAACTGTCATTCCAAGGGAGGGTCATTTCCAGGTCAAGAGAATGATTTTCCTTCCACTGCTGAGAGCTCCCGAATCCTGGATTTAGGTTCCTTTGTTATGAGGTTTCCTCTTCTGATCCTTCCATAATTACGTGACACAATTTCTCTCCCTATGAAAAGACAGGAGGATTTCATTTTCAGACTTGAAGAGCATTTGACATGAATGGAAGCACTTTTGAGTTCAGAGAGGGAAGATAAGTTCATTTTCATTGAGCATCATGGCTCGCTTCTTCATCCGATGTGCTCAGATGAATTCTCCAGTATCTCACATTCTCAAAGAATGCGAAAACCCCACTGATGAGACAGATCATGAAGATTCTCTGGGCTTCAGTTCCCTCATTAGAAAAAGGAATGATTTGAACCAACTAATTATGCAGGCTCTCCCTGCTTTGAAATGCTGACATTTTGTCACTGCCAGAATCAATGGAAGGAGAGCACATGGACTTTGGTCCAAACAAACACCAACAGACCTTCTTGACCATTTGGGTTCCTTTTAAGTGATTTCTGTGAATGTGGCAGAGAGGAAAGGACAGGTGTTACATGATGAGTGTTGGCCCCTCCCTCTCCTCTCACAGCCTTCTGAAGAGTGGAGTTTCCTGCTTGGTCCACCAGGCTGTCTTTGGTTGTGGGAATGAACCTGGTGGTAGAAAAATGAGGGAACAGGCAGGGTCCAGGCAGGCAAGCGGAAAGCAGGATGGGGGCCTACCTGACTGCATTTGAGAGAATTTATCGAGTGTGGAGAGGAGTAGCAGGACTTTGGGCCCTGCCTTGCTTGTGTGTGTGTGTGTGTGTGTGTGTGTGTGTGTGTGTGCACATGTGCTCTGTCTGAAGCTCTCCTTCCACTCACTACAACCTCCGCCTCCCAGACTCAAGCAATTCTCTTGCCTTAGCCTCCCAAGTAGCTGAGATTACAGGTGTACTCCACTGCTGTCAGGCTAATTTTTGTATTTTTAGTAGAGATGGGACTTCACCATGTTGGCCAGGCTGGTCTTGAACTCCTGACCTCAAATAATCCACCTGCCTCAGTCTCCCAAAGTTCTGGGATTAATAGGCATGAGCTATTCTTTAGTCATGTCCTGCCACTCTTTAATGTTTAATGTTTCTCCCAGACGGAAATCTTGGAGGCATTTTTGGCACCCTCTAACCTTTCTCTTCATATCCTGTTGATTGTATCCTCTAAATAGCTCTTAAACCTAATCACTTCTCTCCTTCCTTACTCCTACATC
Organism: Sapajus apella; assembly: GCF_009761245.1. NCBI lineage: Eukaryota > Metazoa > Chordata > Mammalia > Primates > Cebidae > Sapajus > Sapajus apella. Next base: position 6,248,702 of record NW_022436950.1, on the reverse strand, counting down.
TTTGTCCAGCTTGGATTGTTATCTTTGCCTGAACCACAGTAATAGAAACACTTCCTTGTTCACCTACTTATTCCTGCCCTCCACTAACTCTTCTCCAACTCTAGACCAAAGTGCTCTCTTCAAAATAAAACTCTGGTCATGTAGTATTTTAAAACCCTTAAACATCTTCCTCTTGCTCTTGGATTAATGAACAAAATTGTTACTGGAGGCTGCAAGGCTCAAAATGCTCTGGTCTTACTTACCTTTCTAGGCTTATCTGCTACACATTCCCCCTCTCGATCTCTGACTGTCTCAATTCCTCAAGGACACTACGGAGAGGGAAAGAGATGCTGTTAATAATTAGCCTAGGACAACAGGCATAAAATATGACCACATTGAGCAAACTGTATGATGCCCTCACTCAGGAATGACATTCTCCTTCCTGCTGCAGGTCCTTTTCTTGCTCTGTTCCATCTGCCTTGGAACCTCTGGCCTCTCTTCTCTGCCTCATTAATTCTGACTTGCTTTTTCGGTCTCATCTCAAGATCCACTTTTTCAGGAAAGCCTTTCTTGACTCCCTACCTCAAATGCTCCTGTGATGCAATTTTGCAACACTTCCTACAGAGCCCCTCCGGAATGCCATTGACTCCTTTCGAGATTCTTTGTCACTGTGTCACTTTGTGTGCATTTATGAGAGTATTTGATTAATATTTAATCTTCTCCACTAAAGTGTAAGCTCCCTGAAGCCAGGAACCATATGGAGGTTCGCCCACTATTGTATCCCCCACATGCTGCTCAGTGCCTGACACATGATTATTAAATATTATTATTATTATTATTTTTTTTTGAGACGGAGTTTCACTCATGTTACCCAGGCTGGAGTGCAATGGCGCAATCTCGGCTCACCACAACCTCCGCCTCCTGGGTTCAGGCAATTCTCCTGCCTCAGCCTCCTGAGTAGCTGGGATTACAGGCACGCACCACCATGCACAGCTAATGTTTTATATTTTTAGTAGAGACGGGGTTTCACCATGTTGACCAGGATGGTCTCGATCTCTTGACCTCGTGATCCACCCGTCTCGGCCTCCCAAAGTGCTGGGATCACAGGCTTGAGCCACCGCGCCCGGCCACTAAATATTATTGAATAGGTGAGTCAACAAAGAAATCAGCTCATTATTGGTGGGGGTGGGAGGTGACTATTCATTTGTTTCTTATGTTTCTGCACATCTTATGAATAGAGATACTGACTACCTTTGTTTCTGAACAGCCTTGGAAGATCAAGATAAAGTTTCCCTTCAGAACAGAGGACAGACATCCTAGCTTCCCAATACAATACAGATAATGTCTTTCTCTAAAGAAAAGGGCAGGTGTGCTTCCTGCCCATAATAAATGATTCCATTTCTCTCAGATCAGTGTACTGTTCTTCTGCTGTAAACAAAATTACTGCATATGCAGGTATAATACGGCTATTTTCGTGTTTCTCTGTGAGAACTGTAGCTCAAGTAACCAGTGCAAACAATACTGAAACCCTTGCACCTGCTGTAAGTGATAAACTATCTTTCATCTCTAACAAGAAAATCTGTGTCTTCTTTCAGCACTCATGCTAGCTGCACGTTTGGTGAAATCTCAGACCCTTCACAGTTTTCGACATTAATTAATTAATTATATATTATTAATTCTGTATATTTCTTAGACTTTAGTATCAAAACGTGTGGAAATAGAGCACGTGAATCTCTTGAGTCTAAGTCCCTGCTTTTCCTTACGCATAACCAAACTGCATTCCGGAGATCACCCCTACATGATAATCTGAAATAAGTAAAGGTTTGACTGGCCATCTGTCTTATTCAGTCATCTTTTTAATGTTCTCTTTTCCTCCTAACTTTGTCATTTTTTTTTCCTGCTATGTCCTTAATCTATGTTCTATTTCCTTTCAAATAGTTATGTTAACTTCTCCCGGAGTGTAAGCGGAATTGTATAGGGGACTCTTAAAGAGGAAAAGAAATTCAGAGTTTAGTGAAGTACAGTAGAAGAAGCCCTGGGTCAGAAATTAGGAGACCTAACTTTTAGATACGTACAGGCATAACTAGTTATGTGAAATTGGGCAGAGCACAAAGCTCCAGTTTCCTCATCTGAACCCAGTCATTCCTTTATGCATTTATTTATTCATTCAACAATGATTTATTGAATTATTTGCAATAATTGACATAACTCCTGCCTTTGAAAAACCCACAGTCTAATGAGGGAGAAAGACAAACTCAAGATATTAATACAGTGTGAGGAGCATAATAGAGGAAATTCCAGGGAGCTGCTATAGGACCCATGGGGTTGGAGCAGAGGCAGAGAGCATGGGATTAAGCTGTACAAGGGTGGTGGAGTCTGAGCTGAGTCTGGTAGGGCAAAGTAACTTGGCCATGAAGAAGGCGAAGTAGTGGGTTTTAGTCAAAAGGAAGAGTAAGTCCCCTGCAATGCCTGTTGAACCTTTTCCCTCTTCTCTCTACTTAGGCTTTGCCTTGGCTCCCAATCCCTCCAAACCTACAGTGGTGTTCCTAAGGGAGAGTCTTACCACCCCCGTGGCCATGGCAAGTCTGCCTAGTGGAAGGCAGTATAACAACCCAGCGGAGAACTCAGACATCTGCCTCCATCACTAAATCTGCAATCTGGGCACCATGTTCCTGTCTGCAAAAAGGGAGTCACATTTGCTTTCTCCTGCTGGGTTTTCGTGGGGATATGAGTGCTCAGCGTAGTTTTTAGCACATGAAAACCATTCAAGTGGTTGCATCGAAACTAGAAAATACTTTGGAAATTATTTATCTCAATTCTTTTTTGTCTCTTTGAGAATGTGACATCACCCCTAGTTGGCCCAGGAGCCCCATCTGCCTAAGGGTGTGGGAATGGGGCAGAGATTAGAAGTATCTCAGAGTCACACAGGGAGGCCAAGGTAATTTTCAGTTTCTAATGTGCAAAATAGGATTAGGCAGCAGGAGGTTGGCTTTGAAATGCAGAATGAGGTGAAATTACAAGTTTTTTATTTCCCTATCTTGAGTATTCTCCAACCAATACCTTCATGACAGTCTTCAGAAGAAAGATACAGGCAATTGAGTGCGTCTGATGAGAAGCAGCAAGGCAGTCATCATTATTCACATCTAAGTGAGACAAATAAAAAGAGTTTAATGATTTCAGTCACTAAGGACTAGGTGCCTTGGTTAGAAGCCTACAAGAAGATAGAGCTTTTAGACCCCAAGACATGCCCCTCTAAGCATATTTTTCAATAGCACATGTTTGGAAAATGACTGTTCTAAAAATGTATCTATCTTCCCAGGTTGAACCTGGAAACCATCATTCTCAGCAAACTGACAGAACAGCAGAAGATCAAACGCCGCATGTTCTCACTCATAGGAGGGTGTTGAACAATGAGAACACATGGACACAGGGAGGGGAGCACTACACACTGGGGTCAGTTGGGGGGATATAGGGGAGGGACGGTATGGGGTGGGGAGTTGGGGAGAGATAGCAAGGGGAGAGATGCCAGATGTAGGTGATGGGGAGGAAGGCAGCAAATCAGACTGCCACGTGTGTACCTATGCAACAATCTTGCATGTTCTTCACATGTACCCCAAAACCTAAAATGCAATAAAATAAATAAATGGGGGGGGAAAAAAAAGAAAATAACTTCATACTTCCTAGTAATTTTGGAGAGGTACAAAGCAATCCCAAGAATTTGAAATCATCACAGAAGCTTTTAGAGAAGTTTTCAGAGTGCCTTCAATGGCCAAGCCCACAAACATGTTCACTGATTTACATTTTAAAAATGAAAGTCTGTTGTTTTAAAATATTTGGATTCTGGTCACATAGTAATGCTATTGTGCTTCCAAGCGGTTAGCACAGGATTAGACTTGGTTACTGGAAGTACCCAAATTTGCAAATTATCCTTCAAATGAAAGTTACTCAGTTCTTCAGGTTTTCTGCTTTTAAATGGTGCTAATTTGCTGGTTGTGAAACTGGGAACAGACACAGGATTTGCTCTAAGTCTGAGCATCTGGAGTTGATTGGCAGGGGAAGCTGATAAGGCAACTCACTGCATTCTTCCCTTTTCTTCCTAGATGGTTGACATGTATTATTGTGCATTTAAATCCTTGCCTTACTTCACTCCAAGAGCTGAAGTAAGCACTTAAAAGTCTTTTGCCTGTTTGTTTTTCTTTTCCTATTTCTAAATGATAGTCTTGTACTGCTTTTTTTGATTTTTTAGTATTTGTGACTTCCTATGGTGAAAGAATGAAGACTGAATAATTTCATGCCCTGTTCCCAACCCCACCTTCATCCTCCCAAGGGAGTCATATTATAGTTATTGTTATTGTTCAGTGTTTGTATTATCGTGACTGTAAATATTGTTCACAGTGATACCATATTTCCTTTTGTGGTTGTTATTAGTGTGCTGTGACAAGTATTTTGGTCTCAGCCTTTAAGATACATGGCAGGACTTGCTTTCCTACTCTTTTTGAATTAGGTTAAGTCATATGACTAGGTCTAGCCAGTGAGCTCCAGGCTAGAGCATTTAATTACTGCTGTGAAATCTTCCAGAGCTCTCTTTCCATCTGGCATTGCTAACTACCAATATTCAAGAAGAAGTTTATGAGTGATGCTAGCATAATAGTGGATTCAAAGATTCAGACCCCACCCCCCTTTTACCCATGTACACACTGATTTAATAATAATGCATGGGATAATTTCCTTTCTGAGAAACCCAGAAACAGATAAGAAGTTCTTGCATCCAAGATGAGCATAAGACCAGCTGCATAAAAGTCAGCAGGAAAATTCAAGGCACTTTTTTTTTTTTTGCCTTGTCCTTCCCTTCAGTACAGCACAAACAAATGGGTAAAAACCCCACAACTCCTGGCTTCTTCCTTAGGAGGGAAAGAAATGAATCATGTGCCTAATGGTCCAGCTTTCTGAGTGGCTGCCTGAGGGACTGGTTTCTGTCTGCCTGAATATAAGTACTGGCAGAAAGAAGCTCCATGCTGGTGGGGCCACTGAAAATAAAGGCAACAGTTTGGCCTAATACATACTCATTTACCATAGTCCCTCCTCTTTGGCTCAGCATAGAATGAGTGGGTTAAAAACTCTCAAACCATAATTTCTCCCTGGGGAAAGAAATTATTGGAGGAAGGCATTTGGCAGAGCTGCCTGAAGTATTGATTTCTGTCTCATCAAATGCAGGGTGCTGATGGGACCTAACATATTCTAGATTCCTGGTGACTACTGAAAAAAATTAAAAAGCTGGGGCACATGCTGCTGCTACAGAGGACACACAGTACAGCAGGTAGACACCAGAGGAAGTAAGAGATTATGAGTCTATGAAAATAGAAACAAGCAAATTTTTCTAATTAGAAATTTACACACACAAAAAGAAAACACATCCATAGAAAAGGTTTGAGAGGCCCCCAGATTTTCTACCTGTGCTGATTGGCAAAGGCCTTTCCCCGTATAAAGCCAGTCTGTGAAGACTGGGAAAGATGCTGTTCCTTCAAATTTGCAGACATTAACTCCAAGCTACAGAAACAGAAAGAAACTGGAAACTACAGCCTAATCAAAGAAACAGAATAAATCTACAGAGACTGACCCTAAATAAGTGAAGGTATACAAAACACCCAACAAAGAATTCAAAATAACCATCATGATACATTCAGTGAGCTCAAGAAAATAGTGCCTGAACAAAATTTGAATTTCAACAAATAAATAAAAAATATAAAAAGCAAAGAGAAATTTTGGAGTAGAAGAATACTAAGTGAACTAAAAAATTCGTTAGAGAAGTTCAACAGGCTTTATCAGCAGAAGAATCAGCTAAGTCAAAGACAGATCATTTGAAATTACCCAATCAGAGGAGCAAGAAGAAAAAAGAATATAAAAGAGTAAAGAAAGTCTAAGGGACTTATGGAACACCATCAAGTAAATCAGGCTATGCATTATGTGAGTCTCAGAAAAGAAGGAAAAATGAGCACAAGGCTTATTTAAGAAAATAATGGCAAGAACTTTTCAAAAATTGGGAAGGAAAATGCACATCCAGATTCAAGAAGCCCAATGGCCTCCAAATAGGATGAATCAAAAGAAGTCCATATGGAGGAACACAATAATCAAATGATCAAAAGTCAGAGACAAAGAGGGAATTCTGAAGGTATCAAGAGAAAAGCATAAAAGAAAACTCCAGGAAGGCAGATCTAAGATGGCTGAATAGGAACACCTCTGGAGTGCGGTTCCCAGAGAGAACAATGCAGAGGTTGAGTGATCATGGCATTTCCAAATGAGTTATTACTGCCCACAAACCAGGAGATTCCAGGGCCGAAAAGTACCACAAGTTTCTAGCAAGGCTGTTTCAGCCAGCACAGCAGGTCTCTGCACAAAAACTCACACAAACCTGGGCAGCCATTTCAACTGGCACCTGAAATGCCTGGGAGACAGAGCCACCCATTCAACTGAAAAAAAGGGAACTGAAACAGGGAACCAGGTGATCTGGCTTGGCAGGTCCCACCCCCACAAAGAGCAGCAATTTGAAACGCTCTAGATTGAGAGTTTCACAGCAAGCACAGCTGGACCTGGGATGGTCCAGCTCTGTGGGGGGAAGGACTTCCACCATTACTGAGGAAGTCCACCACTACCGACACAGTCTGCCATTATCAAGGCAGTCCACCACAATCAAGGTAGTCCACCATTACAGAGGTAGTCTGCCATTACAATGGCAATCCACCATTACTGAGGCAGACCACCATTACTGAGTCAGCTCTAACTATACCTCTATAAACAAAACCACAAGGAAGTTCACACAGCAGCTGGGCAGGGCCCACAGCAGCTCAGCAATGCCTCTGCTAGCAGACTGTGACGAGGCTACCTCCTAGCTGGGCAGGGCATCTCTGAAAAAAGGCAGCAGCACATCAGGAACTTATAAATAAAGCACCAACTTCCCAGGACAGAGCACCTGGGAAAAAATGCAGTTATGAGTTCTGCTGCAGCAGACTGAAATGTACCTGCCCAGCAGCTCTGAATGAAACAATGGAGCTCATAGCTCAGCACTTGAGCTCCTATAAGGATCAGGCTGTCTCATCAAGCAGCTCCCTGACCCCCATATATCCGAAGAAACATCACATAAAGGAGAGCTCAGGCTCATATCTGGTGGGTATCTGTCTGAGACGAAGATAACAGAAGAAGAAACTGGCAGCAACACTTACTGTTCTGAAGCCACTGCAGGTGATTCCCAGGCAAGCAGAGTCTTGAGTGGACCTCCAGCAGTCCTACAGCAGAGGGGCTTGTCAGAAGGAAAACTAAAAAACAGAAATAAATAACTTCATCATCAACAAAAAGGACATCCACTCAGAGACACTATCCAAAAGTCACCAACTACAAAGACCACAGGTAGATAAATCCACAAAGATGGGAAGAAGCCAGTGCAAAAAAGATGAAAATACCCAAAACCAGAACACCTCTCCTCCTCCAAGGGATCACAACTCCTCACCAGCAAGGGAAAAAAGCTGGATGGAGAATGGGTCTGATGAATTGACAGAAACAGGCTTCAGAAGGTGGGTAATGACAAACTTCTCTGCACTACAAGAACACATTCTAACCAATGCAAAAAAATTAAGAACCTTGAAAAAAGGTTTGACGAAATGCTAATGAGAATAAACAGCTTAGAGAAGAATATAAATGACCTGATGGAGCTAAAAAACACAACAGGAGAACATTGTGAAGCATACACAAGTTTCAGTAGCCAAATCGACCAAGCAGAACAAAGGATATAAGAGATTGAAGATCAACTCAATGAAATAAAGAAAGAAGGAAAGATTAGAGAAAAAAGAGGGAAAAGAAATGAACAAAGCCTCCGGGAAATATGGGATTATGTGAAAAGACCTAATCTACATTTGATAGGTGTACTTGAATGTGATGGAGAGAATGAATCCAAGCTGGAAAACACTATTCAGGATATTATCCAGAACTTCCCCAACCTAACAAGGCAGGCTAATATTCAAGTACAGGAAATACAGAGGACACCACGAAGATATTTCTCAAGAACGGCAACCCCAAGGCACATAATTTTCAGATTCACCAGGGTTGAAATGAAGGAAAAAATGCTAAGGGCAGCCAGAGAGAAAGGTCAGGTTACCCACAAAGGAAAGCCAATCAGACTCATAGTAGATCTCTTGGCAGAAACCCTACAAGCCAGAAGAGAGTGGGGGCAATATCCAACATCCTTAAAGAAAAGAACTTTCAACCTAGAATTTCATATCCAGCCAAGCTAAGCTTCATAAGTGAAGGAGAGATAAAATCCTTTACAAACAAGCAATTGCTGAGAGATTTTTGTCACCACCAGGCCTGACATACAAGAGCTCCTGAAAGAAGCACTAAACAAGGAAAGGAACAACCAGTACCAGCCACTCCAAAAACATACCAAATGGTAAAGAGCATTGACACAATGAAGAAACTGTGTCAACTAATGGGAAAAACAACCAGCTAGCATCAAAATGGCAGGATCAAATTCACACATAACAATATTAGCCTTAAATGTAAATGGGCTAAATGCCCAAGTCAAAAGACACAGACTGGCAAGTTGGATAAAAAGTCAAACCCCATCGTTGTGCTATATTCAGGAAACCCATCTCACATGCAAGGACACAAACAGGCTCAAAATAAAGGGATGGAGGAAGATTTACCAAGCAAATGGAGAGCAAAAAACAAACAGGAGTTGCAATCCTAGTCTCTGATAAAACAGACTTTAAACCAACAAAGATCAAAAGAGACAAAGAAGGGCATTACATAATGGTAAAAGGATCAATGCAACAAGAAGAGCTAACAATCTGAAATATATACATACCCAACACAGGAGCACCCAGATACATGAAGCAAGTTCCTAATGACCTACAAAGAGACTTAGACTTGCACACAATAATAGTGGGAGATTTTAACACTCCACTGTCAATATTAGACAGATCAACAAGACAGGAAATTAACAAGGATATCCAGGACTTGAACTCTGATCTGGACCAAGCAAACCTAATAGACATCTAAAGAACTCTCCCCTGCAAATCCACAGAATATACATTCTTCTCAGCACCACATCACACCTACTCTAAAATTGACCACATAATTGGAAGTAAATCACTCCTCAGCAAATGCAAAAGAATGGAAATCATATCAAACAGTCTCTCAGACCACGTGCAATCAAATTAGAACTCAGGATTAAGAAACTCAGAACTGCACAACTTCATGGAAACTGAACTACTGGCTCTTGAATGTTGACTGGATAAATAATGAAATGAAGGCAGAAATAAAGATGTTCTTTGAAGCCAATGAGAATGAAGACACAACATACCAGATTCTCTGGGACACATTTAAGGTAGTGTCTAGAGGAAAATTTATAGCAATAAATGCCCATATGAGAAATAAGGAAAGATCTAAAATCGACACCCTATCAACAAAATTGAAAGAGATAGAGGAGTAAGATAAAAAGGAGCTCAAAAGCCAGCAGACAACAAGAAATAACCAAGATCAAAGCAGAACTGATGGAGACAGAGACACAAAATACCCTTCAAAAAATCAATAAATCCAACAGCTGGTTTTTGAAAAGATCAACAAAATAGACAGACCACTAGCCAGATTAAAAAAAAAAAAAAGAAAAAAGAAAAAAGGAAAGAATCAGATGCAATAAAAAATGGTGAAGAGGATATCACCACTGATTCCACAAAAATACAAACTACAATAAGAGATTACTGCAAACAACTCTATGTACATAAACCAGTAAACCTGCAAGAAATAGATAAATTCCTGGACACTTGCACCTTCCCAAGCCTAAACCAGGAAGAATTTGAAACCCTGAACAGACCAATAACAGGGGCTGAAGTTGAGGCAGCAATTAATATCCTACCCACCAAAAAAAGCCCAGATGCAGTTGGGTTCACAGCTGAATTCTACCAGACGTACAAAGAGGAGCTGGTACCACTCCTTCTGAAACCATTTGAAACAATCCAAAAAGAGGGAATCCTTCCCAAATCATTTTATGAGACCAACGTCATCCTGATACCAAAACCTGGCAGAGACTCAACAAGAAAAGAAAACTTCAGACCAATATCCATGATGAACATAGAGGCAAAAATCTTCAATAAAATACTGGCAAAGTGATTGCAACAGCACATCAAAAAATTTATCCATCATGATCAAGTAGGTTTCATCCTGGGGATGCAAGGCTGGTTCAACGTACGCAAGTCCATAAATGTAATCCACCACATACACAGAACAAAAGACAAAACCCACATGATTATCTCAATAGATGCAGAGAAAGCCTTCAACAAAATTCAACAGCCCTTTATGCTAAAAACTCTCAATAAACTAGATATCGAGGGAATGTATCTCAAAATAATAAAAGCTGTTTACTACAAACCCACAGCCAATATCATGCTGAATGGGCAAAAACTGGAAGCATTCCCTTTGAAATCTGGCACTAGACAAGGTTGCCCTCTCTCACCATTCCTATTCAATATGGTATTGGAAGTTCTAGCCAGAGTAATCAGGCAAGAAAAAGAAATAAAGTGTATTCAATTAGGAAAGGAGGAAGTCAAATTGTTTCTATTTGCAGATGACATAATTGTTTATTTAGAAGACCCCATTGTCTCAGCCCAAAATCTTCTGAAACTGATAAGCAACTTCAGCAAAGTCTCAGGATACAAAATCAATGTGCAGAAATCACAAACGTTCCTATGAACCAATAACAGACTTAAAGAGAGCCAAATCAATAACAAACTGCCATTCACAATTGCTACAAATAAAATACCTAGGAATACAACTGACAAAGGATGTAAAGGACCTCTTCAAGGAGAACTACAAACCACTGCTCAAGGAAATAAGAGAGGACACAAACAGATGGAAAAACATTCCATGCTCATGGTTAGGAAGAATCAGTATTATGAAAATGGAAATACTGCCAAAAGTAATTTACAGATTCAATGCTATCCCCATCAACCTACTTATGACCCTCTTCACAGAGCTGGAAAAAACCACCTTAAACTTCATGTGGAACCAGAAGAGAGCCCGCATAGCCAAGACAATTCTAAGCAAAAAGAACAAAGCTGGAGGCATCATGCTACCTGACTTCAAACTATACTACAAGGCTACAATAATCAAAACAGCATGGTACAGGTACCAAAACAGAGATGTGGACCAACGGAACAGGACAGAGGCCTCAGAGGCAATGCCACACATCTACACCCATCTGATCTTTGACAAATCTGACAAAAACAAGCAATGGGAAAAGGATTCCCTGTTTAATAAATGGTGTTGGGAAAACTGCCTAGCCATGTGCAGAAAGCAGAAACCGGACCCCTTCCTGACACCTTACACTGAAATTAACTCCAGATGGACTAAAGACTTAAATTTAAGACCTGACACCATAAAACCCTAGAAGAAAACCTAGGCAAAACCATTCAGGACATAGGCATAGGCAAGGACTTCATGACCAAAATGCCAAAAGCATTGGTAACAAAAGACAAAACAGACAAATGGAATCTAATTAAACTCCAGAGCTTCTGTACAGCAAAAGAAACAATCATTAGAGTGAACTGCCAACCAACAGAATGGGAAAAATTTTTTGGAATCCACCCATCTGACAAAGCGCTAATATCCAGAATCTACAAATAACTAAAACAGATTTACAAGAAAAAAAACAAACTCATTCAAAAGTGGACAAAGGATATGAACAGACACTTTTCAAAAGAAGACATGGATTAGGCCAACAAACATACGAAAAAATGCTCATTTTCACTGGGTCATTGGAGATATGCAAATCAAAACCACATTGAGATACCATCTCATGCCAGTTAGAATAGTGATCATTAAAAAGTCTGGAGACAACAGATGCTGGAGAGGATATGGAGAAATAGGATCACTTTTACACTATTGATGGGAGTGTAAATTAGTTCAACCATTATGGAAGACAGTGTCGCAATTTCTCAAGGACCTAGAAATAGAAATTCCATTTGACCAAGCAATCCCATTACTGGGTATATCCCCAAAGGATTACAAATCGTTCTATTATAAAAACACATACACACGTATGTTCATTGCGGCGCTGTTTACAATAGCAAAGACCTGGAACCAACCCAAATGTCTATTGATGATAGACTGGACAAGGATAATGTGATACATATACACCATGGAATACTATGCAACCATAAAAAACAATGAGTTTGTGTCCTTTGTGGGGACACGGATGAATCTGGAAACCATTATTCTCAGCAAACTGACACAAGAACAGAAAATCACACACTGCATGTTCTCACTCATAGGCGGATGTTGAACAATGAGAATACATGGACACAGGGAGGGAAGCATGATACACTGGGGTCTGTTGAGGGGGAATAGGAGAGGGACAGTGCGGGGTAGGGAGGTTGGGGAAGGATAACATGGGGAGAAATACCAGATATAGGTGATGGGGGAATAGAAGCAGCAAACCACATTGCCATGTAGGTACCTATGCAACAATCCTGCATGTTTTGCACAGGTACCCCAGAACTTAAAGTGCAATAATATACATATATATATATATATATATATACACACACACATATATATATATATATTTAAAAATAAAAGAAGACTACATAAGCTATCAGGGGGTTCAGATGATATATTCAAAGTGCTGAAAGTAAAAACTTGCCAACTAAAAATACTGTATGTGGCTTAATGGTGCTTTGAAAATGAAGGAAAGGGAAGACTTTTCCAGATAAACAAAAGCTGAGGGAGGTCATCACAACTAGACTAGCCTTAGAGGAAATGATAAAGGGGTCCTTCAAATTAAAATAAAAGATTGCTGAATAGCAACACAAAAACATATGAAAGTATGAAGTTTGCTGATAAAATTGAATATACAGATAAATACAGAATAGTATAATACTGCAATGATGGTGCATGCATCATTTTAAATGTTGGTACAGAAGCTAAAACACAAAGTATTAAAAATAACTATAAAAATATGTTAATGGATACAAGCTGGATATAAAGAAATGTTACATCATCAACATAGACTGTGAGGAAGACCTTCAAGATGGCCAACTAGTGGCATCAGAGATTTGCCTCCTCCATGAAAAATCAAAATAGTAAGTAGATAATCACACTTTGAATAGAGAATCTGAGAGAGAACACTGGAATTTAATGGAGAAGTAACAGAAAACACAGCAGGCATGTAAGGAGAGAGAAGGAAGGCAGTCAGTTAACTGGGATTGGTTGGGAGCCTGGAGAGGTTTCTCAGTCTGAAGAAAGGGTAAAAGATCCCCAGCTGTACACATTCCCACCATGAGCTTCTGCAAACCTAGCCATGGGAGAACCCTTCAACCCTTGTGAGACCTAAGATAGCATAGGGAGCTGCCTGGAGACACTTCCAGAGAGGGGCCTTACACTGGGTTAAACAACCAGCCCCTCTTCCCCAATCCTAAGCAGCTGTAGCATGGCACCATTTTGAGAGCTCAGCTCCTACCAGACTGCATCCAGTCCTGGGACCCAACAGCCCCTACATTTACACATTTCTGGAAACACACTAACATTATCACTGCATTCACGAAGAGGACATCCTCAGCACAATGCAAGTTGGATTCAGTGGAGCACCAGGGTCCCCAGCATCTTAGCACACAGAGTGTCCTGCACCTGAGGGAACAGACAGCTGAGGACACTATGGAGACTGCCCACAGGACAAAGAGAGCCAAAGCATGTGCTTCCTAGAGCCTGAGAACTGCATACATGGGGCGGCTACCACTGACAGGAGCTCTTTCTTCCTCCGGCACTAGGGCTGCTGTGCACATACCTGAGAACAGACTCAGCCACCATCCATTGCAGCCACTTCTGCTGCCCGTGAAGGATGAAATGCATGCCACTGACATTAACCCTGCCTCCTCAGCAGCACAGCTGCAGCATGTGTTCCCTGGCATGAGAGAACAGCTTACCTGCGGCTTCAGCCACTGTCAGCAGCCATGCTTCCTCCAGCAACAGGGCCATAATGCACATGCACGTGCCCCAAGGACAGGCTCCCTGCAACCACTGCTCTCACTGATGCAGGCAGCCAAGCATCTGCCGAGGAGGGCCTGAGGATTAGCCCACCCTGCTGCCATAGTCAGCACCCAAGCACACCACCAGGAGCCTTTAGGCCAGAACTACTTGTCCTGGCAATGCACATGTGCCTCCAACATCCCAGTGCCCAAGCACATCACTGGGGGTCCTGGAATTACCCTGCCTTGTCCATCACCTATAGTTTCTGTGCAGTTCTCCTGAGGGCCTGAGGAAAGACCGACCCAGCTAACCACTGCCACCAATGGGGCCCAAAGACTGGTTGGGCCCTCACAATAGCCTCCACTAATAACTGCAGCCCAAGCCACTGAATAAATCAAACACCACTAATACTGGTTATAGCCAAATAAATCATGCAAGGTAGTACTTCTACACACACCCAGAATCAAAGCTGCTAAAGTGTCCTACCCAACAAACACTTAGACTCATCGTCGGGAAAAGGTCTTTCCCTGTGAAAGCCAATTTTAAAAATTGAAAAAAGTGACTATTGTACCAGATGCACAGATATCAATTAAAAAATATAAGAAATATGAACAAACATAGAAATATGAAACCTCTAAAGGAACACAATAATTCTTTAGCAACATATTCCAATGAAAATAAATTTATAAAATGCCAGGAAAAGTATTCAAAATAATGACTGTAAAAAGCTTAGTGAGATAAAAGAGAACAATGCAAAGAAATCAAAGAAAACAAAGAAACAATACAAAGAAATCAAAAAAGCCATTCAGGATATGAATAAGAAATTCACCAATGATATAAATATCATAAACAAAATAAAACAAAACAAAAAACCAAACAAATTCTGGGACTAAAGAATTAAATGAAAAAAATAAAATACTTGTTCAAGAGCATCAATAATAGACTAGAGCAAGTAGCAGACTCTTGGAACTTGAAGACAGGTCTTTAAAGATAAGACCAAAAAGATTAAAAAAAAGAGGAAGAAGAAGAGAAGAAAAAGAATGAATAAAGCAGATATGACAGGCAGACACCAATAAACAGACCCAATATGTGAATTTCGGATGTTCCAGAAGGTGACAAGATGGCCAAAGGCATAGAAAACTTCCTCAACAAAACAGTAGATAAAAACTCCCTAGGTCTAGCAAGAAGTTTAGATATCCAGATCCAGGAAACTCAGAGATCCTCAGATGGATACAATCCAAAAAGGTCCCCACAGCACGTTATATAAAACTGTGAAAAGTCAAAGACTGAGAATTGCAGAAATAGCAAGAGTCTGGCCACATATAAGGGAATCCCCACTGGACTAAAAGAGGATTTCTCAGTAGAAACCTTACAGCCCAGGACAGAACTAGATGACATATTTAAAGTGCTGAAAGGAAAAGATTGCCATCCAAGAATAGTATACATAGAAAAATTATCCTTCATAAATAAGGGAGAAATAAAGTCTTTCTCAATAAAGCAAAAACTGAGGGAACTCATCACCAATAGACTGGCCCTGAAAGAAATGTTTATGGGAGTTCCAAACCTGGAATAGAAAGGATAATATCTGCCTTTATGAAAACACATGAAAGTATAAAACTCACTGGCAGAGCAAATACACGTATGAGGAAGAGAAAAGACTCAAATGTTACCACTGTAGAAGCCACCAAACTGCAATGATAAACAATGAGAGAGAAAGAAAAGATCAAAAGATATACAAAGCAGCCAGTAATCAATAAACAAAATGACAGGAATAAATCCTCACATATCAATAATAAACTTGAATATAAATGAGTTACATTTTCCACTTAAAAGAAATAGACTGGCTGAATAAATTTTTTAAAATGGCCTAATTTAAGGTCTTAAACATAAGACCTAACACCATAAAACCCTAGAAGAAAACCTAGGCAAAATCATTCAGGACATAGGCATAGCAAGGACTTCATGACTAAAACACCAAAAGCATTGGCAACAAAAGCCAAAACAGACAAATCGGATCTAATTAAACTCCAGAGCTTCTGTAGAGCAAAACAAACAATCATTAGAGTGAACAGGCAACCAACAGAATGGGAAAAAATTTTTGCAATCTACCCATCTGACAAAGGGCTAATACCCACAATCTACAAAGAACTGAAACAAATTTACAAGAAAAAAACAAACAAACCCATTCAAAAGTAGGCAAAGGATATAAACAGACACTTTTCAAAAGAAGACATATATGAAGCCAACAAACATATGAAAAAATGCTCAACATCACTGGTCATTAGAAAAATGCAAATCAAAACCACATTGAGATACCATCTCATGTCAGTTACAATGGTGACCATTAAAAAATCTGGAGACATCAGATGCTGGAGAGGATGTGGAGAAATAGGATCACTTTTACACTGTTGGTGGGAGTGTAAATTAGTTCAACCATTGTGGAAGACAGTGTGGCGATTCCTCCAGGATCTAGAAATAGAAATTCCATTTGACCAAGCAATCCCATTACTGGGTATATTTCCAAAGGATTACAAATCGTTCTATTATAAAGACACATGCACACGTATGTTCATTGCGGCGCTGTTTACAATAGCAAAGACCTAGAACCAACCCAAATGTCCATTGATGATAGACTGGACAAGGATAATGTGATACATATACACCATGGAATACTATGTAACCATAAAAAACAATGAGTTTGTGTCCTTTGCAGGGACACAGATGAATCTGGAAACCATTATTCTCAGCAAACTGACACAAGAACAGAAAATCACACACTGCATGTTCTCACTCATAGGCAGATGTTGAACAATGAGAATACATGGACATAGGGAGGGGAGCATGACACACTGGGGTCTGTTGAGAGGGACAGTGGGGGGTAGGGAGGTTGGGGAAGGATAACATGGGGAGAAATACCAGATATAGGTGATGGGGGGATGGAGGTAGCAAACCACATTGCCATGTAGGTACCTATGCAACAATCCTGCATGTTCTGCACATGTACCCCAAGGACTATAAAACATTCAATTATAAAAACACATGCAGACACATATTCATCACAGCATTGTTTACAATAGCAAAGACCTAGAACCAACCCAAATGCCCATCAGTGATAGACCGGACAAAGAAAATGTGGCACATAAACACCATGGAATACTATGCAGCCATAAAAAACAATGAGTTTGTGTCCTTTGTAGGGACATGGATAAACATGGAAACCATCATTCTCAGCAAACTGATACAAGAACAGAAAATCAAACACCACATGTTCTCACTCATAGGTGGGTGTTGAACAATGAGAACACTTGGACACAACACTTGGACACAAAGAGGGGAGCATCACACACTGGGATCCGTTGGGGGATATTACAGGAAGGATAGTGGGAGGGAGGGTGGGGAAGGGATAACGTGGGGAGAAATGTCAGGTATAGGTGATGGGGGGATGGTGGCAACAAACAACCTTGCCATGAATGTACCTATGCAACATTCTTGCATGATCTGCACATGTACCCGAGAATCTAAAGTACAATAAAAAAAAGGAATAGATACTTATGTCTTGATTCTTAGCCAGTTACTGAAATGAGTGAGCTAACATAGGGGAGGCACCTAAGCATAGTCCTAGCACATATGGTAAGCACTCAATAAACATTAGCTACGTTTATTGTTATTAAAAAAAAATGGCCTGACTGTATGCTGTCTATAAGAAACTTGTTTCATCAGTAAAGTCACTTATGTACTGAAAATACAGAGATAGTAAAAGATGTTCCACAAAACAGAAACAAAAAGCAAGCAGGAGTAGGTATACTTAAGTCAGATAAAATCAACTTTAAGTCCAAAACAGTAATAAGAGACAAAGAAAGTCATTATATAATGATAAAGGGATAAATTCAGCAAGAATATATAACAATGCTAAATGTATAAGCATCCAACACCTGAATACCCAGCTATATAAAGTAATTATTATTAGATCTAAAGGAAAAAGATAACCTCCAACATTATATTAAAAACTTAGGGACTTCAACACCCCACTTTTAGCATTATACAGATCATCTAAACAGCAAATTAACAAAGAAACATTTAGACTGCACTGTAGACCAAATTTGCCTAACAGACACCAACAGAACATTTATCAAACAGCTGCAGAATACACATTCTTCTCATCAGCACATGGAACATTCTTCAGGATAAATCATATGTTAGACCACAAAATGTCTCAACAATTTTTTTAATGAAATCATACCAAGTATCTTCTCAGACCACAGTGGAATAAAACTGAACATTAATAACAAGAAGAACTTTGGAAATTGCTCAAATACATGGAAGTTATACAATGTTCTCCTGAAAGACCACTGGGTCAATGAAGAAATTTAGGAGAAAATTTTAAAAAATTCTTCAAACAAATGAAGATAGAAACACAGCACACCAAAAACCTATGGGATATAGCAAAAGGAGTGCTACAAGAGAACTTTATAGCAATAAATGCTTACATCAAAAAAGAGAAAGATTTCAAATAAACCATCTAATAATACCCCTCAAGAGACTACATAAGAAAGAACAAACCAACCCAAAAAGTAGAAGAAAGAAAGAAAGAATAAAGATTAGAGCAGAACTATACAAAATAGAGACTATAAAATACAAAAGAACAACAAAATGAAAACTTGGTTATCTGAACAGATAGAACTGATAAATCACTAACTAGACTAAGCAAGAAAAAAGAGAGAAGATACAAGTAAACATAATCTGAAATAGCAAAAGAAATTAAAAACAGTAATAGAAATAAAAAAACAACTGATACCATAGAAATTCAAAAGATCATCAGAGACTGTTATGAACAACTATACATAACAAACTGGAATACCTGTGGGAAATGGATAAGTTCCTGGACACATAAACTCTGCCAATATTGAATCATAAGTAAATAAATATAAAACCTGAACAGACCAATAACGAGTAACACGATTGAATCAGTCAAAAAAGTCTCCAAAGAAGGATCGCTTGAGCCCAGGAGTTTGAGGCTGTAGTGGGCTATGATTGTACCACTGCACTTTGCCTTGGCAACAGAGTAAGAACCTGTCTCAAAGACAATATTTATATATAGGCATCCAATATAAAAGATATCTATCTATCTATCTATCTATCTGTCTGTCTGTCTGTCTGTCTGTCTGTCTATCCATCCATCCCAACACAGAGAAGCCCAGGATGCAATGGCTTCACTGCTGAATTCTACAAAACACACAAGGAAGAACTAACACCAATTCTCATCAAACTATTCAAAAAAATTGAAGAGGAGGGAATTTTCTCTAACTTATTCTAAGAGGCCAGCACTACCCTGACTCCAAAACCAGACAAGGACACAACAACAAAAGAAAACTGTGGGCCAATATCCTCATTGAACATAGATATAAAAATTCTCAACAAAATACAAGCAAATCAAATCCAACAACACATCAAAAAGACAATATGATATGATCAAGTGAGATTTATTCTAGGGCTGCAAGGATGGCTCAACATATGCAAATCAATAAACATGATATATTATGTACACAGAGTGAAGGATAAAAACCACACAATTATCTCAATCATTGCAGAAAAACAATTGATGAAATCCAGCATCATGATAAAAACTCTCAACAAACTAGGCATGGAAGAAACATGTATCAACATAATAAAGTCCATGTATGAAAAAATCACAGCTAACACCATACTGAAGGATGAAAAGCTGAAAGCCTTTCCTCTAGGTACTGAAACAACACAAGGATGCCTACTTTGACCACTCTTGTTCAACATGATAGTGGAAGCCCTAACCAGAGCAGTTAGGCAAGAGAAAAAAAAAATAGAGGCATCCTAATTGGAAAACAGCAAGTCAAATTGTCCCTCTTTGCAGATACATGATCTCATATTTAGAAAAATCTAGACTCCACCAAAAAACTCTTAATCTGATAAACAAATTTAGTAAAATTACAGGACACAAAATCAACATACAAAAATCAGTGTTTTTATACATCAATAATGAAATAGCTGAAAAAGAAATCAAGTAGGCAATTCTATTTACAATAACCACACAAAAAGTAAAATACCTAGGAATAAATTTAACTAAGGAGGTGACAGAGTTCTAACAGGAAAACTACGAAACGCTGATTAAAGAAAATGAAGAGGATACAAACAGATGGAAAGCATCCCATGCTCATGAATCAGAATAATTAATATTGTTGAAATGACCATACAACTCAAAGCAATCTACAGATTCAATGCAATCCCTATGAAAATATCAATTTATTTTTTCAGAGAAATAGAAAAAAACCAATCCTACTGTTCATATGGAACCAAAAAGTTTCCCAAATAGCCAAAGCAATCCTGAGCAAAGAAAACTGGAGCCATCACACTAGCTGACTTCAAAATATTAACATATTACAAGGCTACAGTAACCAAAACAACATGGTATTGGTATAGAAACATACACATAGACCAATGTAACAAAACTGAGAATGCTAAAATAAATGCATGTGTTTATAGCCAACTGATTTTTCACAAAGGCACCAAGAACATATATTGTTGAGCAGGCATACTCTTCAATAAATGGTGGTGAGGAAACGAAATTTCTATATTCAGAAGAATGAAACTAGATTCCTAGACAAAATGGAAGACCTAAAACTATAAAACTATTAAAAGACAATGTAGAGAAAACTCTTCTAGACATTGGTCGGGGCAAAGATTTTATGGCTGAGACCTCAAAAGCATAAGCAACAAAACAAAAATGGACAAATGGGGATATATCAAATTAGAAAGCTTCTGTACAGCAAAAGAAACAATCAACAGGTTGAAAAGACAGCCTGTTAAATGGGAGAAAATATTTGCAAATGATTCATCTGGCAACGGACAAATATCCGGAATACATAAGAAACTCAACTCAATTACAAATAAACCCCTAATAATTCCATTAAAAGATGTACAAAGGACATTAATAGACATTTCTCAAAAGAAGACATAGAAGTGACCACAAGGATATAAAAAATGCTCAATATCATTAATCAGCAGGGTAATGCAAATCAAACCTCAATGAGATATCCTTTTATTCCAGTTAAAATAGCTATTATTTGAAAGAAAAAAAATAGCTGATGCTGGCAGGGATGTGGAGAAAAGAGAACTGTTATCCATTGTTGGTGAGAATGTAAAATAGTACAACCATTATGAAAAACGGCATGAAAATTTCTCAAAAAACTAATAATAGAACTACCATACAATCCAGCAATCCCACCACTGGGTGTTTATTCAAAGGAAGGAAAATCAGTACAATCAAGGGAAATCTGGAACCCCATGTTTCTTATGGCCCTATTCACAATAGCAAAGATATGAAATCAATCTAAGAGTACATCGTGATTTGAATGAATAAAGAAAACGTGGTATATATACCCAAAAGAATACTATTTGGCCATTAAAAACAATGAAATTCTCTCTTTTATGGCAACATATGTGGAACTGGAGGTCATTACGTTAAGTAAAATAAACCAAACATAGAAGGACAAATATTACACGTTGTCACTCACATGTGGGAGCTAAAAAAAAAGATCTTATGGAGGTAGATAATAGAAAGACAGTTACCTGAGTATAGGAAGGGTGTGTGTGTGTGTGTGTGTGTGTGTGTGTGTGAAGGAGAAATGAAATGAGGTTGTTTAATGGGTACAAACATACAGACATACAGATAGATAGAAGAAATAAGTTCCATCATTAGATAGCAGAGTAAGGTGACTACAGCTAATGACAATATATTGTGTATTTCAAAATAGCAAGAAGAGAGGGCTTAAAAAGTTCCCAACACTTATAAATAATAAGTACATTCAGGTGCATCCCCTGAATACCCTGAGTTGATCATTAGACATTTTATGCATATTTCAAAATACCACATGTACCCCACCACAAAATACCACATAAAAATGTACAAATATTATACATCGATAAAAAAATTAAAAAATAAATCTAAGCATGCTTCTTTAACAAATAATAATATAAAGTATTTCATGGAGAAATTAAAGTGTAGAGCTTTTGTGTGCAATTGAAATTAAGTTGCTACAAGCTTAAAATCGATTGTTATAAGATGTCTTATGAAAGCCCTGTGGTAACTACAAAGAAAATACCTACAGAAGATATACCAAAAAATTTAAAAAATTAAACCATGTCACTACAAAAAAGTCAACATAACACAAAGAAGGACAACAAGAAAGGAGGGATGAAATAGCTACAAAAAAGGACAGAAACCAGTTAAAATTTGCTATAGAAACTCCTTCTCTATCAATAATTACTTTAAATGTAAATGGATTAAACATCTCATGCCATGTGTGTACCTATGTAACAATCCTGCATGTTCTTCACATGTATCCCCAAACCTAGAATGCAATAAAAAAAAAAATTCAATCAAAAGATATCGAATGGGGAATATATTTTTAAAAAACAAGATCCAACCGTACACTGTATACAAAATGCTGTCTTTAGAATTAAGGACACATATAGGCTGAAAGTTAAAGAATGGAAATGGATATTCCAAGTAAATGGAAACCAAAAGAGAGCTTGGGTGGCTATTCTTATAACAATGAAAATAGATATGAAGTCAAAACTGTCACAAGAGACAAGGAAGGACATCATATTGTGATAAAAAAAAAGTCAATTTACTTGGAAGATACACATAAAGATAAATACATATGCACCCAACATCAGAGCACAAAAATATGTAAAGCAAATATTGACAAAACTGAAAGGGGGAAATAGCCAGTAACAGAATCATAGTAAGAGCTTTCAATATACTACTTTCAATAATGGATAGAAAATCCAGATAGAAGATCAATAAGGAAGCAGAGGACTTGGACAACACTGTAGTCTGAATGGACATAATGGACGTATACAGAACATCCCACCCAAGAGCAGAAGAATACATGTTTTTCTTAAACACACAGAACATTCTTCAAGACAGAACCCATGTTAGGTCACAAAACAAGTCTTAATAGATTTAAAATGATTGAAATCACACCAAGTATCTTTTTCAACCACAATGGAATAAAACTAGAAATCAATAACAGATGGAAAACAAATATTCACAAATATGTAGAAATTAACACCTTCCTAAACACCCAATGGGACAAAGAGGAAGTGAAAGGGAAATCAGAGAGTATTGATACAAATGAAAACAAGTAATATACCAAAACTTACTTGACACAGACAACACAGTAGTAAGAGGGAAGTGATAAATATTTACATTTAAAAAAAAAAGATCCCAAATAAACAGCCTAAATGTACAACTCAAAGAACAGGAATAAATAACAGTAAACTCACCCTACAGTTAGCAGAATGAAACTATATAGATTCGAACAGAAATAAATAGAGGATAGAAAAACAATAGAAAAATCAGCCAAACTAAGAGTTTGTTTTTGGAAAAGATCAATAAAATTGACAATTTTTTAACTAGACTAAAAAGATTCAAATAAATAAAATAAGAAATAAAAGAGGAGGCATTACTACTAATGCCAAATAAATAAGAAGAATTCTAAGAGACTACTATGAACAATTACATGACAATATGTTGGAAAACAGATTTTTCTGGTAAATAACACATAATGAGAGATCTTCTCTTTAAATTTTAAGTATACTCACAACCCACAAAGACTGAATAATGAAGAAATAGAAAATCTGAACAGGTGTATAACTTGCAAGGAGATTAAATAGTAATCAAAAACTTCCCAATAGAGAAAAGCCCAGGACCAGATGGATTCACTGGTGAATTCTACCAAACATTTAAAGAATTGATGCCAATCCCTAAACTCTTCAAAAATATTGGAAAGACGTGAACATTTTCAAACTCATTATATGAGACCAGAATTACCCAGAAATAGAAACTACAAGGAAAGAAAATTATGGGTTAATATCCCTGGTGAATATAGGTGCAAATATCCTTAACAAAATACTAGCCAAATAAATTAAACAGCTCATTAACAGAATTATACACCATGACCAAGTGGATTCATTTCTAGGATGCAAGAATGGTTGAACATACAGAAATTCATCAGTGTGATACAGCACATTAACAGAACAAAGTATAAGAATCACACAATTATTTAAATATATGCAGGAAAATCATTTAAGAAAATTTGTCACCCTTTCATGATAAAAAAACACTCAGCAAAGTAGGAAGAGAAGAAAATTACCTCAACATAATACAGTCCATATATATAAAGCCGATAGCTAACATCATACTGTTAGCTATTCGTCATACATCAATAGTGAAAAACTGGAAGCTTTTCCTCTAAGATGAAGAAGAAGGCAAGGATGTCCACATTCACCACTTCTACTCAGCATTGTACTGAAAGTTCTAGCCAGAGTAGTAGGCCAGGAAAAGAAATCACAGGCATCCAAATTGAGAAAGAAGAAGTAAAATTATCTCTGTTCACAGATGACATAATCTTATATGTAGAAAATCCTAAAGATTTCACATAGTCCTGTTAGAACTAAAAATGAATTCAGCAAAGCTACCGGATGCAAAATCAACACACAAAAATCAGTTGCATTTCTATACACTAACAACAAACAATCCAAAAAAGAAATTAAGAAAACAATTTATTTACAATAGCATCAAGAAAAATTAAATACCTAGAAATAAATTTAACCAAAGACACAAAAGACTTGCACATTGAAAACTACAAAACATTGGGGAAAGAAGTCAAAGATGACTCAGATAAATAAAAAGACAACCTATATTTTAGGAATTGAAAGACATAATATTGTTAAAATGTTCACCATGCTACCCAAAGAAATCCAAAGATTCAATGCAGTTTCTATAAAAATTCTAAGGGCATTTAAATAGAAATAGAAAAAAAAGCAATTCTATAATTTATATGGAACCAAAAAAGACCACAAATTAATCTTTAGAAAGAATAAAAATGGAGGTGTTACACTATTTGATTTCAAAATACAGCTGTAGTAATCAAAACACTGTGCTTCTTAAAGACAGATAAACAGACCAATAGAACAGAATAGAGAGCCCAGAAATTAATCTATGCAAAAAATGATCCATTGCTCTTTGCCAAGGGAGCCCAGAATAAACAGTGAGGAAGAATTAGTGTCTTCAACAAATATGGTATTGGAAAAACTGGATATCCATGTGTAAAAGAGATTGTATCCTAATCTTGCAGCACACATAAAAATCAACTCAAAATGGGTTAAAAAGTTAAACATAAGACTTAAAACTGTAAAACTCCTAGAAGAAAATATAAGGGAAAGAGTTCATGACATTGGTCTTGGCAATGATTTCTTGGACATGACACCAAAAGCACAGGCAACAAAAACAAAAACAAATAGAATTAATTAAACTAAAAGACTTCTGCAGAGTGAAATAAACAACCAACAGTGTGAAAAGGAAACCTACAAAATGGGAGAAAATATTTGCAAATTGTACATCTAATAAAAGACTAGTGTCTGAAATATATAAGGAATTCCTACAACTCAATGGCAAAAAACCCACAAATAACCCAATGAAAACATAGGCAGAAGATGTGAATAGACATTT
Organism: Sapajus apella; assembly: GCF_009761245.1. Taxonomy (NCBI): domain Eukaryota; kingdom Metazoa; phylum Chordata; class Mammalia; order Primates; family Cebidae; genus Sapajus; species Sapajus apella. The sequence goes on along the minus strand of NW_022436950.1, from coordinate 6,223,165 downwards.
TTCCAAGTAAGACATACAGATAGCCAACCAGGTATATGAAAAGATGCTCAACATCACTAGTCATCAAAGAAACGCAAATCAAAACCACGAGAAGATGTCACCTTACACTTGTTAGAATGGTCATTATCCAAAATAACAAGTGTTGGTGAACGTGTGTAGGAGTTGGAACTCTTGAACACTGTTTATGTGAATGTAAAATGGTGCAGCTGGTATAGAAAACAGTATGGTGACTCTTCAAAAACTTAAAAATAATTACCTTATGAGTCATAATCCCAAGTCCGGGAATTTATCCAAAAGAACTGAAATCATGTTTTTGAAGAGATATTTACACTCCCATGTTTATTGTAGCATTGTTCACAAGGGCCGAGAGGAGGAAATACCCTGAATGCTCACTGATGGATGAATGGATAAGGCAAATGTGGTATGTACACAGGAATACTACTTAGCTATAAAAATAAACCTATCGTATGCTATGACATGGATGAACATTATGCTAGGACATAACACTAAGTTAAATAAGCCAATCACAAAAGGATAAATAGCGCATGATTCCATTTATATGAGGTTTCTAAAGCAACCAAACTCATAGAAACAGAAAATATAATGCTGGTTGTTGGAGGATAGGGGTTGGAGAAAGAGGAAAGAGAGTTGTTCAATAGGTGCAGAGTTTCAGTCATGCAAGATGTAAAGATTCAAGGGATCTGCTGTGTGACCTTGTACTTGTAGTTGACAATACTGCATTGTATACTTGAAGTCTGTTAAGACAGCGAATCTACTGCTATGTGTTATTTACAGTAATAATAATAGTAGATGGCTGCTTCATTACCTTGCATCCATTTGTGACTATGATGAACAGAACCCCTCTTTGGACCTGTGGTAGATATGTAGTATAAGCAAAAAATGAAACCTTATTATTTTCAGCTACTGCCACTTTGGAAATGTTTGTTACCACACTATAACCAAGACTTTCCCAACTGATAAACATTTCTTGAATAAATGTTTATTTTTCCTGAAAATAACATTTCATTGAAAAAAAGTGCTTTGTTTTCTTGGTATCTACCAGAAATTAAACTCTAAAACCTTCCATGAGACATATAAATCTCTTCTGAATATTCTTTATCAACGACTCCATTAATTTCATCTTTTCCTTGAGACTTTCCAAGCAAGGATGGCCCTCTAGCCTCCCGCACAACTGTCTTACTGGAGATGCCCTTCACCTCTATACTATGCAGCATAAATTTCCTGGTTTCTGCAACTCAAGTTGGCAACGTCTTGCTTACTATTCCAACATTTATCCTCTCAGTCAGTGGATTACATTTCCTGCCGTTCCTCACAGTAGGTTAACTCTATAACTTATTTCTGGCCAATGAGATGCAGGCAGTAATGCTGTATGTGACCTTTGGGAGGTGTCCTTAAAGAGATGAGGCTCACTCTTCTTTGCCCTTTCCCACTCCAGGGTTTTTCAACTTTGGCACTACTCACATCTTGGACCAGATAATTCTTTCTTGTGGGCATCCGTCCTATGCATTATATTAATAACGTTCAGTAGTAGCTCCCACCTACTAGAGGTCAGTAGAACCCTCTCCTCCAGTTGTGGCAATTGGTAGTGACTTCAGATATTGCCAAGTACTCCCTAATAGGCAAAATCACTCCTGCTGAGAACTATTGCTCTGTACCAGTGAATCTCAGACTTGAGTGTAAGCCAGAATCACAGGGAAACCTGTTCATGCATAGATGGCTGGATCTTCTTCCTCGAGTTCCTGATTTAGCAGGTCTGGGATAGGGCTTGGGAATTTGCAAGTTCCTAGGAGGTGCTGAAGCTGCTGGTCTGGGGACTGCACTGTGAGAACTGCTGATCTGTACTACTTTGCTTAACAGATAAACCTGTGGCTCCTACCAAATAAATGTAACAATAGCATTGAACATGGAAGTGTTGCAAACTATAGGCCATCAAGGTAAATCTTGAGAGTGGAGTTCAGAATTTTAGAAATCATGCTGTTACATGAAATTGGAAGGCAGCACCAAAAACTGTGGTTTATGCATTAGATGAAGGTTTGGTTTACATTTGCACTAAATGCGGTGATTTTTCTCAAACAATAGAGATGATCAAGATGAAAAGAATAATCTCAAAAGAAATGATAAAGATTGTAGCAAGGAATCTTATTAGTCTATAATGTGCATGCCCACTTGTCTTTATTCGATAGGTTTCCAATTGCTCTTGTCAAGCTTTCTGTGGTAAATTTTATATAAATTTCCAGAGGCTATGAAAAAAAAAAAGCTACTATACACAACTCTTTTCACTTAGTGCCACATAATTTTTAATAACTTACCTAAATATTTTGTGTTGGAGCAGCAGAAAACTGGGGGCGTTAGTGCTGTACACATTTCTGCAGATGAGAGAAAGACTAGTAAATGAAATTATTATGGCCCGAAACTTAATAGATGGCTTGTATTTAATCTTCTAGTTTACTAGACATGACAGAAGTTTGTGGAGGCATTTTTAGATCATCACTTTTTAGCGCTAATCAGTGCCTGCCCTGCATGTCTGGTGCCAATGTTTAATTGTAGCCAAGAGAATCTGCGAAATGAAAGCATCTCTCCCCACACCAGCAAGCTACAAACAAAATCAATAGCCCTGTGCTGGCAACATTATTTTATTGTTGTCTCCTTAATCTCCTCTACTCTTTTGCAATTACTTTTATTACTACTGCTCATTTAATGAGACCATGGAGTTTGGTGCCAGATGGTGCCATTAGTTAAATCTGGAAGACTCTAATGGAATTGAGTTCAAAGCAGGTTAAAAGTAACAGAACTACAAATTTTAATGGTCATCACCTCATAGCACATTGCTCTGTGTACCTGTTACATACCAGAAATTAGTGCCGGCTTCAAACAGCAAGACTTGGATTAAAGTCCAGAGAGACCAAGTATGCTCATTCATCATTCACTCATTCAACAAATACTTAATCGTATTCCTATCTGGGTGCTCAGGATATCATAAATAAGACAGTCATGGTTTCTGCCTCATGGAGCTTAGAGTCTACCAGAGGAGAATGACAACATCAAGCAAACCAGCAAGATCATGATCCATTTGTGTTAGGAACAGGGGAAGCAGGGAACTGGCATGGACAGGTAAAGGATAGAGTGGCTTAGGTCAGGGCTTGATCAAGGGAAGCTCTCTGAGGAGGTGCTCTTTAAGCTGAGACTTGAATGGTAGAGAGAAGCTGATTTGGGGACATGCAAGAGGAGTGTCATTATTATTTGATGCAGCGAATAGCATGTGGAAAGGCCTTTGGATGGAAGTCATTTGGTGTCCCCAAGGAACTCAAGGACACCTAGTGAGGGAGGGAGGATGGCTGGAGATGAGGCTGGAGAGTGGCCAGAAGCTGCTGGACCCAGAGTTGTACATGAGTGAGATGAATGAGCATTTAGAAGCTGAGATTATCCAGGGAATTTAAATATGCCTTTGCGCCAAAGTGCTGATGAGTAAGACTTGTAGCAAGAACGTCTTTCGCTACAAGTAAGACTTGTATCAAGAATGTCTTTACATACTGGTCAGTATGTAAAGTCATCACAAGCATACTTTTGTCCCTTGGTGAAGAGGGCAGGTAAAACTGAGGCAATACTTTGATTCATAAAGTTGCCTTATATATTAGTAGCAGGAATTTAAACTTTGCATCACTGCCTTCCTAGAGGGTGCATCTATTATGTTTAGGTCTCCTCCTCCTCCTGGTTGGTAACAGTGCCTGCCTGCTTTTAAAGAACATCCCTGCTTGCCTCTATATCCCTTGGCAAATGACTGCAGTCCCCTTGCCAGTGTTGCCTTTTCTGGTCTTTTGCCCTGGGCTGAGGAAGGATCTCTCCTGTTGAATAAGTTTTCATCCATCAAGGTCAAGGTCAAAGAGACACATGATCTCCTGGGCACTGAACTTGAGAGAATAACATAAACCACTAACGTTTCCACCATCTCCAGGAAGCCTTTCTTCAGCTTCTCTCTGAATTCCTCCAGGGATTTGTACTTCCTGTGTTGGCACACACATTTGCATTGTTTATGAAGGACAGGCTGGATTATCAGTTCATTTCAGATATTCTCTGGACCTGTTGCCTTACACATAGCAGATACTAAAAGTATCTATTGAATGGAGTTCTTACTAGTGGTTACCATTTGTTGAGCAATTAATTGCCAAGCACTCTTCTGAGAGTTTGTTATTCAACCCGTATATGATGACTAAGTTTATGTGTCAACTTGGCTAGGCCATGGTACTCAGACATTTTGTCAAACACCATTCTAGATGTTTCTGGGAAGGTATTTTTTAAAATGAGATAAACACTCAAATGAACAGACTTTGTGTAAAGTAGATTACCCTCCATTATGTGGGTGGGCCTCATCCAATCAGTTGAAGCCCTGAATAGAAAAAGACTGACTTCCCTGGAGCAGGAAGACATTCTGCCAGTCAATTGCCTTTGGCTGAAACAGCAAATCTTCACGAGGGCTCCAGCCTCCCAGCTTACACCAACACTTTGGACTTGCCACCTTTCACAATTGTGTGCGCCAACTCCTCGAAATCTCTTTTTCTCTCTCCCTCTATCTTTTGGTTCTCCTTTCTGGAGAACCCTGACTAACAACACACCTGACATCTAACCACTTAAGCCCATTTTATAGATGAGAAAAGTGAGGTTCAGAGGTGTTGAGTACCATGCCCAAGGGTATACACTTGGTGCATGGTAGAGCCAAGATCCCAGTCCAGGTCTTTCTGAGCCATAACAGCTTCTTATGCACTTTAATTCACAAATAAGAACACAATGACCTACATACAACACAAACTGTACTTCCGATAAAGTAGCCCTCCTTTTTAATGATTCAAAGCTACCTTGGGATCTTACAGTGCATGGGAATCATTAATATGTAAATACCTTATTATCCAGGTGACATGCAAAAGTGTCCAGTAGCACAGAAGGTTGGTTAACAGGATGGTGTGTTCCAGCTTTGCACATGTACTTGCTTCGAATATTTAGGAGCCTACATAAAATTATATTCTCCAAAGTCATAATTTCCAAGAAGATCTTGAAATACCCACACTATTTTTATAAGCAGTCAACTTCAAGATCTTTAGAACCATGAGGGAACTCAATGCACAACATTTTAAGATTAACCATTTTGTTGAAAGTAAGATTATATCCCCTCCCCCAAAAGAATGAAATTAAAATAGAGGAAAATAAACAGCATACGTGGAATCCTGAGCCTCCTGATGCCTTTTGCCTTGGGCTAAAGTTCCCTGGTGAGGTGTAAACTTCAAAAGTGTCCTCAAACTGGAACCATTCCATAGGAAAAGTCAGCAGAAAATATTGACCCCAGGATCAATTGTTTCTGTTTAAGTTACAGATTGCTGCAGTCAAAATAAGCAGCCAGTGTTTGATAAAGACAGCTCCTCTTAGGAAGAATTGTCATCCCGAAACACATAGAGAGACATTCTCTCTGTCTCTCAATTAAAATCATTATTTCCAGAATGGAGAAGAAGATGATGAAGCTATTGATTATGTTTGCTCTTGGAATGAACTACTGGTCTTGCTCAGGTAAGGTATTCACCCACCTGGCCACCTGCTCTGGATGATGCAGAGCCATGCTGGCACCTGTGTCTTGTCTCACCTTGCCCCATGTGCTTGTGTGCCCAGGTTTCCCTGTGTACGACTACGATCCATCCTCCTTAAGGGACGCCCTCAGTGCCTCTGTGGCAAAAGTGAATTCCCAGTCACTGAGTCTGTATCTGTTTCGGGCATTCAGGAGCTCATTAAAAAGAGTAAGTGCACAATGAAGTCTTCCCTATTCCTTACAATGCTGTCTGCCTTCTGTCAGTTCATTGGACATACTTTTAAGAAATTGTCTCCAGTTTAAAAATGAAAGTAGTTAGTCATCTCTTTCATAGTGTCTCTTTTCTTTGACAGAGAAAGGATTTAATTACAATTTTTGTCATGAGGCTTCTCAAGCCACTTTTGATGACTGATTCTTCTGCTGTATTCTTCTCTCTAACTTTGCCTTCTGTTTCCCTGCATCTTGCTTTTGTACTTGAAGTCCTCGTGGTTCTTTCTGAGGGGTTTTATTAAGAACTTCTCATGTGTTGAAGCGAATCTCCTTTCAAATTCAGCAATTCTGCTCCTAATACTTACTGAAAATAATCTGGCTTTTGAGCCAAAGAAATTCACCTTCCTGTGTCAACTTGGTAATAGTCTGTTTCCTCTTGGCCTTGGGAGCTAGAGAAAGAGTAATCACTTGGGGTTCCAGTGACTAAGTCTGTGATATGCAAGGAAATAAATGTAAAAATATCCTTCAAAGGAATGAGAAACATAAGCAGCAAGTCACCTCCCTTCTTCCTGTTCCTCAGGTAATTTCACTGCCTTGTTATCATCTTGATGGGGCTCATTAGGAAGTAGGAATGGATGCATTTGCAAGCAAATTTAGGTTAAGGTGGGAGATAGGGAGGTTCTATAAAGTTGCATGTCGTAGGAATGAAAGTTCTGTGCAGCCAGGCAGCATGAGAATGAGAATGAAGACACGATCGAAGGTCCAGGCAGCAGAGACGAGATGGGCATTGCTTTCTTTCTGCCTGCCTGTTCCCTTCTCCCATTCCTCCTGGACTCACTCTTAGCTTGTTCCCTCTGCTACTCTGTAGAGCACTTGGCTCATGGTTTCCTAGTTCTAGTCTCCAAATGCAGCATATTCAGCTTGATCTTCTTCAGAACCTGACTCCCAGTTACTCTTTTCCAAATTTCAAGGAAATGAATCAAATGGTCCCAGTTTTCTTTTCTAGTTTGGTTATAGTTCATAAAAACCATGGGCTGTGCTTTTGTTAGGTGCCATCCTAGGATGACGATCAGAGTGAGGTCACTTGACCTGGATGCTGTGGTGTGGAGGCACTGGTCAGCTGCCACAGCAAAGATTGAGCTGCTTCTGGATCAGAACACAGAACCCTCTTCCTTGCTTTTATTGTTTTTCAAATGCCAGTTTCCATGGGCGTTTAATGAAATCTACTTGTGGTGGTGTGGAATCGAGGTCTTGTTGCCAACCTTGCAGATGAACAGTTTAAATTTACTTTTGATTCAGCTATTGCTCACTACAGAAGAAAGTTAGTAGTTTATTAGATGAATCTGAGCATGAGGACAGATCCCAAGAGAACCAATTACTCATACCATGGAAATCTGGCCTGTGGGGATGAGCTATTGCGAGGCACAGCCATCAGAGCACATTCTCGCTCATGTGCCATCTTCGTATAGTCACCCAGACTTGAGCTCAGCCTCACATGCACTTAAAAATAGATATACTTATACATGATGTGTGTGACTCTTGATGGGCACATGAAGAAGGTTGCCTCTCCACCTCAAGTACACTGCTCCTTTACCTGGAGGTCTGCCTATTCTTGCCTCTCCCTAGCCTTTTCTGATTATTCAAATTCATTGGGCAAGCTACAGTCACCATGCCCTCTTATTGAGAACTCTATTTCTTCTCCCACTGGAAGGGAGATTCTCTTCCTTTGATCTCTCCTGGTGATATGTATTTTATTGGGAGTGTTTCATATTTTGATGTATGATGTGTGTATTAACCATGTCTTCTACAAACACCCTATAGATGGCTCCAAATATACCAATTCTCTCTACCCTAGCAGACGTGAGGGATACACTAAGATGGAAAACCCTCAGGAGATAGTTGAGTGAATGGATCACTAACAGTGGGGTTACAAACAATACACAAAAGAGGAAATACAAAAGACTAAGAAGGATTTGGAAAAGCATTCAACCTCTCTAATAGAAAGAAAAAAATGCAGAATTAAAATAGCAATGTGAAAAAGAATAATAACAAGGTAAAAGAATAACAAGGGGAAAAAGAAGCCACAACTACTGCTTGAGAGTTTGTAATTTTCTAAAATTGTCTTTGAAAAGCTAGTGGGAAATGTGTGTTAAGCATATTTATAAGCACGTTAAGCATGAAAATTAGTAAATATTTAAACCTTTCAATTGCATAGTTTCACTTCTAAGAATATGTTCAAAGCAAAATACTCATGATGTGGTTTAGTCATGAGTATTTTGGGGTACAATTCAATGGTTGTAGGGAAAAGGGTTGGGCCCTTCTACTTTTCCCCAAGTTTGCCTATTAAGCCTAGTGATTCTCGACTCAGACTGTACATTATCATCGCATGAGAGCTTTAAATATTTCTGATGTCCAGGAGGGATGGTCGACTCCTTAAAGCCCAGTCTCTGAGGGTGGGGCTCATATTCTTAAATGTTCTCCTGCTCATCCTCATGTGCAGTTTGGGTGAAGAACCACTGGGTATTACCAACAGACCTGGATCAAATATTCTTGTAATTGATTTCAAGTTGTTCAACTCTTGGGCTCCAAATTTGAAAAAGGTGAGAAAGGAAAAAAACCACATGACTTTAGCACTGATGGTTTTCTTGACCCAGCCTTGACATTAGGCTCACTTGGACTGTTCCCTCAGTGGACACAAGCAGAGAAAGGAAAGGTGAGCACTGGCTCTGTGCTGGGTGGGAGGAAGCAAAGAGGACAAGTCAGGCTGTAGTTTCACAGGGAGCAGTTTCTATCAGGCAGAGGGAAGGGAGATGGGGAGGGAGAGGAAGGGGAAGATGGGGAAGAAGAAGAGGACACAGTTAAGTAAACCAAATTCATTTCCAACAGTGGAGAGTACCATAGCGGAGGATAAGCAGGTTGACATGATGGACCCAGTCTCGAGCAGCAGTTAGATGGGGCAAAAATCTCTACTGAGGCTGCATCTTTGAGTTAAGACTCACTCGAGTGACAAGAAGTTCCCAGCATAGAAAGACCTTTTGAGGAAATATTGGGGTGAGCTGGCAGAGCCAGTGGGAGGGCCCTGAAGAACAAAAGGGCTTGAGAGGGAGGCTGGCTAGAGCCAAGCGAGCCTGGGAGAGAAAGGTGGAAGTGGAGAGAGGTCAGAGAGGTGGGCATGAGTGGGACATGCCTAGGTCATGATTTTGAGGAGTTTGGGGTCTGTTTTTGTTGTTGTTTTGTTTTTGAGATGGAATTTGGCTTTTATTGCCCAGGGTGGAGTGCAATGGCGTGATGTCGGCTCACAGCACAGGGCAACCTCTGCCTCCCGGGTTCAAGTGATTCTCCTGCCTCAGCCTCCCAAGTAGCTGAGATTACAGGCATGTGCCACCACACCCAACTAATTTTGTATTTTTAGTAGAGATGGGATTTTTCCATGTTGGTCAGGCTGTTTTCAAACTCCCAACATCAGGTGATCCACCCACCTCGGCCTCCCAAAGTGCTGGGATTACAGACGTGAGCCACTGCTCCCGCCCTGGGGTCAGTTTTATGGGAAGTGGGTAGCCCCTGGGGACATTTGCATTTGCAAAACATCTCTGCTTAGTTTGGGCCATGAACACATAACAAAATGGACTAGGTGGTGCATAATTTATTGTTTATGCAATTTATTTTATTTCTCAGAGTTCAGGAGGCTGAGATCCGAGATCAGGGTGCCAGCATGCTACTCTGGTCTGATTCTGGTGAGGCCTCTCTTCTGGGCTGCAGGCTGCTGATTTCCTGTTGTATCCTTACACGGCAGAAAGAGAGCCAGCTAACTCTCCAGCCTCTTCTTATAAGGATGCTAATCCCACTTATGAAAGCTCTACCTTCAAGACCTAATAACCCCCCAAAGGCTCAACCTCCAAATACCACATCAGGGATTAGGGTTTCAGCATGGGGATTGGGGCCAGGGACAAGCAGTCCATTGCAATCTCTCTAGCTGCCACATGGAGTGGGGTGTGGGGTGGGAAGCTGAGCATGGTGAGATGCTGGTGTGGAGTCTTAAGTCAGGGCAGGGAGGATGGGTGAGCAGATAGATTTGAGGCACATTTGGAGGCAAAATCATGGAAGTTTGGGGTCCCTGAGGTCTCCATGCCTTTTTTGTATGTGTTCATTTTACCTTTCAACTTCTTTGCATTTTTTTGGTTTTTGGTTTTCCAGATTATTCTCAGCTAGCCATTTCTGATCTTTACTTTTTGTTCATTAATTAGGGATTCATTTGAAAAATCCAAGTGATCAGTGACACTCGATTAGTGAGAGTTCTCCAGAGAAACAGAACCAATATGACATGTATACATGTATAAATGCATGCATGTGAATATGAGAGAGAGAGAAAGAGAGAGAGAGAGAAAGAGAGAGAGAGAGAGAGATTTATTATAAGGAATTGCCTCATGCAATTTCAGAGTGTGACAAGTCCAAAAGGAAAAAAAGTCTGATGAGGTGAGCCAGCAGGCTGGAGATTTGGGTACAATTTATAGTTTGAATCCAAAAGCAGTCTGCTGGTAGAATTCCTTTCTGATGGGAAGATTTCTGTCTTTATTCTATTAAGGCCTTCAACTGATTTGATGCACCCACCACATAATGGGGGGTCATCTGCTTTACTCAGAGTCCACTGATTTAAATAATCTCATTCAAAGAATAGCTTCACAGAAACATTCAGAATAATGTTGACCAAATATCTAGGCAACATGGTTCAGTCGACTTGAGACATAAAATTAACCACTACAATTGTCAAATGGAATTGTTATGGGTCTTTTATTTTTGCATATTTTTATTTCTTCTAGAAATAAAAACTAAAATATAGTCATTAGAAAAAGTCAGAAAACACAAGAAAGAGAAAATGAAAAAGAACATTCATTATTTATTTCTCTGAGAAATACTCACTATAAACCCACGAGAGGATATCCTTTTGGAGTTTTTTCTCAATATGAAGGTATAAAATATATTTTTAAAGAAAAATAGGACCATACTGCAACACTGATCATAAATTACCGTAACATATTTCAGCAGTAATGCTGGGTTTTTAATTTTCTCTAATCGATTTCTTATTGTTGAGCATTTAGGCTGTCCCACATTTTTTGAATAACACAGCATAGAAATTTACTGGCAGAAAGTGAGTTCAAATGAAACAGCAAAAATGTTAGGTGCTTCTCCCTATTCTTGTAAGATCCCTTAAAGATGCAAAAGAGTTTGCAAAATCACCTCATAACTCAATAAAATAATCTGTACCCCCCAAAAAAAGCCCACATTTTCATCTTTTCAGTGAAGATTTTGTGTTGCCAGTTTGCATTAAGATTAATTGCATTAAGATTAATTGCATTAAGATAATGCATCAGATTGCATTAAGGTGAATTGCTGAAGCATGCTCTGCAGTGGAGGGTCCCACACAACAGACTTCAGTTGATGGGAGAGGTTTTCATTTTTTAATGAGATTCAGATTTAACATACAATATATTAAAATTACAAATATATGAGGTAGTAATTGATGGTAAGGTTAAGTTTTTATTTCTACTTGTTTTCAGCAAAGCCTACTTTTATCAGTACTCATTATGCATCCTATGTCAGGAGACATAGAGATCCCCATCCTAAGCTTGGAGTTTGCCACTTTTTTACAAAACAAAATAACTGCATGTACCTGTTATTCCCTACTTGTAAGTAGTTCCCGCTCTCACAGCAAGAGTGCTGCCTCCCTCTCTCTCCTCCAGGGCAGTAGGTTCAATGTGTTGCTGACTTCAATTTGCTGCCAGGTGGATTCAGAAACTAAGAGGGAAGAAGTGACTTGGATCCTGGGGGTGTTAGGTGATGCTCCATGGCGGGCTCCCCACTGGCTTCCTGCTGCCCCCTTGTTCCGGCCCCAACCTGTTTACCTTGCAGCAGCCACAGTGATTCACGTGCAGCTCTTAAAACCCTCTGATAGCATCTTGCTGCAGTGAGAATGAAATCTAAACACCTTCCCATGGGCTCCAAGACCATATCTTGTCTGATGCTTCCCATCTCTCTGAAGTTACAGTGTATAGTTCCCACCTTGGTCAGGTTGCTCCAGCCACAGCAGTCAGACTTCTCCCTGCCCCAGGACATTGGCTCTGCTTTTTCCTCCCGTCCTTCAAGGCTTGGTTTAAATTTGCCTTCTTTGGGAGGATTTTTCTGGTATTTTCTCTAAAGTAGCTTCTTCCTTCCCTCACCCCCATTGTCTTGTTGTTTTTCTTGATAGTCCCATAACTATCTTGGATGATGATCTTGTATTGTTTTCTTTGATGCATCTACTGTGTGGCACCTTCTCTGGAATTTAAGCCACATGGCATCTTCCCTGCTCTGCCTCTGGTGCTGAACTCACAGTGAGCGTTCAATAAGTCGCTGGACTTCATGACATCAGAACTCCCCAGATTTCTCAAGAAGTTTAGACAACTTTTCTTTGTGGAAAGGAGTATAAAATCATTTAAATTCATTCACAGATTAGAACTGCTCAAGCAGGAAGCTAGGGCTGGAGAATAGTCTGTACTGCATAGATGCATTTGCTGCTTAATTATTTCTTTCTGGAATTATTAGGAAATTATGGAGCAGTCTTTTGGGAAAATGACACTTAGAAATATGTACAGTTGATGCTTGTTATTTGTAGTAGTTATGTTGTGTAAAATCATCATGAACACTGAATTAGCAAACATGGAATCATTGCTTCTATGGGAAATAAAAGGTTCAGGTTCTGTGAGCCTTAGGACACAACATTTCTGTCAACCCATCAATGGGTTTGTGTGTGTGTGTGTGTGTGAGTTCCTGCTTAAAGATGCTTAATTTAATATATGTTGTTGATTCATTAACATTGAACTCATGGTCATCAGCACTGTGACTCCTGCCTGAACAAAGCTTACCTTATTCAAACATTTTCCATGTCGGGGCATCACAGCCTTGTGCTTGGGAACTCTAGTGGGTTCTTCCACACCAAATTTGGAGGCCATCTTAAACACCAAAGTTACCAACAAAAAGAACAAAAATTAAAATTAAAAAAAAAGCCACTATAATAGACCATACAAAACTGCACTCGTTTTCAGTATGAGAGCTGAAACAAGAAGGCAGAATGACTCCTTGGTCTTCTTCTGTTGGTAACATGCACGTTGGGTGACTCAAGTTTTTGGTCATTCTGCACTTGTCCATAGATGGTTGCCAAAGTAAGTGCCACTAGTATTGATTTTGGGGTTACAAATAAGTTTTAGTGAGTAGGTGAGTTCACCAGTGTGGAATCCACAAATAGCGAGGATCAGTTGCCACTGTTAAAGTGTTAGAAGCAATACTGGCCTTGCCGTTAGAACACCTACATTCTGATTTCATTTTTGTCACTAAACTATGTACAACTTTGGTAAGTCACTTTTCCTCTCTGGTCTGCAGAAGGAAGGCATGGAAGTCAATGATTGCTAAGATAATTTATTGTTTTCATGGTGCACGATTCTGTAATTTTTTTCTCATGGGGCAGAAAGCATAGTTTATAGCATCAGGAACTTCAGAAATGCATTGATCACACTCTGTTACTTTATTTTTGTGAAGGTTGAGGTCCTGGATGAGAACAACTTGGTCATGAATTTAGAGTTCAGCATCCGGGAGACTACATGCAGGAGGGATTCTGGAGAAGATCCCTCTACGTGTGCCTTCCAGAGGGACTACTATGTGGTAAGCATGGTGGAAGGAGACCAGACCCAGAAACTAACAAAAGGAAGAGCCTCACTTCTATCACCTGGAGACACACAAAGAACTTGGCCCCTGCCTTGCTGGCATTTGGCCACACCAGTAACTGTGTGGACACGGTATCACCTGGTGGGGGAAGTGTCACACAGTGGCTGAGCATTGAGCTGTGGAGTCTGAGATCCTGAGCGATCCTGACAAATTACTTAATTTCTGGTGCCTCAGTTTCCTGCTCTTTAACATGAGGATGAATTTGTATCAGGTAAAGTGAATGCAGAGAAGCCAACAGCAAAGACAAATCCCAGACATACTTAGAATTTTCTTACAAAATTCTCTCTCAAACTGACTGTGTTCCCGGCGCATGTCATGTTCTCTTGCAGTTGACTGTTGAATATCATCTGTCTTCCCTACTATTTCAGGCTCAGTGAGATCAGAAACATGGCATGTTCGTTTTTGTGTCTCTCATGACCAGAACAGGTACTGTTTCACGGTGAGCAGGCCCATGCAAACCTAACACCAAAGGCCAAGGGAGCTGAGAGGCTGAAGAAAGAGGCTGCCAAATCCAGTTTCTCAGGAAACAATTAACCAACCAAACAAACAAGAACAACTCACAGGGACTTACAAACAGAACCCATGTCTTGGGTAGAGTTGAGACCATGGATCCCCATGCCATTACCTCTCAGACCCAGGGTTTATGTACTGTAGGGGATTTGACCTAAGGCCAGGATTTACAGTATTTATGTGAAAGTGGAACTCTTAGAGGGATTCCCAGAAATGGATTAATGAGAAGTCGACATGGTGGATTGGCATCTAAGGTGGAATACCTTGCGTCTCCACAGACACTTAATCAACACACATGAGCGTTAATCCCACCTGAACAGGGCAATGCCTGCAGTCCAAAATTTGCTTTCCAAAGTGTTTGTAATCTGAGGTTCACGCTTGTGGGTTTTGTTATTTAAAAGAGGGTTGTTTAATTTGTTATTTGTTTCATGAAACTATTCACTGTGACTCTGTTTTACAAAGGACTCATACCAAAGTGTCACAAGCTTCTATTTCTAATGAAATCTGAGGGCAAAGGAGAAGAGAGTTCAGTCCTGTGGGGTTCTTCATCATTTCTTTTTGTCTGAATGAGAATTGACTTAGGGAAGCCCACTCAGCACTCACAAATGTTTGTCTTTCCTAGAGGCTTGTAATGGGTCAAACACCAAAGAGACATTTAAATATCCATTTGTTTCTACTTCAGTCTTGAGGAATTTTCATTTTGGAAAAACAAAATACCTCTGTGAAGTTTTTCTTTCTTCGTCATTTCATCAAACCTGACAGTATTGCTTGATTTACTGGATGGAGGCTAAACTTTTCCAAGAGCAGCTGAAGAAAGAACTCACCGCTTTGTCTTTTTCAGCCCACAGCTGTTTGCAGAAGCACCGTGAAGGTATCTGGCCAGCAGGTGCAGGGCGTGCGTGCTCACTGCAGCTGGTCCTCTTCCACGTCTGAGTCTCTCAGCAGCGAAGAGGTATGATGGGGGCCCTGTCTGTTCCCAGACCGCATCTCTTAGGTTCTGTGTGGGTTTGTGAAAAGCAGAGTGGTTTGCTGGGTGACTGGATCATCACCCAGGCTCGGGGACGCAGAACTCTGCTGACTCTGTGGGATTCTCTCTTGGACACCTACAGCCTCATCGTCCACATCCCCTACTTCTCCCAGACTATTCTTTTGCTCTCACACTTTCTCTCTCTCTCTCTGTCTCTCTCTCTCTCACACACACACACACACACACACACATATACACAAATACACACACACACACATACACACACACACATTCTCTCTCTCTCTTTCTCTCGATTTCCCTGGGATTTGGGAAATGTCCTTAAAGTAACAATAAGCAAACCTTTGAAGTTTCAGATCTAAGTATGTGGCTCCCTGACCCTGTGGTTTAGTGCAATCAGGAAGGACATATTTGTAGGACCAGTGTTCAAAACTGTCTCTCAGCTCTGCAGTCCAGGTCAGGATACTTGACCATCATTTAATCCTCATGATCCACAGCTTCTTCATCTGTTAAATGCCAGCAATAATAAAGACCACCTGATAGGTTGTTGAGGGAATGTGGTAAGCTGATGGTCATGAAGGGTCTGGCCTGGCACTGGGATGCTCAGTGGCTGGCAGGAACCTTATTTTTCCTCAACTGCATTAAAAGTGATTTGCAATCATACTGTAAGATTAATAATATATACAATTTTGCCTTGAAATTATATTATATATTTGTCTGATTATTGCCTGCTTTCCTTACTAGACTGTATGTCTCATGAGGGCAGGGAATGTTTGTTTTTGTCAGCCTAGAACAATGTTTGACACAGCTCACTAAATACTTGCATAAATGCAAGAAATCTGGGGAAGAAATGGACAAGAATATGATGTGAAGAGGCCATCTCTTCACTCTAAACTAGGGATAAAAACGTGACATATTATTTGTTCTTTTGTAAGAGGAGAATATTATCAACAGATTTTTAAAAAATGTTCCCAACATTATATGGATGATTCTGTCAAACATAATCTTTCTTTCCATTTTAAATTTGTGTTCAGTTTTTCAAGGTTTAACTCTGTACTAAAAATTACGTGAAAATATTATACAATTTCTACTTTAAGAATTACACATAAAAGTTAATTTTTCCACATAATTAACATACTCACACCTTAACTAGTTTGTCTGGAAGTACATTTTAGAATTAGAAAGTAATGAAACTAATGACTGAGACACTCCTATCACAGAGGATGGCCTTATAGGTACAAAGAGAACTTCACACAGTTTATTAGGACTTTCTCTACAAAAAGTTCAGTTGAGCATAGCCTTATTGATTGATCCCGTTCACACTGGCAGCTTTTGAGGGTCAACTCTCAGGTGATCTCTGAACTTGTCCTGGAGCCATCGTTGAAGAATCTTTTCTTAGTGCTGGTACGAGTATCAAGGGCCTGCTTCCCTACACCCTATTGAAATCTTTAGGAAGTTGAATACATTCTGCCGTAACACACTCATACACCATGGCCCAGCGAACACAGAAATGACAAGGACCAAACTTAGCACTTCACAAGTCTTTTGTTAGTCTTGATTTGTGGTTTATATCAGAAAAAAGACAGTGGGGAGGAAGACAAGCACAGTCCTAGCCTTTGTGGAGTTTATAGACATGTCTGGGGAAAGGTACCCACTAGGCAGGAATTACCCTGACTTCCAGGCAGGCACTGGAGACCACATAGTGAGAGGAATGCATGTCACGTGGGGAGCAGACAGCATCCTTCAGGAACCGACCTTCCAGCCAAGAACTGGAAGGTGGGTGGAAGTCAGAACAAAGCAGAAAGAGGGTGGAGGGGGAAGGGTATTTCAAGTATAGGGGAAATCAAGTGGGGTACCCTGAATTGCCATTAAAACTGATGGGTTGAAATGGACAGAACTCCGTTACAACAGAAATGAGAAAAATATGGGGGGTGGGGGGCGCGGTGGCTCACGCCAGTAATCCCAGCACTTTGGGAGTCCAAGGTGGGTGGATCACGAGGTCAAGAGATCAACACCATCCTGGCCAACATGGTGAAACCCCGACTCTACTAAAAATACAAAAATCAGCTGGGCATGGTGGCATGCCTGTAGTCCCAGCTACTCGGGAGGCTGAGGCAGGAGAATGGCTTGAACCCAGGAAGTGGAGGTTGCGGTGAGCCAAGATCAGGCCACTGCACTCCAGCCTGGCAACACAGTGAGACTCTGACTCAAATGAACAAACAAACAAACAAACAAAACATGGGGAGAGAGGCACAGGGTGGAGCCGGAGGAGCATGAGCAGTCAAGATGGACTTCGAGGGTCTTGTTGAGGATGCCCGGCTTTATCCTAATGACACGGGGGCTATGAAAGGGATTTAAGTGTGTGTACGTTGGGAGTGGAGAATGGTGACAGAATCAGATGATGAATAGATTGGAACTAGGTAAGAAAACATATGGAGTAAATATGAAATAAATAAGAGGTGAGAGAGAATGCTAACTGTGTCTAGGGCTTAGTAGTGAATGTTGTGAGAAATAAATTCTGGTTCATTTTATGACCTTTAACACAAAATCAATTACTAAATGATGATCTAAGTGAATCCCTCTCCCACCCCTGATTTAATGGGTTCTAATTGTTCTAATTGTTTGGAAAGCCCACAAATCTGTTGCAACTTTCGAATTGCATAGTGAAGACCACTCTCTTTTCTTCCAATTCCAAGCTTTCTAAGAAGACTCAGATATTAAGTTAGCCCTTTGAAAAAACTAGATCTTAAAATAAACTTCCAGTTTGCTTGTCCTGAAGATTAGGTGATCATAAAATATTTTAAGCAAATGTATTTTTAAAATTCTCAAATTTAAAAATTCTGTGATTCAAAAGAAAAAGAAGAAAGAAGATAGAGACTTAAGTAATTCTTGGAAACTCTGAAATGAATTTCTTACATGAAACAGAGAAGAAGAGAAGAAAGGAGAGAACAGCTGATAATCATTTTCAGTGAAAAAAGTGATAATATAAATATGAAAGATAATAGACTATGATAAATTTAGTCATAGAACAAATAAATTATTGTTGGAAGGAAGAAATAGAAGAAATAAAACTAAAAAAACCTCCCAGAGCAATAAAAATAAAGATCACATGAAAAACATAGAGAGAATGTAGAAGAATTTTCAGAATGAGAAATACAAGGTGAAGAAAAATGGAAGCCATGGCAAATAAGCCCTAAAATCCAAATTATGACTAATAAGGACTTAGAGTAAGTCTGGTAAGGACATAATGAGAGACCTGAATATAAAATGTTTGGACTTTCCATGACATAATTTTAACAGGTATAGTAACCATAAAAAATTGAGAAAATAAATTTCTAAATTTGGAAATAGTCTCTTGTCCTTAACCAAATAGATATGTGAATTATTGATAGTTTTTATTATTTCTTTTTCAATCCTGAAAGAGAACTACGTAGAGGAGAAAAGCTTTCTATACGGTGCATAAGCACTCACTCAGCCTCATCATGGTGCAGGCACCACAAGAGGACAATGCTGACATGGTACAATTTAGTACAATTGTAGGCTGGTGCCCTCTCTTTCTTCAGTTTCTAATAAGTGAGCTTGACTTTAGACAAATCTTCTGATTTGGAGTGGATAGGATAAAGCCAGCTAGGGTTTCAGACAAGAGACGAAATAGTCCAAGAGAAAGAAACTGAGGAAGAATAATGACAGGAACTCTGAGCTCCAGGGAGGGTTGAAAGGCATTTAATTTATTTACTGCCTTTCATTTAAAAGGATAGATATTCAACCAGAAGTGGTCTAAGCCAAAAAGAGATAATTCCCTGGATCACATTCCCAGAAAGGAAGGAAAGAAGTTGGCCTCATGGACAACTCGACTGAGTGCCCTTCCGTCCTGTATGTGCCCCTTCTCTCCCCCTCTCCCCCTCCTCCTCCTCTTCCTCATTCCCCTGTCTCTCTCCCTCTCTTCCTCCCTTCCCTCCTCCCTCTCCCTCTCCTTCTCCTTCCTTCTCTGCCTCCTCAGTCTTATCCTCCTTCCTTTCTCTCTGTCTCTCTCTTTTTCTTTCTCTCTGTCACTGTGCCTCCCCGACTCCATGCCCACCTTTACTGCAGAGAGGCTTTTTCCTTGCAGTAGGAAGTAGAACCTCAAGCTACTCCAGACTTATGTCCTTTGTACTTAGAGGGAAAAGGAGGCATTTCTCTCTATTGCCAGTTAGGGAAACCTCTTGGCATTCCTCCTATTGGCCTGGCTTCGGTGTCCCCTCTTTTTTTTCTTTTTATACATTTATAACTTTATTATTAATTTATCTTAAATTTTACATATTTACTGTGTACAATGTGATGTTTTGATACCCCCCTTTTAAAATACATTTTGGTGGAGAGATTATTTACATACCATAGAATTTGCCTTTCTAATGTGTACAGTTCAACGGTTTTTACTATATTCACAAATACCACCACCATTTAAATCCAGAACACTTTCATCATGTTGAAGAGACCCCAATAACAGTTGTTCTCTATTCCTTATTCCTCCCAATGCCTGGAAACCACTAATCCACTTTGTGTGTCTATGGATTTGTCCATTCTGATCATTTCACACAAATGGGATCATACAGACTGTGTTCTTTTGTGACCAACTTGTTTCACTTAGCATCATGTTTTGGAGGTTTATCCATGTTGTAGCATACATCAGTGCTGTATTCATTCTTATTGTTCCATTTTATGGAGCCACATTGGATTGATCATTCATTCGTTGATTGACGTTTGGTTTATTTCTACCTCTTTGGCTATCATAATGATGCTAGAAGCATCCATGTGCATGTTTTTGTGTATACATGTTTTTAATTCTCTTGGGAACAGAAATCCTGGATCATATAGTAACTCTGTGTTTAATGGCCATATAGTGACTTTGTGTTTAACTTTTTGAGGAACTGCCACACTTTTTTCCATAGTAGCTGGACCATTTTACATTCTTACCAGTAATGTACGAGGATTTCCATTTCTATTTCCATTTCCATTCTTGTCAATATGTGTTGGTGCCTGTCTTTTTTATTTTAGCCATTCTAGTGTAGGGTTTTTTTTTTTTTTTTTTTTACAGAGTCTCACTCTGTCACTTAGTCTGGGGTGTAGTGGTACAGTGTTGGCTCACTATAACCTCGGTCTCCTGGGTTCAAGTAATTGTAGTGCCTCAGCCTCCCAAGAAGCTCAGACTACACATGTGTGCCACTACACACAGCTAATTTTTGTATTTTTAGTAGAGACAGGGTTTTTCCATGTTGGCCTGGCTGGTCTCCAACTCCTGGCTTCAGGTGATCTGCCTATCTCAGCCTCCCAAAGTGTTAGGATTATAGGCGTGAGCCACTGTGCCTAGCTCTCGTCATGGTTTAATCTACATTTTTCTAATGACTAATGAATGGCCATTGTATATCTTCTTTGGAGAAATGTCTATTCAAATCCTTGCTTATGATTTAATTGCACTATTTGTCTTTTTATTGAGTTGTTTTGAAATATTTTCCCCCCTCTGTGGGTTGCCCTTTACTTTCTTGATGATGTCCTTTGAAGAGCAAAATTAAATTTTGATGAAGTCTAGTTTATCTATTTTTTATTTTGTTGCTTCTGTAGTCTTACATTAGGTCTATGATCCATGTTGATTTGATTTTTGCATATGATGCGAGGAAGGGGTCTGGCTTCATTCTCTTGCATGTGCATATACAGTTGTATCAGCACTGTTTGTTGAAAAGAGTATTATTTCTCTCTTAAATTGCCTTGGTATGTGTTCCTGGTCCAATCACTGTGATGGAGACCAAGAGACTACCTGTGACTGTTCAGGATGGAGAGGGCAGCCTGCCAAGACTCTTGGTAGGAAGACTGTGAGCCAAGCAGCCACTTCACTTTGTGATGATTGCATGGACTTTCAGTGGTTTCATAAAAACTTCTTGTGGACAACTTTTCCTACTGAACATATTATGGTCACTTTGTAGAGCGAAAACTCTAAAATTTGACCTAAATTAGTCTTTGTGCAAGTCTGTGTAACAGAGTTTTGCCTTTCTGGGGGTCGGCAATGTTTGGGAGTACATTCTCAGTCTAGGGGAAAGATCGGTGGGCAATTTAAACTTCATGTAGGTTGCTCTTCCCCATGTGTTTTTTAGGCTTATGTGTTTGACACCATATAAAGTTATTTAATATAATGTATTGCCTATTTCCTTAAAAATGGATTATATAACCTATATCAGAGGCTTCCAGGTGACATTTACATTTTTCAGTGTCTTTCCTTTTTCTTTCTTTCATGTGCTGACATATCCTGATGTCTACATTTCTTTAGATGATTTTTAGGGACATGTTGGGATCTCATAAATGGAGAAACAATTATCCATTTGGTAAGTTAAGATCTATTTTATTTAAGTTTTTTGCTTAAAATAACTTCATATTGCAGCTTTTTGTTAGCGAGTCATTTAAAACTAGAAATATATATGTATATAACCTTTGAACAATTACAGTCATAGAAAATTAACATTTTGTTTTGCTTTTGCTCATTTCTTATCACTAGATAATAATGATACAACTATTCATTTAGATATTCCTTTGTATTCACAACAGAGCTTTTCCATACCTAATTCCATTTGATGGCACCAACATCTCTGCCAAGTGAGCAGAGCTGGTGGTATTGGTTTTCCCCTTAAGAATGTGTAGCTGGGAGAATCAGAACTAAACAGGGTTAATTCTATCATCTTTCAGCCACACCTCTAGAGCTGATCATCTCTTTGAGTGTCTTAGTTCAGGGAGAAAGGGCTCTCCTTCTTCCTTTTCTTGTGTGGCCTTTAATACAAAATGGGTTGGGTTAGTGTTCTATGACTTAGGAGGTGTTTTTCCTATTAGTGCTGATGGCAACAAAACTCAGTGGTGATCTCTTACTGCGTCTTTGCTTAAGAAGCATATTTGTGGCATTAATAATAAAGTCATAGAACATTCTGGAGTAGTCAGGGGAGTCTTGTCTTATGATTATTACTGTGTTGCAGGTCTCATTCCAGATGAGTCCATAAGTGAACAATTGTATGATCGATCACTTGGTAAGTTGTCTCTTTCCTGCTGTGCCACCAGACTCTTTTCTGATCAATCTGGACTCCTGAGAAATCCTATTTTATAGCTGTTTCCTGTTCCATAGGAGTTAAATATCTGAAATACAAAATATTTTAAGTAAAAATGAAAAGAATAGTAATGTATAAAC
This sequence comes from Sapajus apella, assembly GCF_009761245.1. NCBI lineage: Eukaryota > Metazoa > Chordata > Mammalia > Primates > Cebidae > Sapajus > Sapajus apella. The sequence goes on along the minus strand of NW_022436950.1, from coordinate 6,200,914 downwards.
TTGCTTTGCAAATCATTGAAAAGGTAACCTTGAGGCACTAGCTGACTTAAAGTTACCAAGAATCAAAATATCAAATTTGGCTCAGGAAATAAGCATTGACTTTTTTTTTTTCTGACATACTTTGAAGCATTTAAAAAAATAGCATGAACTCTAATAATCTTCTTTTTTTAATTAAAAATATTTTGAGTTTTTATGGGTATATAAGAGGTATCTATATATTTATGGGGTATATGAGATATTTTGATACAGGCATACAATGTGGCTAATGATCTTCTTTTTGCCATATTCAACCAAACTTCTCATCAAATGGATGAAACTGAGTTATTTTGTCCCTCTCCTATACAGATCAGTTTTCTCATTTGGTCCCCGTGATAACCCTGTAAACCAGGTGTGTTACCTGCTTATGTAGACGAAGAAAGCAATAAGAACTCATGGCATTAATTGGCATATGCAAATTACCTACCCTGTACTAATTGTAACATAATTTTCTCCTTCTGTGGGGTAGGACTACGTTCTTTCCCATTTTTAGGTGAGCTAATTGAGGCCTAGTGAGTTTCTGTAGTTTGCTTGTGGCTACATTGCCAATGTAGGAATTTAATCAGATTTGTCAGAATCTAAAACCTGTGCCTGTTTCATGCTGCTTCCCAGAAGAGCTGCAAAATCCACCTGATGTTCAGCATTCCCCATTAAAATGAATAACACAGATATTAACATTTCAATGATCTCAAAGTCTGACCTTCATTAGGCATACTCCAGTTTATTTGAAGTGCTAGGGCTTATAACTTGATGCTGGATTTTGTTTTAATGCCTGTTTTATATCTCATCCAAATTGTCACTTTGGGAGAATATGCAGTTATTATAATGGCATGACCACTGCTGAAATGTTTTTATGAACATTTCTTTAGGAATTGTCTTCAGAATCCATGAGTTTTTTTGTTTTTTTTTTCTTTTTTTTACTTTGAATCTCGATACTGGTGGCAAACATCTGCCCTTGGATTTGATGTTGGAAATATCTAAAAGACATTTGGAATTAAATCTGACGAATCAGATTAATAATCAACTTGGGCATGTTGGTTATCTATTGCTATATATCAAATTACCCCAAAATTGGACAGCTTAAAACAACACACATTTAGTCTCTCACAGTTTCTGAGGGTCAAAGACCCAGGAGAAACTTAGCTGGGTGGTTCTGGCTCAGGGTCTATCAAAAGGTTTCAGACAAGATGTTGATTGGGCTGTGATCTTATCTGAAGCTTGACTGGGGCTGAAGGAGCCACTTCCAAGCTCACTCACATGTTGTTGGGAAGCCTCAGTTCTTCACAGGGTAGTAGACGAAGGGCTTCCGTTCCATAGGACTTCTGAATATCCTCAAAACATGACAGCTGGATCCCCCCAGAGATGATGATTTGAGAGAGAGAGAGAGAGAGAATGAGCAAGCAAGAGCACCCAAGACAAAATCACAGTCTTTTATAACCTAATTTTGGAAGTGATATATCATCACTTTGCATAGTTTATTATTAAACACACAAGCCAATCCAACCCCAGTGTGGGAAGGGACTGCCCAGGAGTGTGAATACCGGGAAGCCATCTTGGAAACTGATTACTGTATTGGACAAATGCCATTTAAGACTAAAAATGTTATATGGATATAAATGAATGTGACCAATTCTTTTATATGTCTCAGAAGAGATTTCTAAGTAAAAACCTAAAAACACATTGGGCCTGGGGGAGCATCATTGACACAGAAGTACAGCTGTCTTAGAGACTGCTTTGAACATGATGATTTAATTCAATTCGACAAATGTGTGTGATAAGCACTGGGCAGATCCCATGGAGGACTGAAAGATAAATGTGGCAGTTTCTGCCCTCAAGGGCATCCATGGTGGTTGAGACATCACATGTGGTAATACAGAGTGAGGAGAAATGAGTGCTGGGCCCAGCTGTAACACAACACAGGGAAGAAGGAGAGAGAGTGGAATAAAGAAGATGAAGTTATTGCATCCTCAGGTATTCTCGTGGCAGATGGGTTCGGGTTATGCTTGTCACAATCCTTCTCATTAATTTGTAGTCACATAGTCCACACCATCTCAGGTCTTCGTGTGACTGACAGAGCCTACGCTTCCCTTTTCTACGTTTAGAGATCATGAGAAGGGCTTTTCCTCCTGGAAATAGAAGGTACCCAAATTACCGGCACAGAGCAAGAATAAATACTGACTTTGAGTAACAGTCTTGAGGTAAGAAAACACAGGTGATCACATGGGTATTTAGAAATAGAAGCCACGTGGAGTGAATGTCTTGAAACTGCCAACCTCCAAATATCTGCAATGTGCGATTCAAATCCTTGCCTTTTGGCTTCTCTGACTTCCTCTCCAAGACTTCTCCTCAGTTACCTCTTCAATCTCATGCACCCTCAATCTTTCTCCCATGACATTTGTATCTGTTGCCACTGATGTGATTAAGTCTGTCCACTTGAAGAGCAAGCAAACAGCAAGGGCACAGCTCCTTCCTTTGGCCCATCTCATCCATCTAAGCAACTGCCTTCCCTCCTTCCTTCCTCCCCTGCTAAACTTTTTGACACAACTGTGATCTCTGGTTGCTTCCTCAACCTCCTCACCTCATCTATGAAGTCTGATCTAGCTTCCTTTTATTGATGTGTACTTTATTAATCATTTTATTTTTCAAGATGGAGTTTTGCTCTTGTTGCCCTCACTGGAGTGCAATGGTGCGATCTTGGCTTACTGCAACCTCTGCCTCCTGGGTTCAAGAGATTCTCCCATCTCAGCCTTCCTAGTAGCTGGGATTATAGGTGCCCACCACCATACCCAGCTAATATTTGTATTTTTAGTAGAGACAGGTTTTCACCATGTTAGCCAGGCTGGTCTCAAATTCCTGACCTCAGGTGATCCACCTGCCTTAGCCTCCCAAAGTGCTGGGATGCCCAGCCGAAGTATACTTTAAATACTGGTGAGCATTTGTGTGATCTCCTTAGTTTAATCATTTCCCAATTCCGTAGATAACCCATTTTTTTTTTTTTTTTTTTATGGAGACGGGGTTTCACCATGTTGGCCAGGCTGGTCTCGAACTCCTAACCTCATGATCTGCCAGCCTCGGCCTCCCAAAGTTCTGGGATTACAGATGTGAGCCACTGCGTCCGGCCGATTACTCCTTTATTTCTTCCTCTTGCTTGAACTATCAATGATGCATAATTATTTCCAAACACCTCTCTTACTACACTCTATGTCCGGAACCAGGCCTTTATATCAACTGCCTATTGAATGCAGTTGCCATTGGGTATCCTGGGAGTCCCTGAAACTCAACTATTTTCCTATCAAGCTCCCTTTCTTAATTGATGGCATCACCATTCACCTAATTTGCTCAAGCTAAAGATCTTGAGGGCATCACTGACTCCCCTTCATCCTTCATCTTCTTCTAACGTACATAGGGGTCCAGTCTTATTCATTTCTCCCACACGTTTTCTCTGGCATTGGCCCATCACTTCACTACCATCACCAGTGAACTGTTGATTGTATTCTTGCCTTAGGTTCTGATCCCACACTGTCTACCTTGTTTGCTGTCTTCAGGTTTATCATGAACATGGAGAATATTCTGATCCTCACCCCGTGTAAACTCTCTAATGGTTGCTTCAGTTGTGGGACTTAGCAGAGCTGGGCAGCAACCAGACACTGAAAAGCCTATATGCCCCAGTTCTGTAGAAAGCTAGAGATGGAGTCCTGGTTTATCACACTGACAATGAGCTTCATATAGTCCCACATGTGTATAAATTCCCCGTTACTAGAGATGGGATTGGAGCAAATGTAGCTATCATGAAGGGCACACGTAAGAAGAATCTCAAGATGGAATGACAGATGTTGAGTCCATACATAGGTATTTTACGTGCACACACGTGTTAATAATGAAGCTGGAGTGTTCACGGGCTTTACAGTCTGTGTAACACTGCGTGCTTGCGGGATAAAGTCCAAACTCCCAGTGTAGCTCACGATGGCCTTCATGACCTGTGGGCTCTGCCCACATCTCCAGCCTCACCTCTCCCAAGTCCTCCTGGCTCCTCCGCTCCTGTAGCACTGTAGCATGTTAGCCAGGCTGATCTCAAATTCCTGACCTCAGGTGATCTACCCACCTTAGACTCCCAAAGTGCTGGGATGCCCAGCCAATGTATAATTTAAATATTGGTGAGCATTTGTATGATCTCCTTAGTTTAATTATTTTCCAATTCTGTAGATTACTTTTTTTTTTTTAATGGAGATGGGGTTTCACCATGTTGGCCAGGCTGGTCTCGAACTCCTGACCTCGTGATCTGTCCTTTGGCTGCTGCCTCTACCGGGATCATCCACCTGAGTAGTTCTGCCTCACTGTTCAGGTCCCAGCTTAGTTGTTGCTTCCCTTTGGAGGTCCTTGCTGACACCACAAACCACCACCACTGGGTCAGAGATGATGTCCCTGATTGGGCCTCGGTAAGGTTCTCATAACAGGGCCTGCAATTGGCTGTTTGCTGACGCCCATCTGACTACCAGACTTCCCAAGAGAGGTCTCAAGAAACTTCAGCTGCCACTGTCCCTGGTGCCCTTCACACAGCCCAGCACACCCAATAAATCACACTCAGTACATATTCTTTAAGTGAATGACATCCTTCCCTTTGGGTTCTTGAAATTCTTTTTCTAAAAAGTCAGTTAAGCATAGTATAATTAATTTTTAACCATGGTTTTTGAAAGAAGTCAACTGACATTTTACTAAAATAGAAGGGAAATTTACCAGTGAGGACTTCTTGGATGAAAGACACAAATGGTAGGTTTTCTTTTTAATCTATGGTGCAACTCTAAAAATAAAAGCCAGCTCCATGCTGAGATCAAGAAACCACTCATTATGAAGAAACAGACACATCATATTCCATTTTTATAAATGTAAATGATATCTTTTTTTCTTACAGAGCATCATGGGTTGGGGGCAGGGGGGATAGAGTTCTTGATGGGTTGGATTCTTCATTTATTAGTAATATGATAACGTTGGGTGTATATACATATGCATATTGCAATATAAATCCATCATCTGATTTTTATGATGAGATTGGTCACTCAAAGCATTTATTTTTAAAGACAGCAGTGACTAAACAGCTGTGCCACAGCCCTGACCTGAACACAGGATTTGACCGAAGTCCCAGTTATGTCTCTGCCCTCCAGGGACCTTTAGCAGGGCAGGTTTCTGCACTGCGCTGGGTTCCCTGAAATCACAGAGTGAAGCTGGTGAGGCCAGCACAGTGAGTCTAATGAGGCAGCCAATCCCATGGGACCTGGAATCCACGGGCCTGGTTCTGAGCCTGTTCTCCCATCTACGAATTCCTTAACCTCTCAGGGTGCAATTCCTTCAAGAGTTTATTATTACATTTTCCTTATTTTTGTCCATACTAGACCATAAACTTTCTTTCTTTCTTTTTTTTTGCAATGGAGTCTTGCTCTGTCGCCTAGGCTAAAGTGCAATGGCACAGTCTCCGCTCACTGAAACCTCTGCCTCCCAGGCGATTCTCCTGCCTCAGCCTCCCAGGCAGCTGGGATTGCAAGCGTGCACCACCATACCCAGATAATTTTTGTATTTTTAGTAGAGATGGGGTTTCACCACGTTGGCCAGGCTGGTCTCAAACTCCTGACCTCAAGTGATCCACCTGCCTTGGCCTCCCAAAGTGCTGGGATTACAGGCGTGAGCCACCACCACCATAAACTTCTTGAGGATGCATTCTCCTTATTAATTATTTCAGTTTTATAACAAGTAAAAATATTATTAATGATGCATCTATATGAAATTACTAAAAATATCCTTTGTCAATATCATAGTGCTAAGAACAGTGTATAGAATATAATCTATCAGGCTGGGAGGGAAGAGTGAATGAATACATGACCAGAAACAAAATTACTATTTTCAAATTGTGAGTGACATTTTTCCACTGGGGAATTCCTTGAAGGCAGAGACTTTGCCTTATTTCTTATGGAATCCCCAGAGCCCTAAACACTGTTCTAGGATTCTTCAATGTTGCCAGAAAATGATTTAATGTATGAGTGGATAGTGAAATGTAATATTTAAATTAAATGCTCTAAATTTTTTTCTTGTTTATTACTCTAAGGTAGGAAATGCAGAAAATCAGGTCCCACCTCTCATGTTGAAAAAAATCTATTTGAGAATCTTAGACTTTCTTATCTTTGTGGCTGGAATAGTTCAGTTCTGACTTTTCAATTATGTAGTAGCCAGGAGACCCTCAGCACCCAAGCCATAGCCATGTGAGTGATGCATTTTTCTTTATGTCACAATCTTGATTATTAGTGTGGTGTTCTTAAACTATGCCCAAAAGCAGCAAAGGGGGCAGTTCTTGTTGAGGCCTTTTGTCAATAAGGGCATAGTAAAAAGAATCAGTGTCATGATCCACTTGTTCAACAAATTAAATGCCCCTTTGTGCTTGGCCTCTGTGCCCATGAACATCACAGTGCTCAGGTGTGCCCGGGTCTGTGTTTGGACCCATCTCATACATTGCCTTGCATAAATCTTGCAGCAATCAAATGAAATTTTATTCTTATTGCTATCTCTGTTTCATAGAGAAGGAAGCAGAAGCAGAGGCATCTAGAGACCCCTGCTCTCTGAGATAGTGTTGGGAGTGGGATTTAACTCTTTATGTCTGTCTGTTTCCAAAGCCTCTTCCCTTTTCCTTCCTGTGATTCTCATATCTCCATATTTAAAAAATAGCATGAGAGGGCAAAATGTCAAGGCTTATTTGTTTAAGAATCATTTGTCATGTGTTGGGTGAAACTAGAAATGTAGTCACCAACTAGATGGCAAAGACTTTAATTGATTGGAAGTGTTAGCATGATATCTGCTTATCATCAACTATGTGGGAGAACTGGTCCCTAAAACCTCCACCACCTCCACTGGCTTTCTGAGTGAATTCCACATTCAGGTATCAGACTTATTCGTGACAATGTCCTATCATGGTCACCCATGACAGCCCACCTATTGAAGAGAGCAAGAGACCCCACAGAAGACAGAAAAGACCCAACCGAGACTCCAGAGGCAGAGACATGACTATGTGCAGTTGTATTCATTTACACTTTCTCTGATTCACATTCACAGGACACTCTATTAATTACTGCGCCATGCAGAGTTGGTTTTTTTTTTATTTGAGGCAGCTATGGTCTATAAAGTGCTTTGAACATTGAATTAGTAAATACGGAATCATTGCTGGTATAGGAAATACAGGGTTAGAGTTCTTTGAGCCTCTGTTCCCAACATTATCCTCAACTGATTGGCATATAACTTTGTTTATGTGTTTTTCTGTTTAGATGCTGTATTTAATAGATACTGTTGATTCATTAACAATGAACTCATGGCCAACAGCGCTATCACTCATGCCTGAATGAAGCTTCTCTAACACACATATTTTCTCTGTAAGGCACATCACAGCCTTTTTGCACTTAGAAATACTTGACAGCACGATACTTGGGGGCTATTTTAAACATTGACATCATCAACAAAAAGCATAAAAATGCAAAAAGTGGGGCACTAAACAGACCGCGGAAAGGATACTTGACAGCAGGAGAGTTGAGACATGGAGGCAGAGCATTGCCTTGCTTGACCTCAGCTGAGACGGTGTGGGTAGGATGACTCCAACTGTTTGCTGCTCTGAGAGTGTCTGAGGATGATTGAGAAAGCACCACGAGTACTGATTTCAGGTTTCAAGTAACTGTTAGTGAGCAGTGAGTAGGTGATTTCACAAATACGGCATCTGTGACTAATGAGGACTGACTGCAGAGTGGGTTCCCCACCCCTAGTTTATCCCTAGCTTGTCATTACCCTCCCTTGATCTCTTCTCATCCTGTCTTTTTAAAAACGCCATCTGCATTTGTTCCCCAAGGCTTCACACGGTCTCTCCTCCTGTACCTGACACTGCCTTGCGCTGTAGCCACCTCTTCGCTGCTGTTCCATCCCCACATCCACCCCTTTTCCTCCTGGACCTCACAGCCATTTTGGATGTAGATGACCACTCCTTCTCTCTTGAAACCCTCTGACCTCTGAGATCTGGTCCCCTCTCTGGCCAAGACGTCTTACTCTTCACAGACCGGCATCTTCCTGCTGTCCCTGAAACCATGATGTTCCCCAGGGTTCCATCCTCGGTTCTCCTTCTGCTCACAGCCCTCCCTCTGCTGAGTGATGCCAAGCACCCCCAGGGCTTTGACACCTAGCTGTTTAGGGATTCTTCCCCATCTCCTCCACACTGTCCCTCCAGCCTGGACTCCAGGCATGAGTCAACAGCAGCCTGCCAGACACCTCTGTCTGGGTATTCCACACCACGTTCAAAACGCAATTCTTCTCTCGGATTCACTTTTCTCCTGTCTCCAACTCATCTTCCCTGTTCTGCCAGGCCTGAAGCAGATGCATGTCAGACCTCCTCCCCACCTCACCCAGTTGGTCACAGAGGCCTGCTAATCCTCCTTCTAAAACGTTTCCCAGCTCTGTCCTCTCCATGCTGCTGGCCTCAGTTCAGCTGCATTTCTAGCCTGCTATGTTCAGTGTTTTTCTGGTGGCTGTGTCTTGTTCTCCTTGAAGGCACCTGTGCACTGTCGCCAGAGTTGTCTTATCACAAGTCCAGGGCCTTGCTCTGCTGGAGGATGGAGGATGAGCTCCCTCAGAGCATACACCTCGGCAGTCCTCTCACACCCATTTGGTAGTGTGCTCCCTGCTTGTGTCTCCTGCCTCAACTGCTGCTTCTGCCTCCCGAGTCACATGGGAGAGCCTCACCCAGATGACTGTTCCCCTGGGGCCCCAGTATGGATCTCGCCTCCACTCCCAGGCCCCCTCTGCTGGGATACAGTATCCCCACCCCAGCTTATCCTCCGAGTTCAGCTTGCACGTCCTCTCCAGGAACCCCTTCCCTCCGGGTTTCCCACACATGGGCATCTCTGGAATTGCATTTGCCAAGCTGTACTCTAACTTCTTCCATCCTCTTCACTAGGTTGTGGGAGGTTTTTGAGGTCAAAACTTGCCTCATTGATCCTTGGAACCCCCAGCAAATGCTCAGTGCATACGTGTTTACTGAACAGATGAACTGATAAATGGATGAATGGATGGATGGAGTATCCTGATCTCCAGCCCTACTCCTGCACACAATGGCAGCTGTGGCCAGCCTACTCCTTTGCTTTTGCTTGGTTCCTTCCTTCCTGACCTCACACCACAAACAGCTTCATAGGCCAGCCTGGGGCCCAACACCCGACTACAGCCTCTGCTTGGGGTCTCTTTCATTCTTCCCTTTATGAGACTTGAACTTCTTTTCTGGGGCTGTGTGTCTGCTCCCCAGACCCATTTACCTCTTCTTCTTCCTGTAGGTGTCTCTCACCCCTTTGGTTTGTTCAAGGAGCTGCTGCTTCGCAGAGCTGCTCTAGTGTCTGGTACCATCGGATCTGGTTTTGAATAATGCCCAGGACTCTGGGGTCCCAGACTCCCAAAGCAGGAATGTGAATGCATGTCACGGTGGTCTGACCCTCATGCTCCTTTTAAAATGCATTGGAAGGAAGAGAAGTTCCAACAAAGAATGATTTTATGAATTCTGTAATTTTTCTTCTGATCAGTTTCAATCTGTAATAAATGTCTTGTTTTTCCTGTAAGACTTTTTTCTTTCATTGCCTGTTTTTTTTTTTTTTTTTTTTTTTTTTCGTAAGTAACATTAGCTAGGAAATTTTTTGGTGAGAAATTAACAGGCTGAGAAGATTGGTATTAGCTAAGGATTTTAGGAGTTGAGGACTCATGAAGTGATGGCGTTTGGCGTGTTTTAGGTCAATTCACAATGGTTGTAAATTCTTTGTTATTAGAAAGACAAGAAGCTCAGTGTCAGAAGAGCTCTTTCTCTTTATGTCTGATTTTAATTTTGAAAAATCATTCATGGAGCTCAGGGGACTTTCAGGACAGTGAAACTCTTCTGTGTGATACTGAAATGGGAGATGCATGCATGACATTATGCACTGTGAAAACCCATAGAATGTACAACACTGAGCACACATCCTAATGTGCCACGCTCACGAGAGATGTAAATGGTTGGTGGAAACAGGTTTATAACATTGGGAAAAATCCACACTGAGACAATGGATCACTCAGCAAGGCTAGTTTACTTCCTGCAAGGTCTGAGGGACAGCATTGGGTCTCATTGGCAGTCTTGCCACAAGAGCACACCTGAACAAAGGAGACAGGGACGTTTATAACTTTCATATCCTGACACAATCGCCTTACTGCTGTGTCCAGTTTCCATCAGCTGGAACGGGACCTCGCATTCTATGCTTGACCCAGTTGGCTAAAAACTTGGAAATTTCCTGAATAGATAAGGAGAAAGAAGATGAGGAAGAAGAGGAAGCCAGTCAGGAGATGGTCAGGAGAGATTCCAAATAAGGAATGGTAGGCACCAGGGTTTGGAGCGTGCCTACTTCTGTTCAGAAATGCCGGAGTGAGTCAAGGTAGCTGATTTAGGGCGTAGCTGATTTAGAGAATATATATATACATGGGTATATGTTTATGCTAATAGTGGATAATGGACATAAAGCAAGAGATTGTAACTCCTTATAGTGTAGTCTAAGATACAAACTTTGAAGAACTTTTCCATCTCTCACAACGGTGGAGGAAATTATGTGGGGTGAGGTTTAGGGTGGGGAATGGGGTATCTGAGAACTCACTGTATTTTCTGTTCAACTTTTTAAGAAACCTAACACTGGTCTAAAAAATAAATAGTTTATTAATAAAAAAATTATGTAGTGGCTAAGGAGTAAGAGGTATCACATTGTCTCCATGAAAATACCCTTATTGCTTCTTTTCCTCCAGGTTTCTCAGTCTAGGGAATCAGCAGCAAAGTGAGCTTTCTGTCAAAGCAGGTATCACCAGGAAGAGACCCAGAAGACTGGGGCTTTTTGTTCTCCAAGCCACTTACTTAGAAATGTGCTCCCAAAGGTTCTGTTCCTGGAGCCAGGCCTGCTTTGGGGCTGACTGAGCAGTGAAAGAATTTGAGGATGTGAGAATCCCCCAAACCAATCACAGTCTCCTGCCAGGACTGAAACACACACGAGTTACCATGGCAGTGGCTGAAGACATCATGAACCCTTGAACACTATTTTCTGGATGAATGATACACTAAATCTTTATCAGTCATTTGTGCCTGGGTGTGGATGCGACTTCTAATTCTGCTCCATGGCAAACTGCTTTACCTATGACAGCTTTTAAATGTCTGATAAGGCCAGTCCGTATCTCACCCCAACTCTTCTATATTTTTTCCAGAACTTTATTATTTTCATCTGCTTATTTTATTTCAACTGTAAGATCGGCTTGTCAGGTTATGAAGGAAACTCTGTTAGCATTTCAAATCAAATTGATTATATCAAATTTACAAATTAAGCTAGAAAAACATGACATCTTTAGATTTTTGAGTTTTGCTCCATAAGACTAAGATACACATTTCCATGTACTGAAGTCTTCTTTTATGCTCCATGAGTTTAAGAATTTCCTCATATGTGTTCCACATATTTCCTCTGAGATTTATTTATTACTATAATTTTTTATTGTTATTATAAATGGGATATTTTGCCATTGTATTTTGTAATATGAAACTGACTAATATAAGATTTTGGCCTCTCTTCCTGCTGACTTTTCATATTGTTACTAACAGGTTTTCAGCTGATACTCTTGGAGATTCCATGTATTATAACCATACCTTTTTCAAATAATATTAATTTTGCCTTCTTTTCATTTTTTAAACATTACTTCTTTTTTTTTTCCTATTTTATTTGATGAGTCTACTCCAACAGGACTAAATTACAGGGTGATAATAGACTCCTCTGTGTCCTGTGCCTTACTTTCACAGCATCCTAAGAAGCATTTTAGTGTTTCTTCACGGACAATGCTGACTTCTGTGTTGGTGTAAGAGCGTCTATATTTTTAAGCACATTAAAGTTGCATCTGTTCTTCCACCATTAAGAGCTTACAACATAGATGTACGGTATACTGAACTTTAACAAGTGTCTTGAAATTATCTCATTTTTTTCTTCTTTGATTACAAAAAGTAAATTGTTAACGAATCACCTTATTGAACCGTCTTTGCTTTCTTGGGACAACCCCACTTGGTCATGGTTTGCTACTCTGTAAATACACCACTGTTTTGCTTAGGTGGTTTATATTAAGCTCCCTGAGTGAGAACCAACTCTAGTTTATTTCTGTGCTGTCAGTTTGGTTTTGGTATCTGGGTTGTGACGTCCCTTCCATCTCTGCAGTCTCTCCACAGCATCGCCTCCTGCCCCACCAACCTCCAACACTCTGGTCTAATAAAGGATCTATCTTTAAATATCCACGGAGGGCAGGTGTGATTTTTCTTTATGGTCTGAATAGCGTATTAACTGCATAAAAAGTAATATATATTAATTTACATAATTTTTATAATCTGCCAATCTTTGAATTCAGCAACCTTTTCCAAGCCTTCTTCTTCCACTTTCTTTTGGAAACATGGCAAAAATAGTCTTCATTTTTCTTCCCCTTTCTTCTGGAGAGAGAGAATAGTGGCAAACAAATACTAGTCTTGGAATGTTCGACCCTTGCTTAGCAATGGTCACTGGCCCAGGAGAATGCTGGGGTGCATAAGGGATACTGGCATCAGAACTGTCTCGTGCGTTCTGTAAATATGTCCTTTGGGATTGTGGGAGCCAATTCCATCATTAACCTGGCTACCAGGCCCCAGCTCAGCCTATGCCTTCTCAGAGTGCCGTGTTTCCTTGGGCACCTGCAGACCATCAGGAAGAGAAACACACGTAGTGGGGAACATGCTTGCTGGCAGCAACAGAGACGTCGTGAAAGATGCAGACAGAGGCTGTGGGACTCACATACTCTGGACTGTCAGCCGAGCCTGTTTTGGAAAACAAACATGGTCTAATTCCTTTAGGCCAGAATCCAGGTGTGTAATTAATTTTCTGTTAAACAAAGAGAACTCTGGCTGTTTTTGAGTGGAGCACACCTGTCCCTACTTGAGGGGTTGCGGAATGTGGCCACCGTCAGGATTCCCTCTCAGCTCTAACCTCTGTAGAAATCACTGCACAAGGCAAACAGTGGAAAGCCCCTCTATTAAAATGTCAGTGTGCCACTGTGAGGCTTGCAGCGGAACAATTTTGGCCTCTCTCCAGAGGCAGGTGTGACGGGAGCCAACTTGTCTGTAGTGACTTTTTTACTATGAAACCATCAGCCGCATGGACGAGCAAAACAATGTTGCATTATTTGGAGCCCCTGGGAATGTGCACACCCTTTATAGAATGACTGTGTTTACCCTCCTGTCTCTTCACAGCTGGGGTTAAAAATTGCCAGAGTTCAAATGTTTAATGTTTTTTCTTGTTTTCTATCCTTGGAATGTCTCAATGTTGCCAGACTTGCTGCCAACACGTACACATTGTTCCTCACTCGCCAGCTTACTGTGCGTATGAGAAGCTGGATGGTCAGTTCTTGTCACCTTTGGGGATGTGTCAGCCTGAAAATCAGCTGGTGTCCTCCTCAAGTTTGGAGGCAGCTTCCTAGGGAGATTCTGTTCCATGTTATTTTTCTTTCCCGATTGCAACAAGAGATTTGATTTTGATTATGAGAATAATTTTATATTGCATTTCACAATATGTTGTCTCATTTCTTCAGTGATTTGGGGATGTTAGGGGTCACAAAGAATGCATGCAGGAGAAGTGGTAAAGGTACAAGTTATGAATTACTCCATAGAATGTTCTGTACTGCAAGGGTGACAAGTTCTATCTTTCTTTCTTGCTCCATTTTCTCTAAGACCCCTGTCACATCAGACTGCTTGGCAAGAGGAAGAATTTGAGTGAGAAAGTGGTGCTCCCAGATATTTAGCAGACAAGACTGAGGTCTGATGTGAAGACACAGGCTACAAGTGGTGTTGCACAGTCAGGGGCCCAGCTACAGTTGCTATGGTAATGACTGCAGCCACTGGTTCAAGGAACACATGAAGTCTCTGACTGGAGTGAGCTGTAGGGAGCTTCCAGGATCACATAGGGACAAGGAAACAATGGCAGTATCTTAGTCTGCTTGGGCTGCCACCACCAGATACTATAGACTCAATGTTCAAACAACAGACATTTATGGCTCATAGTTCTAGAGGCCAAGAAATCCAGCATCAAGGTGCCAGCAGATTTGGTTCCTGGTGACTGCCCTCTTTCTGGCTGGTGGCTGACTTCTTACGGTGTGCTCACACAGTGGAGACAGAAGGAGCTCTGACCCCTCTTCCTCTTCTGATAAGGATACTCGCCAATCCCATCATGGAGCCGTACCCTCAGGATTTCATCTAAACTTAATCACCCCCACAAAGACCTCTTCTCCAAATACCATCACACTGGGGATTAGAGTGTCAATGTATGAATCTTGAGGGGAGACAAATACTCAGTTCATAACAGTCATGAAGCATTAGACACACCAGAGCAGTGACACATTCCACTGACTACAGGAGCTTTGAGAGCTAGGGTCACATATTTAGCTGTTGACCAACTTCACCCCCACTTTCCCTACCCAGTGCTAGCCCGTTCTCCAGATCAGCAGGAGTGTATCTGCTGCCTCTCTGGACTCTCACAGGTGCTGCAGTTTCAATTCAGCACCCCCAGATCGCCCTGCCAAATGAATGGACTCCCCAGGGTAAGAACCAGTCTTCCTGGAGGTACCAGTGGGCAGAGAAAGAGGAACCACATCAACCTGCTCATTCTTATTTATTTTCCAACCACATTTATTTCCATGGAACAGCAATAGGTTAGTGACAAAAGCCACAGTCTGAGACCCCCAGGTTTTTCAAACGCACATGTTTGAGTTTGCATATGTTCCCCCAAACCACACATTTTCTTGTTCCCTCTTTTAATTCCACCTTCGTCTGTGCCCGCCACCTCACCAGGATATTCTTTACCACTCCTGGGTGGGGCCCCAGAGCTGACTTCTTCCTTGCCCAGCTCAAGGTTGTACCTCTCCCTCTTGGTATTTTTGTGCCCTTATAATGTAGAATATGGTTTTGGTCCCAAATGTCTGTAACTGATTCCCATGATTTCCTTCCTTGGTAGTAGATTGCTTTGGCTATTATTCTTCTATGATATAAGTTATGCAAAGTATCAAGCATTTATTTTCTACCATATCTTGTTAGTAATAAAATGAGCTGAACATTTCCCTTCACTGTCCACTATTGTTTTCTGCTATTTGTTGTGCAGACCTCTTTTATTTCAAATGCTGTCTACTCATTTCTAAAGTTTTATTTGAATGTGACTATATTAATATAATTAATGGTCAGTTTCTCAATCAATATTTTCTTGCTAATAAGTTCACCCTGACTGAACCCTTGGACTATTGACTGGGAGGAAATTCCTTTCATAAAAATTAAAATCTTGGATTTTCTGATCCATCATGTAAGATGCTTAAAAGTCTCCACTCTGTCTCAACAAAAAGTAAAAGCTGAACGAACTGAAAAATCAAGATTTTTAGATTCTTAGATTTGTCAGAGCAGTTAGGTCACAGGACCAACTGCTGATCTTAAAGCTGGAGAGATAGATGGGTGGATACAGAGAGTCACAACTTTCCAGAGTAGAAATCAGCAAGCATAAACCTTTGGGGAAACCATGCCAGGCTAGGGAAAGCTGAGCTGTAATTGATGAATTGCTGAAGGCTCAGGATGGACAAGTCTGATGGTTAAACCAGGAGACCGACTTAAAGGAAGTCTCCACACCTTTATGTTTCACCATGAGACTCTCAAGGGTCCTCGCAGTGAACACTGGAGAAAAATACCCCCCAGAATCATATTTACCTTTTAATTAAAAACTTCAAAACATACTAACAGGAAAAAAACCCTACAGTTAGAAGAGACTAAACAAATATCAGAACCAGAGTCAGATATGGCAGGCATTTTGGAATTTTCAGTATAGGAATAATTAAAAAAAACTCCAAACTATGATCAATATGCTAAGGGCTTTAATGAAAAAAATAGATGACATGGAAGAGCAGAAGGATAATGTGAGCAGAGATATAGATACTTTAAGACAAAATTGAAAAGAAAGGCTACAGATATAAAATATTGAAAGAGAAATGAAGAATGCACTTGATAGGCTCATTAGCAGACTGAACACAGACAAGGAAAGAATCTCCAAGCTTGAGAATATTTCAATGGAAATTTCCAAAACTGGAAAAAAAAAACAACAAAAAAAACCTATCTCCTCCACCCCCTACCCTACCCCCCCAAAAAGAGGATATTTTCAAGAACTGTGAGATGTGAGATGACTACAAAAATGCATGACATATGCTTAATGGGGATACTAGAAGACAAAGAAAGAGAGAAAGAAGCAGAGTAATATTTGAAGCAACAAGGATTGATGGTTTCCCCAAACTAATGTCAGACACCAAAACCACAAATCCAGGAGGCCCAGAGAACATCAACCAAGATAAATACCCAAAAGAAATATACCTAGGCCAGGCATATCGTTTTCAAACTTCAGAAAAATTAAAGATAAAGAAAATATCTTGAAAGAAGCCAGAAGAAAACACCTTACTTATAGAAAGGCAAAGGTAAATTACATGTGACGTCTTCTCAGAAACCATGCAAGCAAGGAAGGAGTGAAGTAAAATATCTGAAATATTGAGAGAAGAAACTCACTTCTCTAGCTTGCATGTAATTATCCTGCTTAAAGAAGAAATAAGGACATTCTTAGGCAAAAATTGAGAGAATTTGTTGCCAGTAGGCCTGCCTTTGAAAGAAATGTTAAGAGAAGTTGTTTGATGAGAAAGAAAGTGTTATAGGTCAGAAACTTCTATCTACATTAAGAAATGGAGAGCATTGGAGAAGGAAAATGTAAAGGTAAAGCAGAACTTTTATTGTTCTTATTCTTTTTTTTTTTTTTTTTTGGGACTGAGTTTCACTCTTGTTACCCAGGCTGGAGTGCAATGGCGCAATCTCGGCTCACCGCAACCTCCGCCTCCTGGGTTCAGGCAATTCTCCTGCCTCAGCCTCCTGAGTAGCTGGGATTACAGGCACGCGCCACCATGCCCAGCTAATTTTTTGTATTTGTAGTAGAGACGGGGTTTCACCGTGTTGACCAGGATGGTCTCGATCTCTTGACCTCGTGATCCACCCGCCTCGGCCTCCCAAAGTGCTGGGATTACAGGCTTGAGCCATCGCTTGTTCTTATTCTTATTTGATCTAACAGATAATAGTTTGCTCAGAACAATAGTCACATTTTGTTCACACACACACACATATATATATATATATAACATGCTTATGTATAAATGAAATAAATGGTAACAATAGCACAAGGAAAAAGAGGGAGAAATTAGGAATATTTTGTTATTATAAAGTACTTGCACTACCTATGAAATGGCAAAGTGTTATTTGAAAGTGGATTTGGATTAGTTGTAATGTGTGTTGGAAACTCTGAGGCAATCACTAAAAAGGGTAAAAAAAAGAAAAAATATATAATATGCTATGAAAGAAGAGAAAATAGCATCATATAAAATGCTCAATGGAAATAAAAGGCAGAAACAATGTAGAAGACAAAAATAAGAGCAAAGAACAAGTGTAACAAACAGAAAACAGTAACAAGTTTGGTAGATATTAGTCTAATGATCTCAACAATCAGGTTAAACATCAATTTCCTAAATATTAGATTGGTGCAAAAGTAATTGTGGGTTTTGCTATTACTTTTTATGGCAAAAACTGCAATTACTTTTGCACCAACCTAATACATCAATTAAAGACAGAAGTTGTTAGAGTGATTCAGAAACAAGACCCAACATCTTGTCTAAGAAAAGCCCACTTTAAATATAAAGATACATATAGATTAAAAGCAAAGATATGGAAAAAGTATATATCATACTAACACTAATCAAAAGGAAGCAGGAGTAGTTTTATTAGTTTCAGACAGAGCAGAATTCAGAGCAAAGAAAGTTATCAGCGTTAAAGGGGGTAATAATACAATGTTAAAAGGGTCAATACTCCAAGAAAACAACCATCCTTGATGTGTATGTGCCTAACAAAAGAGCATCAAAATAAGTGAGACAAAAACCAATAGAACTGCTTGGAGAAACAGATGAATCCACTCTTATGATTGGAGTTTTTAATATTTTTCTATCAGAGATGGACAGATCCAGCAGGCAGAAAGTCAGGAAGGACATAGTTGAGCTCAACAGCACCATCAATCAGCTGAATATAATTGACATCTACAGACAACTTCATCCAACAGCAGCATATTACACATTCTTCTCAAGCTCACATGGAATATTCACCAAGATGGACCATATTCTGGGCCATAAAACACACCTTAACGAATTTAAAAGAATGGAAATCATACAAAATCTGCTTTCATACCACAGTGGAATTAAATTAGAAATTAGTACAGAAAGATAGCTGAAAAATTCCCCAATACTTGGAGATTAAACAAAGGACTTTTAAATCACAAATGGGTCAAAAAAATCTTAAGAGAAATTCCAAAAAAATTGAACTAAATGAAAATGAAATTATAACTTAATTTGTAGAGTGCTGGAAAAGCAGTGCTTAGGGGGACTTTTTAGCATTAAATGCATATGAAAAAGAGAAAAAAAAATCTGAAATCAGTAGTCTAAGTTTACACCTTAGGAAACTAGAAAAAGAAGAGCAAATTAAATCCGAAGTAAGCAGAAGAAAAATAATAAAGATTAGAGCAGAAATCAGTGAAATTGAAGATAGGAACCCAACAGAAAAAAGTGAATAAAATCGACAGCTGGTTCTTTGAAAAGATTAATAATATTTATCAGCTCTAGCCAGGCTAACAAAGAAAAGAGATGAGAAGAGAAGAGAAGAGAACAGAAGAGAGGAGAACAGAAGAGAAGAGAAGGAAAGGAAAGAAAAGAAAAGAGAACGTAAATTCCTAATATCAGAATAAAAGAAGAGGAATCGCTACAGAACCCATGGACATTAAAAGAACAATAAAGGAATGCTATGAATAAATCTAAGCCCAGAAATTTGATAACCTAGATGAAACAAACCAATTCCTTAAAGGATACAATTTGCCAAAACTTACGCATGAAAAAATGGACAATTGGAATAAGACTATACCTATTAATTACATAGAATCAGGAATGAATAACCTTCCAAATAGAATGCACAAAGCCCTGATAGGTTTACTGGGGAGTTCTACTAAACATTTAAGGAAAACATTATGTCAATTCTCTACAGTCTCTTCTAGAAGATAGACAAAAAGAAAATGTTTCCTAATTCTATGAGGCCAACATTAACTTAAAACCAGAAACAAACAAAGAGGTTACAAGAAAAGAAAAAAACATATAAACCAATATCACTCTTGAACATAGATGCAAAAATTCTCAATAAAATACTAATGAATCAAATAGAATAATGTATAAATAGAATTATTCAAAACAATCCCAATAAAGATCCCAGGAAGGTATTTTGTGATATCAATACTGGTTCTAAAATGTATATAAAGATGCTGAAAACACCAAATACAGAAATCAGGAACAACAAGAAAGCCAGAGGATTGACACTACTCAACTTTAAAATGTAAGTAGAGCTCTTCAAAGAAGGTAAACAAATGGTAAATGCGCATATGAAAAAAATGCTAAACATCATATGCCATTAAGAAACCGCGGATTAAAACAACAATGCAATAGCACTACACACCTACTAAAAAGGCCAAAATCCAAAACACAGACAATTCCAAATGCTTCTGAGGATGTGTAACACCAAGAACACTCATTCACTGCTGTGGGAATGCAAAAAGGTACAGCCACTTTGGAAGACAGTTTTGTAGTTTCTTACAAAGCCAAACATACTTGTACCCTAAGAACCAGCAATCATGCTCCATGGTGTTTACCCAGATGATCTGAAAGCTTACACTTGGATATTTATAGCAGCTTTATTTATAATTGCCAGAACCTGTAAGTAACCAAGATATCCTTCAGTAGAAAAATGGATAAATAAACTGTGGCATATCCAGAAAATGGAGTATTATTCAGTGCTAAAAGGAAATGAACTATTAAGTCATGAAGACATGGAAAAAACTTAAATGTCTATTACTAAGTGAAAGAAGCTAATCTGAAAAGACTTCGTGCTATACAATTCCAACTATATGACATTCTGGAAAATGCAAAGCTGGGAGACAGTCAAAAGACTGGTGGTTGTCAGAGGTTGGGAAACAAAGGGATGAATAGTTGGAGCACTGGGAATTTTTAGGGCAGTGAAACTATTTTGTGTGATACTACAACGGTGGAAAAATGTCATTATACATTTGACCAAATCCACAAAATGTACAACATTAAGAGTAAACCCTAATGAAACTATGGATGTGTCAATGCATGTTCATCAGTTGTAACAAATGCACCACTGTGGTGTGGGATGTTGATCATGAGAGAGACTGCGTATGCGTCGTAGTGGGGAGTATATGGGAACTCTGTCCTTTCTACTCAATTTGACCTAGAACCTAAAATTTCTCTGAAAATTAAAGTTTAGTAATTTTTGAAGAAGGAGTCTGACCCAATGTCATGATTCATGTGACACGTTTGAGGGGTTTTGGTTTTTATACTTGTATTAGTTTCCTATTGCTGCTAAAGAAATTGCCACAAACTTAGCCGATTAAAACAATTCAAATTTATTATCTTGCAGTCTTGGAAGACAGACATCTGAAATGGGTCTCGTTGGGCTAAAATGAAGGTGTTGGTAGGGCTGGTTGCTGTGGAGGCTCCAGGGGAGAATGTTTCCACATTGTTTCCAGCTTCTAGAGACCACCTGTATTCCTTGGCTCATGGTTCCTTCCTCTGTCTTCCCCATGTGAAACTCCAGCCATGGCTTCCATCATCATATGGCCGGCTTTCTCCCTCTTCTATGCTTCTTAGAAGAGCCCTTGTGGTTACATTGGGTCCGCCTGGATAATCCAGAATAATCTCCTTATCTCAAGATCCTTAACCTAATCATACCTTTGCCTTTTACCAAGTAAGGAACTGCTATGGACTGAAATTGTGTCTCCCAAAACCTGTATGTTGAAGTCCTAATCTCCAGCTTCTTAGAATGTGACTCTATTTGGAGAGAGGTCCTTTGAAGAGGAAATTAAAATAAAATGAGTAGTGTCCTTATAAGAAGAGGCGATTAGGACACAGACACACAGAGGAAATGTGATGTGAAGATACGGGGCCAAGATGGCCACCCAAAAGCCAGGGAGAAAAGCCTCAGGAGAATCCACACCTCATGACACTTTGATCTTAGATTTCCAGTCTCCAGAACTGTAAGGAAATACTTTTCTACTGCATAAGTCACCCAGCCTGTGTATTTTGTTATGGCAGCCCTAACAAGAGCAAAAGTAGCATATTCACAGATTTTGGGGATGAGGATGTGAACACCTTTGTGGGTGGGAGGGCATTTTTCAATCTACCACAACCACCACAAACCATCCAAATGGCTGCCACGTGTTGAATGTTGCAGGCCAGGCAGGAACCTTACATGCATTATATTAATTAATTCTTAAAATAACCCTACTGGGTAGCTACCATCTCTATCTCAATTTTACCAATAAGGAAAAGATGGCTTAGGGAAAACTTGTTGCATTGCTAGTAAGAGGCCAAATCAAGACTTACATTTTAGCTCTCTGGTTTCTGTCTTCTCTCTTCTATTAAAAGAAAAAAAAATCAATGGATTTGCAGTTCTCTGGATAGATGTGAAGCAAAGGGGATGATAGGCACGCTGCTGGCCTGATGTATCTCTCTGGCTATCAGATGTTGCCAGTGTTCACTTCTTACAGAATAATTGCAAGCCCCCCTTGCAGTCCTGCCTGCCTTTCTGAAAAATAGGTATTGAATAGCTTCCTAAGGAAATCTGGAAGTCTTGGTTCTCCGAGTCTGATGCAGCTACAGAAACTGCACATGGGAGTGTGGAATTATTTTACCCTAAAGGGCCTTGTTAAACAGTCACACTTTTGCCTAAACCCCAGACCAAAGGCCTGAAGTTTTCAGCTCATGAAATTAGACAAGGAGCTGGGGTTCATTCCAAGTTTCCCTTTGCCCGTGACCCTGGCATTCTTTCTTGTGACATCCAAATAGACACTCCCTTGGCTTCCACTCAACAGAAAATTGGCATCCTGAAAAGCCAAATAAAACCTGCCTCAAAAGGAAACACAAAATTAATGAACAGAGAGGAAATCTGAGACTTATTTTTCTCTGAAGTAGAATGTGGGGGAGGTAAAGGCTTTGTGAATAAACTGGAGGAGGAGGCAGAGTGAAACAAAGCTGGGTTTCCAAGGTTGGTTCCCCACCTGCTCCGGGCATTTTGAGTTAGAGGGCACTTGGTGGCAGAGTTTGCTAAGCACTGCAGCGCTGCAGGCTCCCAGGGCCCTGGGCTCGTGGCGATGAGAGCAGGCTTGGCATTTTCTCCAGGCTCCAGTCAATTATCACAGTTGAATTGGAAAACGCATGTCCTTCTGTGGACAGGAGTGCAGGGGCCACTGCAGCTTCTTCCACTAGAGCTCTCCTGGCTGCGGTAGCTGCTGACGTCTCCCTGCCTCTCTCAGCCTGCTCTTCCCCTCCTTTCTTCCTGCCACGACATCTCCCCTCTCCTGCTTCTCCTTGCTGGGACCAGGACTCGCTGGGACATCACCCAGTCTACCACCCTGCTGTCTCAGAGGGCAGGTGAGGTCACTGCTTTCTGTCCCAAACCACACGTGGCGTTAGGAACATTCCATTCTCAACTCTTCACAGGTTTGCTTCTGCAAGGGCAAAATTTAGATTAAAAAAAAAATGCATTGCATTGTAAAAGGATCCTTCAGATTCAAAAAAATCAAAATTCACCAAGAATCCCACCACATACATTTTGCATCTCTTGTGCTCCCTTTAAAATCTATTGTGGTTGTAATCCCAGCACTTTGGGAGGCCGAGGTGGGCAGACAACGAGGTCAGAAGTTCAAGATCAGCCTGGCCAATATGGTGAAACCCCATCTCTACTAATAATACAAAAAAAAAATTAGCCAGGCATGGTGGCATGCGCCTGTAGTCCCAGCTACTTAGGAGGCTGAGGGAGGAGAATTGCTTGGACTCAGGAGGTGGAGGTTGCAGTGAGCCAAGATCGTGTCACTGCACTCCAGCCCAGGTGACAGAGTGAGACTCTGTCTCAGAAAAATTAAAAAAAAAAAAAATCGATTGTGGAGATCCTCCCCTGACCAAGATTGAGAATGCTGGCTGGCCGTGGCTTATCTCTGATAATTAAAAGCTTTGTGGTCAATTCCAGTGCTAAAAGAGACCCACATCTTTAATTAGGATGATGTCAGGTTGCAGGATACTTGGGCATAGTGTGTATCATTACATATATATTAGCCTATGTCCACGATGCAGTCAACACTCTAGCCAAGTATCACCATTTCTTGCCTCTTCTTTCAGTTGCATTTGCAGCTGAGCATGTGTAGGGGAAAAGGAGGTGGTTCTGTTCTCCACCCTCACCCTGCACGCACGGGCTGGGACTGGACAGTTTGCAGGGGACTGGATAGCTTGGTGCCCGGGCCCTGGTAGACGGTAATCTGGTTCTTCCACTCAGGGCTCCTAAGAAAGGACCTGCGTTCCCTTCTCCCTGGTGTCCTTTTCCCCTGGGCCCAGAGTGGACCCAGCTCCATTCCAGGTATTACCCGCAGCTCCTCACTCAGCCCCAGGACAACCTGCAGCACGCCCTCCTTCCCTGAGTGTCTCACCCCTCCACACTTCCACATGAACCCACTCAGGATGACCCCATCTTGTCCTGGGTTAAATAGTGTCACCTCCAAATTCATGTCCATGCAGAGCCTCAGAAAGTGACATTATTTGGTAATAGGATCTTTGCAGATGTAATTAGTTAAGTTTAAATTAGTTAAATTCGTTTAATATGAAGTCATACTAAATTAGAGTGGTTTCTAACCCAATGATGGGTGTCCTTATAAGCAGAGAAAACAGAGATGCTGAGGCAGAGGAAGGAAGGCCATGTGCTGAGGGAGGCAGGATGGGAGGTGCACGCCCACAAGCCACAAAACGCCACGTGGTGTTGGAGCCTCCAAGAGCTAGGAGGGAGGCATGGAACAGATTGTCCCTCAGAACTTCCAAAGGAAACCACCCTGACAACAACCAGACTTCAGACTTTTGACCCCTAGAACTGTGAAAAAATTAATATGTGTTGGTATAAACCCCTTCATTTGAGAGAATTTTTAAGGAGGCCCCTGGAAGTGAATATACTGGCTTGCTGCATGCTTGCCCACAGGTAGTCCCAGGGAGCACCCAAGCATTGTTTGTCCTGATAAACCCTGGAGGGCAGACTGGTCCTTCTAGCGAAGTCCTCTCCTGGCCCTTCCTCTAAAGCCTTGGCACAGCTCTGCTCTGGTCCCTCAATCTCCTGGTGGCAGCTGGATCCCCGTTCTCTGTCCAATTTCTCCATCTCAGTTTTGGATTGGATGGCAGGTGTCACTAACTTCAAATGGTCCCCTTGAAGCTCCCTCCCAGGCTATGGCTTAGCACTGTCATGCCCTTCCTTTTCCTCAAGGGTGGGCTTCAACAGCAAGAAAACTGTTCTCTCCGGAGATCTCTTCACAGTCTATTTTCCAAAGCCTCCCTCCCTCTGACTTCTTTGCAAATCTGTGGTCCTGCCACGAGGCCCATGCCATGAGCCATAAGTTCTCCTTCATTACCTTTGAACTTTCTGAATATGGGGGTGGCAGAGTGTCTTTTTGGCCATTTTGGTTCTCCAGGCCCATCCTAGCATCCTGTTACATTTCTGTGTTCTTCCACTATGGAGGGAGGGCCATGTGTAGTTACATCTCCTGCCTTTCTGACTTGTTGTAGTGGGTTGGCTTGTGGTCCCCTCAGCCCCTCTCCCCTAAAAACATGTCCAAACAGAGCCTGTGAATGTGACCTCATATGAGAAAAGGATCATTGCAGACATAATTCAATCAAAGGTCTTGAGATGAGATGATCCTGGGGTTGGGATAGGCCCTAGCCCAGAGGCAGGTGTCCTTGAGGGAAGAGAGGAAGACACAGAGACAAAGAGAGAAGAAGGCAACATGACCACAAAAGAAATGTAGGAGTGATGCTACCACAAGCCAAGGAACACCTGGTGACACTAGAAGTGGGGGAGACATGGAAGCATCCTCCCTTAGAGTCTTGGGAGAGAGCATGGCCCTATCAACGCCTTGATTTTGAACTTCTGGACTTTGTAAGTGCGAGAGAATACATTTCTATTGTTTTAAGCCACCTAGTTCATAGTGCTTTGTTATGGCAGCCACAGAAAACTAATAGCCAAAAAATAATATAAACATTGCTTCCTAATGGCAGAACAGTATTCTGTAATATGAGGAAGGCAACCTATTCTTTATCATAAAATATTTAATATTTGAAAATTAAACTACAATGACTGATGAGAAATTATCGACATTTGAACATACATTTTGAGTATCTGACAATTTCCTTAGGAAATATTCCTGGAGATGGAATTACTGGGCCAAGGGATACACCCTCAGCATTGGCGCCGTATATGCCTCTCTTGCCTGAAGCCTATTGCTTAGAGCCTATAATTTCCATAAATATTATTTTCTACCAGTTGGTACAAGACGTGTAATAACTGTGATTCATTTATATAACAATGAGTTCAAATGAGTCCTTGTGAGCATGAAAAACAACCCCCTGAAAACCAGGCACAACCCAATACTTAGGCTGTCTGGGTTACCCATTCAATATATTTTAGTCACGATTAGCTCACATCCCTCAAATTTGGTGTCAGACGTGTATTTAAAAATGTGCTTCTTTGTGGCTTTTCTTTTATTGATCTCAACTCTAAAAGCAAATTCTGAAATATAGCAAGCTATTCTTAAGTACCACGAACAAAAGTGGTTTGGGTCAGCTCCCTCCTCACTCTTCGATGCCTAATAAAATAAATGCACCAGCTGTAGCAGTAAAGTTAGCTCAAGAAGGCTTTCAGCGTCTTTGTTTTGAAAAGTTGGCCTAGAAGAGCTGCTGAAAACTACGTTCATCTAGAGTCAAAGGATCTGGGATTCCACTTGTATTTTGCTAACTTACAATTATTTTTTCCTTGGGAATGTTTGTGAGTGTCACTTAAACTTGGTGACATATTCTGGGCAACAAGGATGGTGGGCTAAGTAAACTCTAAGACTTCCAAGCTTTGATTCTCCTGCTAACATTTATATGGCCCATGTGAAGGCCACTGGCATATCCATTTCCAAGTATTGAGGTAAATGTGTCTGAACCACATCATCTGGACAAGTCATTCTGTGTGCCCTGCTCAAAGACATATTCATAAGTTTAGACCTTGCCAAAATAACAATCATAAAGATCATAATTATATTAAACAGATGCAATTGTACCAGGAGATGAGCTCATTTTTTTCAGTTGAATAAAACATTTGATTGTTATATAAACACGTATCTGGATACTCAAGGCTATAATTAGAAACAATATAATAAATCACGAAATTATTACCCAACCAGCTATTGTGTTGAGGCACAAATACTAATTGCAAGTTTATAAGTGCCTCATGGCTTCTCATAAGCTTATTAAAAAAAGATCTGTGTAATTTTAACTCCAGGTCAAATGTCACTTTTAAAAGTGACATTAAAAATTTAGTCTAGAAAGAAGTTGATTAATATAATTAAATAAGAAAAACATTATTACTTTGGCCAATAACTATTAAGTAACACTCTTTGATTCTAAAGAAGAAACACAAGCAGACATGCACCCATTCATACACACATGTACATACACGTGCATATGAACACCTGCGCACATGTGCACACACACGAAAAGTCCAAAGCAGATGCACGCCAGCTCTCCACTCGCCTCTTTGCAGCATCTTTTCCCAGTGCCTCTTCTTTAGGAAGAGTTAACACCACAATATAGCATGAAGAGAGGCTGTCTTAGTAAAATTGTCATGAGCAGGATATTTCACATATAACATTCCTTTTGAAGTATATGAAAGGCAGAAAGACATTGGTCCTTAAGTTGCACACAGTATCACTAGAAGACCCAGGGACAATTTTGCTAAATTATTTGGACTTATGTTTCTTGAATAGTATTCCTCTAGTTTGGTTTCCTTGATTTTGCTAAGTTTTAATTTTTTAAAATTGTTTTACAAAACGTGTTGACTTTTTAGAGTTAGATGAAACTTTAGAGGACTTCTGCAGTAGAAGTACAAAGTCTCTTTCAACATCCTTTCTGTCTCTTTCACAGTTTGGGCCAATGTGGTCTCAGCCAGTGGTAGGAACACCATCTCCTTCCAGTGACTAGTTCAGAAATGGGCCCACGAGTCCATTCAGGCTGGGATGGGCAAGAACGAATTTGTTGGAGCCTGCTGGGTACATTTTCCTGCTTTACGGGGCTCTCCTTCCTCTACGTAGCTAAAGATGAAGTTGCTGCAAGGAGGAGAGAGGATCAGAGACGCTGAGCCAGAGCTGCAGAGTTCAATTAAGCCTCCAACCCATCCTGCTCTTCCAGAGCCAATGCATTCTTTACTGTTTAAGTCATTTTGGGCTGCCTGTTACTGCTAAAGTGTCGTAAGCGTGATATACTATCAAGTTCAACGCATTTCATTTTATGCAAGAAACCAGAGCCCAACAGGCCAAGGCTAAAGGACTTGTCCAAGATCATTGGTTATTGAGAGCAAGATCAGAAGCCAGGATCGTCTCCTGATAACAGTCTACAGTTCTTTCCACCTCACAGTTCGTCTTCCTCGCCCCTTTCTAAACATGCTGTGCTTTGGTGGATCAACGGGCTTCCCTGAGAGATCTTTAAGGTTAAGAGAGAATGGATAAAGTCAGTGAAGCAGCATTTGTTTGGGACATCATATCTTCATAGCCCAACTTTTGAGGTTTTCTAGTTTGTTTGCTTGTTTTTGAGACAGAGTGCCAGGGCAGTGTGGTGCCATCACAGTTCACCGCAGCCTGGAACTAACTCCTGGGTTCAAGCAGTCCTCCCATCCTAAACTCCAGAACAGAGGGAATTACAGGTGCCTGCCACCATGCCCATCTAATTTTGTGTAGACATAGGGTCTTGCTACGTTGCCCAGCCTAGTCTCAAACTCCTGGCCTCAAGTGATTCTCATTTTCTTTGCCTCCCAAAGCACTGGGATTACAGGCTTGAGCCCCCTCGCCCAGCCCTTGGTCTTTCTTGAGGCTTGCAGAAGCACTAAGGTGCCTGCCTGGCCAATAACATTTTAGCGTTTTGGTATGGGCAGACATGCTAATTAAGAATCTGGCTCTCCAATTAGTTCTTGCTTTTTGATGGGAATGTTTCTGCCCATTGCTGTTGGAATGCTCAGAAAGGGCCTTGGCCTCCTGAAGACATCTTCCTCACATGCCTCCTCTAGCCTGCGCTTTCTCAGGGAGAAGGAGAGGACCAGGGAAGCCTGTGGACATCCCTCCCTCCCGTAGGCTGGGACCATTTTCAGAGTGGGTGAATCCATTCTCCTCTATCTCTCTCCTCTTTGTGACTCACATTATTCTTCCCCAGACTCCTTCCCTCCTTAATACACCTTTTTGTTGTTGTTGTTTCGGGCAATATACTGAAAACAAAGGTTACTGGACAGCAAATCAGACAAACTGCTTTAACATCTGGAAATGACTTTGAACAGAGTAACCTAAGGTCTTCAGGCTCTGCCCACCCATCTGAATATGAAGATAGCAACATCTGCCCAGCACATTTTTCATCTGAGCTGCTCTGCACCCCAACCTTGTTGTGATGATCAGTTCTCCGACACGTTTTGGGTAACCACCATGTAAAAGGCACATTGCTAGGGAGGAAAGATCAACGTAAATTGTGAGCATTATCTAAATGTAAGGTCTTGTTACCATTAATAAAACACTCATCTGGAAACTATATGAAACATTTTATTTCTTCTTCAAGTACGTGTTCTCGTCCACATCCATAAACTTCCCAGCTCTTCTGTTACTCACATTAGAGAGAAAAACAAAATGCCATCTTTTTCATGCTCTGTCACCTTCCTCCACTGAGCAATAACCATGTCGACCGGCAATATGAGAAAGGTCATCCAGTGAAGCGTTTACTCCGCCGTCGTGCACCATTGGGTTTTGAGGGTGCTGGCTAAATATTTTAAGTGATGGATGTCCCTGCCACTTCTCACTTTTTGTTTTTTATTTAATCAGTCTCATATGGATCAGGAAAAACACAAACCTTTACTCCCAGTGAAAACATTGCAGTCAAAACAGATTAAGCTTGTTTAACTCAGACTGTAGGTAGCATGCTAGTAAAAAGCATCCTTGGTACAGGCTATGAGTTGAATTTTTCACTGCCTCCCACTGCCCCACTGAAAAAAGAGACATGTAAGGTTCTAACCCTAGTACTTCAGAATGTCGTTTTGTTTGGAAATAGGGTCATCGCAGATGTGACTGGTTATTTATTTTATTTTATTATTATTATTATTTTTGAGATGGAGTCACTCTCTGTCGCCCAGGGTGGAGTGCAGTGGCACGATCTCAGCTCACTGCAACCTCCGCCTCCCGGGTTCAAGCGATTCTCCTGCCTTAGCCTCCTGAGTAGCTGGGACTAAAGGCACGCACCCACGCCACCTGGCTAAGTTTTTGTATTTTTGGCGGAGACGTGGTTTTACCATGTTAGCTAAGATGGTCTCGATCTCCTGACCTCATGATCAGCCCACCTCGGCCAAAGGGCTGGGATTATAGGCATGAGCCATCGCACCCAAGCGATGTGACTGGTTAAATTGAGATTAGGTCATTCTGGACTAAGGCAGGCCCCTAATCCAATATGACTAGTGTCTTTATGGAAAAGGGTCTATGAAGACAGAGACACACAGGGAGAAACCGTGTGACAACAGGGGTGAGATTAGAGTTAATGCAGCTGTAAGCCAGGAAATGTCAAGGATTGAAGCAACCGCAAAAAAGGGAAGTATTTTTCTCTACAGGTTTCAGAGGAAGCATAGCCCTGCCGGCACATTCATTTCACATTTCTAGCTTCCAAAACTGTGAGACAATCAGTCTCTGCTTTTTTAAGCCATCCAGTTTGTGGCACAGTCATCCCTCAGTATCCCTGGGGGTTCCAGGACCCCGCGTGGATGCCAGCATCCACAAATGTTCAAGTCTTTTATGTAAAGTAATGTAATATTTGCATATGACCTAGGCACATCTTCTCGTATACTTTAAATCGTCTCCAGATTACTTGTAATAGTACCTAACACAATGAAAACGCTATGTAAACAGTGGTTCTACTGTATTGCCCAGGGAATAATGGCAAGAAAAACCTCTGTACATGCTTCAGCACAGATGCAGGCATTAGTTATTTTCTTTCAAATACTTTTGATCCATAGTTGGTCAGATCCATAGAGGCGGAACCCACAGATATGGAGGGCTGGGAAACTTTTTATAGAAGCTCTGTGAGACTAACACATTATATAAGAAGTTTGAGAAGAGGAGGTGGTCCAAATGGTGCTGTATTAGCTATCTATTGCTATGTAACAAATCACTACAAACTTAGTCACTTAAAACAGCATCCATTTCACAATTTCAATGGGTCAGGAACCTGGGCATCATTTACATCTTCTGCTTCAGAGCCTCACACAGGCTGCAGTCAGCATTGGCCAGGGCTGGTGTCTCATCTGAAGAATCAATTGGGATAGAGTCCATCATAAACTGGTGGTGGTGGGGCCTGGTTCCAGCTGTAGTTAGTGTGCAGGTGACAGAGGAGGCCTGGGTAGGCTCTTAAAATCAGCAATGGAGGCTCATCTATCTTCAGATACTAAGAGAAAAGATAGCTTATCTTAATCTAATTGTTAAAATCCGTAGGAACAGCTGGGCATGGTGGCTCACATCTGTAATCCAAAATTTTGGGAGACCGAGGTAGGCAAATCACCTGAGGTCAGGAGTTCAAGACCAGCCTGACCAACATGGTGAAGCCTCATCTCTACTAAAAATACAAAAATTAGCTGGGCATGGTGATGGGTGCCTATAATACCAGCTACTCGGGAATCTGAGGCAGGGAGAATTGCTTCAATCCTGGAGGCAGAGGTTGCAGTGAGCCAAGATCGGGCCACTGCACTCCAGCCTGGGTGACAAAGTAAGACACTGTCTCAAAAAAAAAAAAAGAAAAAAAAAATCTTTAGGGACAAAAGCAGAATATATTTAGTGTAAGGAAACTGTTACTTAAACGAAGACTACATGTTTGGTTATCTTTTCTGTAGTTCATATATTTTTGGAAATGTAATATTTTTAACTATGTCAAAATAAGATAGATTGATGATTTAAAAATGAAGGCTTCTTATCATTTCCTTTTGTGATATTTTAGAGAAATCTGTGGTAAGGCCTCAGTCCTCTGAAATGCTGGACTGTAGGTGAAAGCAGAAACAACAGCAGCACAGCTGACATTTAACACAAAGCTGTGTGCCCAATACTTGTATTTACATACTAAGTTACTCTTCTAGAACACGATGTTAATACATATATCTACCATTGTACATGTATTTGAGCCTGCAGTATATGCCAGGGACTATGCTTGGCACTGGGGATATGGCAGATCACAAGACAAGTTCTGTGGTTAAGATTTAAAGGGATAAGTAATTAAATCCCTTGTCATCAGAGTTCTAAACTGTGTTGCTTAGAAACATAAGTATCGGCCAGATGCGGTGGCTCATGCCTGTAATCCCAGGACTTTGGGATGCTGAAGTGGGTGGATCATAAGGTCAGGAGTTTGAGACCAGCCTGGCCAATATGCTGAAGCCCTGTCTCTATTAAAAACACAAGCAGAATTAGCCAGGCGTGGCGGTGCATGCCTGTAATCCCAGCTACTCGGGAGGCTGAAGCAGGAGAATTGCTTGAACTTGGAAAGTGGAGGTTGCAGTAAGTTGAGATCACGCCACAGCACTCCCAGCATGGGTGACAGAGTGAGACTCCATTAAAAAAGACATGTGTCACAACAGGAATACCGAGCCTTGCTGGCAGAGGAGGATCTCAGCTGGTGAAGCCTGTGCATGTCTTCAGCACCTCTCCACTCACCATCCCCTTAACTCTGAGTCCAGGTACGTGTGATCCAGCATCACACCTCCACCAGCCCCTAACCACAATCCTCAGAAAACACTGCCCAGATATGCAGTATTGTATTTCACCATGCTGACCAGGATGGTCTTGATCTCTTGACCTTGTCCAGCTGTGCTCTTCACTCCATACTCTTTGACCAACACCTCCCCTTTCCATTGCAGTTGCTTGTTCAGGCTCTTGAGTTCTGGAAAGATGTGTTCTTGACATTGCAACTTGGAATTCACAACACATTTTTCACGAAACAGTGTAGCTAGAAATAAAAAATAGTATGATTAGAGCAGGTGGGTGTTTGTGGGTTAAATAAGCTTTTGCGCACTGGCCTGGAAATCATACCACCAGGAATGAAGTTTCCACTGAGGAAGAATCTACTGAGGGTTGCAACCAGCTTCTATACAGAATTCAGCCTGGGCTTAATTGAGATTGTGGACTTTGTTGGAATTCTCACAGCAAAGCTTTTTCTCAACCTTAAAATATGCACCCCTTTTTGAATGACGGAATCTAACATGAATGGTTTTTACTTGTTGCCAACTTATGTGCCTTGAAATCTTGAGACATGTTCTTTCATGTTGAATTTTTCTTACGAATTAAAGAAATCCTTAGTAAATGTCTTACAATTATAATCAACTTTAATTACTTGTTGCTGTGGAGTTTTGCTTGGTTACAAATACTTCATCTGCTGCTTCTAATTCAGCTCAAGTTTCTGCACCTAAAGGGATATTTTGACTCTAATGAGAGAAAATTCATAAATTTTTAAATAGTTTTAGTCTTTCCTCTAGCAATGGCTATCCATCCAGTACCAAGAGAAAAAAAAACAGGGGAGAGTGATATTTCATAAGAGCGCTAGTACTGATCTTAAGAAGAAAGATTTGGAATGTTTGTCTTTTCCAGGATGGAAATTTTGCTGTAATAGCTTGAGAAAAGGAGACAAAAATATTTGTCAAAAGGCTAACCCTAACGCTAAGCTAATAGTGGGAAAGCAGTATCCCCATCACAAATTTTGTGCTGCTTTTTCCTGAAGAAATTTGTAAAAGTTTCATATTTGTCACAAGAATTTTGATAGTTTCATTCTACATTTGGTAGAGGAAAATAAAAATCATCTCCAGACCAGGCCAGATGAATCTAACAAAATCTTTTTTTTAAAAAGAAGATATTGTGTTAAATGAGAGCAGCATTGAACTGCAATCACACATGACCTTACATGTGTAAACACCACACCACAAGTGAGAGCCGAGCATTTGCCATTGTACATTCCTTGGTCAGCTGTTCTCTTCTGCCGTATAAGAGCGGGCCATGGGCATGAAGAATAAAGCATTTAGAGGTAAAGGGCCAATATTTTTTGAAGTCATGGCTTTATAATGTGTCAACTTGACTAAGCTGAACTAGGTTCCTTGGATGTTTCTCATTAGGTTGTACCACAAAAGACAAACAGGAGATTTTGAGGGCAGAGGGGAAGCCACAGCCATTTGGCAGCTCTAGTGCATCATCATGGAGTACCTGGCTCCCCTCCCTCCCTCACCTGTTGGCAAGAATTCTGCCTTCCCTGGGACCTCCTCCAGTGTCTCCAGCTCTGGGTCATGTGTGCGCTTTTAACTTCATAAGGAGGAACCTGTGGCTTCCCCTTCCCCTCACCTGTTGGTGTGAGTCAGCAGGCCTGCAAGCACTCTGCCTTCTCTGGAATCTTCCTCCAGCTGTTCCAGCTCCTGGGACAGGTGTGTGCATTTAGCTCCATAGGAAGGGACCCCTGGCTTCGGTAGGACACCCACTTCATCAGGGTTGGAAGCAACAAGGATGACAGGAGTCTACCAATGGTAGACTTACCTGCTCTCTGAAGACCGGCATCTGTCCATCCAGGTGAAGGCCCAGCTCACACTAGTGGGTTCCAGCCTGCTCTTGCTCTCCCCCATTCCATATCCATCTTGCTTTCTTGACTCCTGCTCTGTGGGCCTGAATCTCCAGCATAAAACATGAAGAATAGCCTTGCAGATATAAAGAAATACAGATAAATAGTGACTCTGCTTTTCTAATTGAACCCAGCTGATACGCAAGCCTACCTATGTATACAAATATGTACATAACTAGGTATGCATATGATGTGTATATACGCATTCATGTTTATAGAATATATGCACTTTTACTTTCATATAAACATATTTATATATTTATGTTTATATGTACAAACATAAACATATGTCAGTATATTTGAAATGTTAAAATAAATCGGATAAATTGTTAACAATCATTAAACCCAGATGGTGGGTGTGCGATTGTTTATTTTACTATGCTTTCAACTTTTTCTTGTATTTGAACTTTTCTATATAAATAATTTGGGAAAAGAAAGAATGGATCTTAGCCATGAGTAAAGCCTCCAGATCCTTGGTCCAAAGAGCTGTGGAGTAACGTCTCAGCAAAAGTTTTTTTTTCATTGAAATTAAATAACATTAAATAAGTATTGAAGTGCCCAATAGGTGCCAGGCACTGTCCTAGGTGCTGAGGAGTCAATGGTGAGAAAATCAAGAGTTCCTTGCTTCCTGCAGCTTATATTCTAGGGTTTCTCTAAACAGCCATGGTTCTTTGAGGTCTCCCATTCTGGCCCCTCATGGCCACTCCTGGTATAAACCAAAAACGCAAGTGGAAGTAATCAATCATAGAATTCCCCTGCTGTCTGGAGGGTAGCCATTAACTTCCTCGTTTGTTTCCAATGGGAACCTATCATATGCTTGGCCCTGACCAACAAATAAGATGCCAGGGACCTTTTTGGACTATGGTCTTCCAGTTGCACCTGGATAGTAAAACTGACCTCACTGGAGGAACTGTTGGTGTTCTGGGGGCCCTGTTCAGTTGGGACAAGCCTCTGAATTGCATATCTGGGCAGTGTTTTCTGAGGATTGTGGTTAGGGGCTGGTGGAGGTGTGATGCTGGATCACACGTACCTGGACTCAGAGTTAAGGGGATGGTGAGTGGAGAGGTGCTGAAGACATGCACAGGCTTCACCAGCTGAGATCCTCCTCTGCCAGCAAGGCTCGGTATTCCTGTTGTGACACCTGTCTTTTTGATGAAAGGTTCTAAATGTCTTGGATGACAGTATTTTAGGAGTGTTCTTTTGCTTTTTGGCAAACGCACCATAGGAAAAGCAAGCTTTTGTAGTTTTGGAAGGGAAAGAATAAGTGGAAAATTTCAATCTCAATATGCTTAAAACCATTCGGTTTCTGTAAGCTCGAAAGCAGGGAAGGTTGTGATTTTCATTGTCATCATCTGCCAGTGAATCATCTCTAGGTCAGCACTGTCCCTCTCTAATGATGGCATCAGCTTCTAGCTGTGGTGACACTGTGGTGAACCTCTGGGCTGACTCTCGCTGGGCATCTCAGCACAAACCTTCAAATGAGGGAAATGAAAAAACTATATATACATATGCACACATTAATTATGCATAAGTATTGATTCATATGTTCTTCAGCAAGTCTCTTGTTAAGCTGCCTTTCCAGGTCATACGGCCTCACTTCCTACTGGTAGTACCATCACAGGGCATGCCACCATTTAGTCAGAATCAACTGTGATTTGCTGTAGCAATGTTTTTATAGCTGGCGAGCATTGTCTATTTGTTCCTGAATAAAAAAAGGAAAAACAACTTTGCTTTAAGACGCCTATGGAAAATGTCAACTGTTAGGCTGCTATTGTTTTTTCATTGCACTAGGAAGCATATTACTATACAGTACTTTATGATCGTAAATAATGATAACCCCACCCATGACATTTCTGCTCTTATTATTCTGTCATAGCTGGCATTTGAGATGACTGCCTGTGGTCTCATATTCTGGTATTTACACCCTTGTGAAGGGCCCTCTACGTTGAATCAGAGTCGGCCCTGTGTGCCCTGTAGAATATGGCAGAGGTGCTGTGTGTGACTAAGGATAAGTCATAAAAAGCATTTCAATGCCCATCTTTGTCTCTTGTTCAAGTTTTCCATATCTTTAACGATTTTTGTCTGTTTGCTCTATAGTTTGCTGAGAGATTAGGATTGAAATCCCAGACTGTAATTTTGAATTTGCCATTTCTTTTTATTTCTATCATTTTTTGGTTTACGTATTTTGCGGCTGCTACTAGACAGGTATGCATGTAGATTATTATGTCTTTTTAATGAATTAACTCATTTGTCATTATAAAATTCCCCCTCTTTAACTCTTTTAATACTGCTCATTCTAAAATTTTTTGTCTATATTAATATAAGCACTCCAGGATTTTTTTATCAGAATTTGCATTATGTATATATACACATATCATTATATACATATAATATATATATATATACATATAATATATATATATAATATATATATATATATATATCACACACGTGTGTGTATATTTCTATCATGCTACTTTCAACCTGTCTGTGTCTTTATATTTAAAATGCATTTTTCTTAAACAACATGCTGTTGAATTGTATTGCTTTATCAATTCAGAAAAGCCTTTTAATTGATTGATATATAAGTTGGGTTTCAACCAGAAAAGCAAAACCAGTAGGAGATACATAGTAAGAGATTTACTATAGGAAATCGGCTTATGTGATTGTGGTAACCAGCTAGGCAAGTTGGAAATCACAGGGCAGGTCACTGGGGAGGGTGAGCTGGAGCTCAGGCTTGGTAGACGCTGCTGCCAACAGGCAGGCTTTCTTCTTCATTGGAGAGGCTTCAGCTCGGCTCTTAGGCATTCCAACGCATTGAACAAGGTTCAGATTACCTGGGATAATGTCATTTACCTAAAGTCAACTGATTATGAACTTTAATCATGTCTACAGAATGATTTCACAGCTGCATCTAGATTCACATTTGATTAAGATACTGTGAACTGTAGCCCGCAGAAGTCAACACAGCATTGGGCCGTCACAGTGAGGTTGATCACAAGCTGTTTACATTAAATGTAATCATTAATAGAGTTGGGTTTAAATTTACTACGCTGAGATTTATTTTATGTTTATTTCCTATTTCCCTTGTAATTTTTCTTTATTCACTGACATCTTTTGGACTGTGTACTTTTTATGGTAGTTATTCCTCTTCATGTTACTTTTTTAATGGTTTCTCGTGGATTTCCAGTATAACTTTTCTCACTGAGTGAAGAATTCTACGTTGATAGTTTTTTTTTTCTTTCAGCACTTTAAAAACATGGCTTTACTGCATTCTGATGTGCATAACATTTTATAAGATGTTTCCTGTCTTTCTTGTCTTAGTTTCCTCTGTTTAAAGTGTCATTTTTAAGAGCAAGTTTTAGTGTTCCATTTTTGGTCACCAGGTTTTAGAAATCTGGTTATGACGAGCCTTGAAATGGTTTCAAAGTTTATCTTACTTGACCTTCTTGGATCTGAGGCTTACAGTTTTCATAAAGATTTGTAAAACATCAAATGTGGCCAATATTTCTTCAAACATTTTTACCATCTCTACCTTTCCTCTCCTAGAACTCCATACATGTGTGTTAAAACATTTAACAGTTTGCATAGTCATGGATATTCTTATTTCCTCCTATCAATTTTATTTTGAATAGTTTTTTATTGCTTTGTATTCCCGTTCATGGATATTTTCTTCTTCAGTGTCTAATATACTGTTAATCTCATTTTGTATTTCAGATATCTTACTTTTCATCTCTAGAAGTTCTTGAGTCTTTTCATATGTTACATCTTTCACCTCACCATACTTATGTTTTCTTATACCTTCATTAACATCTGTGGGCTATTAATAACGGTTTTTATCATCCAGAAAACCGTTTTTTTCTTTTGCTAGTTTCATCATATCTGTCATTTCTGGCTCAGTGGCTAATGAGTAAATTTCTTTCATGCTTCTTTGTATGCTAACTTTTCTCGGACACAGAACATTGTAAATTTTTTGTTCACGAGTGCTAGATTATTTTGAATTCCTTACTGGTGTTTAATTTTGTTTTATCACTTAGTTAAGTTACTTGGAAGCAGATATATTTGAGGCTTGCTTTTAAGCTTTGTTAGGACTTGTTCAGTGCAACTTTTAATCTAGGTCTAATTTCTATCCCCATGAGGAAAACAGTTCTCTGAGGGTTTTACCCAATGCTTCCTGTATCACAAAGTCTTTCTGAATGGTGGAAACACAGACTATTTCCAGCTCTGGGTGAGCTCAGAGAATTGTTCTACATTCTACTTTCTGGTGATTTTTTTGCCAGGCTCAGATAATGGCCTCTCCCACAGTCATAG
This sequence comes from Sapajus apella, assembly GCF_009761245.1. Taxonomy (NCBI): domain Eukaryota; kingdom Metazoa; phylum Chordata; class Mammalia; order Primates; family Cebidae; genus Sapajus; species Sapajus apella. The sequence goes on along the minus strand of NW_022436950.1, from coordinate 6,162,610 downwards.
ATGAACTCTCAGCCAAAGATTTGAAGGCTTTTCTCTGGCAATCTCCAGATCTCTCACTCTCTCTTTGTAGCTCTGTGCTCTCCAGTGTTCTGCCATGAAAGTTCTTCCCATCTTGACCAGACTTCAATTTCTTTTTTCTCAACTCGGGGAGACCACCAGGCTGTATTTGGATTCTCCTCCCTATGATGAATCTTGGAAACGTCTTCCAGACAGTGAGCTGAGAAACCGTAGGGAATTATTTGCTTACCTTCTCTACAGGCACCTGAACTTTTTTAATTGCCCATTTTCTAGAAAACATTATTTTTACCATTCTCTAGTAGGTTAAGACAGGAAGGTTGCTATTACTCCAACTTGGCCAGAAGCAGAAACATCCATTTATTTGTTTTGAATAGAATAGAATATTGTCATAAAATAAGCTTTTAATATTTAAAATTCAACATCGCAGAAAGAAGGAAAGAGACTTAATTATAAACACATTTAAAAACCTTGGAATTACATCTTACATTTGTAACTTTAACACAGCAATTGAAGTGTAAAATTCTCATAGTGTGATTAAGTTAATAAACCATTACCTTTTCACAGTTTTAGCAGTCAAATTTTGTACACCAACAGTGAGTCCTTCAGGCTTCATGAATTTGGTTACAAATTCTGCTTGATAGGAATCTGTCTCAGGCCACTGAGCCTCGAGTCTACTTTCCCCCTTGAGCTATGTAAGTATATTTTTAGGTAAGAATTGGAAATGAGCCCCTTACCTTCACTCTAGTGATTGGCTAGGTCAGCCCCAAATCTAATAGAGCTGACAACCTAATAACTGCCTTTTGAAGACCATCTAACAAACAGCCAAGGTTACTTAGCTGGCTAGGAACAGAAAAACAATTTGAGAGCTTCAAGTATATTGAATGTCTGGGAAGAGGTTTTACAATGAATCTGTAGAATTCTCATGCATATTTAATTTTTTATATTACATATAATGGCTCCTTTCATTAAATATGGCTCTAATTTTTTTTTTCTGTAAGTTACCATAAAAATTAAAATTTTGTTTTATATACGCAAATATTGGTTCTGTACACTGATTTTATACCGTTCTCTTAACACATTGACCACATCACTGCAATCATCATTCCTATAGAACAATTCTGTTTCATAAAAGAGCCATATATGCAAAGCAACCCCCCAAAATGCTGAAGGAGCCAGGAGACCAAAGGAAAAGGCAGAGAGATCCAGTTTGTCATTATGGGATGATTCGGTATGGGATGATTCAGAGGTGTGGTCTTGGGTGGCCATAAGACAGGTGGATTACCACACTGTAATCCCCCAATCCAGGGATTATGCTTGGAGAAGAAGGATACATGCTCTGGAAGGAATGTGTAGGCAGCTACAAGGGTCACAGCCTATGATTTCTGCAACAACATCAAGCGTTGTTTGGAAGAAAACCGACAGTGAATAGGTGTTCCTACATAAAGAGTAATTCATCAACAACATTTTGGAGGCATTCTCTTGAGTTGAGGTTAGTTAGAAGTTACATGCAGATTAGCATTTAAGATAAAGTCATTCTTGTCCCCATATCTTCCTTTTGAATATTTCAGCTCTTCAATAGGGAAGGTTATTTTGGCTTCAAAAGCCCTCAGAAATTAATTTTGGCATAATCCCTTTACGCCTTCCAAGCTTCTTTGAAACTTTCATCATATCTCTGAAATTATGACAGCATTTTTGTTTCCTTTGAAAAAGAAAATCCCTCATTTCACTTTGAAGCATATTTTTTAAAGCGTATAATACTCACTTGGTAAAAATATGATAATTTAAATTTAGACTAATGTCTATAAACTTGTATCATTCAAGAATTGTTTAATACATTTATTTCATAAACTTCCACTATTTCAAAGACTTAACAATGTAGTCAATACCTACTGCAATGTAAATCGTGTCTTACAAAAATTGTCAATTTGGGAGAGATTGCTATTTTCCTGCACAAGATCCATTTTCCTATCTTTTTTAAGAGAACCAGAGAAATAACCCTAATGTTAGCTGGTTGGAATAAAGACTACATTTCTCAGCTCCCCTTGCATGTGAGTATGACTATGCGATTATATCCTGGTTAATTTGACATAAGCAGAAGCATCCTGTATGCCTCCCGAGAAGCTCCTTAACGTCAACTGGCCCCACGGGGAGCTGTGTCCTCTTTTGGCTTCTCCTCTTTCGCCTTCTTCCTCGTAGCCTAGAATTCAGATTGATGGAGCTGCAGTAGCCAGCTTGGACTATGAAACCATACATTAAAGGGTAGAAAGAAAGAGCTTGGATCCTTGATGACTATGGAGCTGCCAACCTTGTGCTGACCTCTTGCCTTCTCCAGGAAGAGAGAAAATCTGTTTTGTTTTAGCCACTGTATTTTATGTGCCTTCTCATTCTACAAAAGCAGAATAATAAAACTTCCCTCAAAGAGTTGTTGGGACTCAATGACTTCTGTCCAGCCCATACGTGCAATGGTGTAATCTCGGCTCACTGCAACCTCCATCTCCTGGGTTCAAGCGATTTTCCTGCCTCAGTCTCCTGAGCAGCTAGGATTACAGGCACCCACTACCACTCCCAGCTATTTTTTTTTTTTGGTATTTTTAGTAGAGAATGGGTTTCCCCATGTTGGTCAGGCTGGTCTTGAACTCCTGACCTCAGGTGATCCACCTGGTTCGGCCTCCCAAAGTGCTGGGATTACAGATGTAAGCCACTGTGGCCAGCCTCTTTTTTTTGTTATATGCAACAGAGACTAATTCTAAGTAATACAACAACAGTGATATCATTTTGTAAATAGTTCAAATCTTCAAAAACCTCAAACTATATGCATAAAATATACAAATATATAATAGGTGTATGTACATATATTTATGTATACACACATGCACACACACACACACACACACGGTGAGCATACACATACAGTGATTGGCATTTATTTCAGAAACTTTGTTAAGGCTCATTTGTATTTGCACAGGCTGGTCTTTTGCCTGTGCTGTCACAGGCCAGGCCACATTTTATCAAAATCAATTTTGTTTTTTTGTAGAAATGCTTTTATGATTGGTAAAAATGCTTTCATCCTTGTTTACTTTGGTTACCTATTTATTAAGGAAAAAATAGCAACATTGCTTTTTTTAAAACATCCATGGAAAATATAAACTACTAGATTGGCTGCTGTTAATTCATTGCACTAAAAGATGTATTTTTGTGTGTTCTCTTATATGCTTAATGATGATCTCACCCATGATATCTTAGTCCGTACTGTTCTGTAATAACCAGCCTCCCAGATAGCTCTTAATCATTCTCATCTCTTATTCATACCCTTCTGTATCCCCACACAGGCTGAATCAGTGCTGGTCTTTTGTGCCTCATAGAATATGGCAGAAGTGACAATGTGTGAACTCTGGGGCTGGGCCATAAGAGGTATTTCAGGTTTCACTTTGCTCTCTGGGGTCACTTGCCCTGGAGAAGGCTAGCATCAAGTTGTGAGGATGCTCAAATAACCTCATGGTGAGGTCCACATGGAGAGAAGAGGACTTGCCAAAACTGACCTGCCAGGCATGTGAGTGAGGCATCTTGGAAGTGGATTCTCCAGCCCTCACTTAGCCTTCAGATGACGGCAGCCCCGGTTGAAATGTGATTCAGCTTCATGAGAAACTCAGAGCCAGAATCACATAACCAAGCTGCTCTTGAATTTTTGACCCACAAAATCCATGAGAGATAAAAAAAAAATGTTTCTTTAAGCCACTGTGTTTTGTGGTGATTTGCTACACAGCAGTAGTAAATAATAGAGATGCTAATGATTGATTACAGAACTTTGGACGTTTTTATAGAAATCAAATTGAGCTCATCTTTAGAGCTCTTTCTTCTACTTTAACCTTTGGTCAATTTCTAATAATTCACAAAAGGGTTTTTTCTTTGTTGGAGAAAACACAAACTTATTAATGGCAATCACAGGTTTACAAGAAATAAATGTTTTCAACTCAAATTTTCAGATATATTTTATACTATTTGTAAAACTTATTTTGAGTGAGCAGATAATTTCATAGCTATAATTTTATTTTAAAGAGATCTAGTCCAAAATTACTATTATTCCAGTTATATTTCAGGCATTTCATTTCTAATTTACTGAAAATGTTTAGAGTTGTTTTTTCAGATAGAAACTCCTTGTATGATTTTGTACACAACTGATTTCTTATCGACATAATCGTAGGCATGATGAAATGTTAAAATGATGCACCCTTGATAACTGTATTCAACCTATTGAAAATCCGAAATTTAAAGTTCCTTGACATCTTACAATTGGCCTTGAATTGTCTATGTTCTGATATAATTGTTACCCATCGCCCAAATACCCCATCTTCATGTGTTCTGAGGTGCAGATGAGGGATCTGTACTCTGGATACAATCCCCATAGACCGATGGCTAGAAAAGTGGAGTCTGAGCCTTGCTCTAATATACAGGCTCCCGGGATAGAGCTGATACTTTCAGACTGCTTGGATGGGAGGCTTGGTCTTTCTAGTTTATTCTATGCCTACCTGAAGGCCCTCAGCAGGTCCTATGGAAACCATTACAGGTGACATGAGCAGAAAGTTGTTTTCAAGTCTCAGGTAAAAATTAAGCTCTCCACGGAGGGGCCTGAAGGCAGGTGAACAGAGGAAGTATGTGGTGTCTATTCTAATAGCAAGAAATCCCAAAGTCTGTGATTCTTTGGCAACATACGGCAAGGATTTTTAAAATGCAGAGAGGCTTTTTCAAGGCCAGGTTCACGGTTGCAGATGAATGGAAGCCAAGGGAAGTCTTTTTCCTTTGGATACTTCTTGCCCATTGAAGCATCTGGAATTCTGCACAGGGTCTATGATTTTTCTCACCATGGAAATCCTCTCTGTGGAGGAGCTCTGTGGTAAAGGGGGGCAGAGCTGGTCTTGCTCAGAGACCCTTGAAGAGCTGCACCTGGTTGTGCATAAAAGACCTGTCCCCAGTGGAAGGAGGAGGGTAGCTCACAGGTAATGGCAGTGGTGCACATGGAAAGACACCCACTGGCTTTGGAGTTAGACGGAGCGGGAGTTAGATCCTGATTCAACAACTGGGACACCTTGGAAAAACTTACTCAGACTCACTATATCTCAGTCTTCTCATTCTATAAAAGCAGAATAATAAAAATTCCCTCAAAGATTTGTTGGGACTCAGTGACTTCCGTCCAGCCCTTCACCCCTTAATGGGTCAGTGCTCAAGAGGTAAGAGCAATTATTCTTATGGTCCAATTAACTACGGATGTGCATTCAGATTGTGGTGGGTGATAGGTGGCATATCTGTCCTCTCCTCTGCTCTCTCCCGGGTTCCCTAGGGCACCCCAGTCCCAAACTTGAGACAAAGGGCCTAAAAGAAACCTCTGAAGGAAGATACCTATGCATAAAGTGAAAAGATTCTTGCAGAAGCCATTTTCCGTTGTCAAAGACTAGAGTGTGAGCAAAGAAAAGAGAAGGCTGCTGGAAAGAGGAAGAAGAGGGCAGAATCCTCCCAGCCCCAAACAAAGAAGGACCTTCAGGTTGTCCCAAGTGGGCAATAGGGACAGAGGGACAGCTCAGCATTTAGCTTTCCTCAGTATGGCCTCCACTGACACATCTGGGGACACCTGCTGTCCAACAGGTGTGGCCACTTGCTTACAATTGCCTTTGGGCAGAGAGTAGGAACCTGGGCACCAAGTCCCAAGAGTGGGGATGTGAAGCATAAGCCTCTCTCCCTGACCAGGCAGTAAGGGGGAAAGACCAGGTGAGAATCGCCCTGTGGCCAGAACACAGAAGGGCATCTTCTTCTCCCCCTCACCCAGTGCTGGGTCCTTGTCACCATCCTTCCTTTGCCAACACATATGAGGGGCACAGATGCTAGATGGGTCACTCCCAGACCTTAGGATAATGTGGCTCACAATAATTTGTACAGATATATATTTTGGAGGCCACATATGTTGACAAAGTTTTGCTTTAAAAATGATGTTAAGATAAAAAAAAACCTACCTTCTCTTAGCACCACCAATTTGCCAAAGGAAAGGACATTCTAACAGAAAGAAAAGGTTAGAAAGGATAATATCAGAATAAAGAAATACTCTTCAAATGGAAGAATTTGGCTTTCTTCAAAATGAACAGTGCCCTTGGTTCTCTTTCTTAGAGGTGGTGGAGCCTGTCTGTACCCAGCATAGGAGACAGCACCTTTCTGAGGATCCACCTTGCTGGAACCCCACATTCCTTAGGAGCATGGACATAGGAGTCTGGTGCCCTGGGCTGGCATCTGCTCTGGTCCTTAGTGTCTGCATGGCCTCAGGAGAATTGCTTAGGGTCTGTGGGTCACAGTTGCTTCCTTGGTAACCTGGAATGTGAATCCCCACCTGATAGATTTGTTCTGAGGATAATTTAGGTTAATATCAGCAAAGTACTTAGCTCAATACCCAGAATTAGGAAAGGAGTTTATAAGTGAGAGCTGCCATTATTTTTCATTATTTTAACTTTAGACCATCCAGAGACTGCTATGTTTTTCTAGGAAGTACTGTTTTCTACTAATTCAATGCTATCGCCTGGCTAGTTTTAGGGACTTTTAATGATATCCATAGCATACTCATGCATGCTGGAAAAGAGGCACTCATGTCAACCAAGTTATCATGTGATCTAGAACATGTTTTACAACTGCCTTATGTGAACCAGGTAAGGGGTCTGGACCTCAGCAGCTTAGCCACCCATTAACCTTCCAGCATTTGGTCCTGCAGCTTTGGGCAGAAGTCAATGCTGATTCCACAGTCCTTCTGGGACATGAGTCTGCCCTCTCCTCTTGCACCTTAAAGGAGGTTAATCTGGCCTTGGATCTTCTGGAGTTGAGAAAGATTTTTTCTGTAGGGTGATTCTGAGGTATCCTTAATTTCTCCCTCTCTCTCTCCTCGTCCTCCCTCATTCTACCTCTTTCTGCAAATAACGGGTAGGTGATTGTGTAAGAGACAGCCTGACCTACCATGGACAGAGCCGTCGGAGAGGTGGACGCTAAGCCCTGTGAGCCTGGCCCCTGGATCACTGTCCAAATGGACAGCCTTCAACAGAGAGTGCCCAGGAAAGCAAGTGCTGGCCTGTTTCTTATTCTTACCCTTCTGCTTTCATCTCAACTTTTTGGCTTATATCTTAAAGTTGAAAAGTACCCAATACTAAATTTGCTTTTTTCTTTTTGGAGACAGAAGTCTCGCTCTGTTGCCCAGGCTGGAGTGCAGTGATGCAATCTTGGCTCACTGCAACCTCTACCTGCTGGGCTCAAACATCCTTCCACTTCAGCCCCCTGAGTAGCTGAGACTACAGGCGTGCGCCACCACACCTGGCTAATTTTTCATATTTTAGTAGAGACAGGTTTTTACCATGTTGCCCAGGCTGGTCTCGAACTCCTGAGCTCAGGCAATCCACCTGCCTCGGCCTCCCAAAGTGCTAGGATTACAGGTGTGAGCCGCCGCTCCCAGCCTAAATCTGCTTTGAATATTAAAAAGATGGGGATATGAATTACTTTCTGTAAAATTGATATTAAATGCTGAAAGCATAAGTACTTTATAAGGAATGACTTGAGTAGTTCACTGAGCCAATATAATGAAGTAAAAGATACATAGATACATCCCTATCAATTTGTGGGGATGAACACATAGGCATGACCATTTGTCTGGAAACAAAAGATCAAAATTCACATCTCTGATTGCAGACGTCGCTCAGGGACCATCTCCTGGACGGACAGTATTGTGAATATTGCAAACACTTCACCACATAATAATAAAGCAAAGATATCCTAGAATCAGATAGGGAATCTCTGGAGAAAGGATGAGGTAATAAGTCAGGAAGTTAGAAGACAGGAAAATGATTGGGTCTGTAGCCCCTGAAAGCTCTTCCTGCATTGAGAGGGAGGCCATGTGATGGGGCGACAATGTATTGTCCATTCCTCATCATACAGGATGTCTTGGTACAATTTGGTTGATTTTGTCAGACTACTAAAATAATAATAATAATAATAATAATAAACAAAGAGAATATGGGACTTTTCCTACTTTTACCAGAAAAGAAGAAGGAAGCATTTTAAAGCACCCCTCTGAACCCTACCCTGATTTTATTTTTTGGGTTTCCTAATTGGAAGACACAGATTTCTGTAGCCAAATCTGATAAATTCAAAGGCCTACAGAAAAATGTTTTTTTGTTTTTTGGAGACGGAGTCTCACTGCGATGCCCAGGTTGGAGTGCAATGGTGCAATCTCAGCTCGCTGTGACCTCCACTTTCCAGGTTCAAGAGATTCTCCTGCCTCAGCCTCCCGAGTAGTGGGGACTACAGGCATGCACCACCATGCTCAGCTAATTTTTGTATTTTTAGTAGAGACGAGGTTTCACAATATTGGCCAGGCTGGTCTTGTGCTCCTGATCCCAAGTGATCTGCCCTTCTCAGCCTCCCAAAGTGCTGGGATTACAGGCATGAGCCACCGTGCCTGGACTAAATGAATAATTTGAACTAAATGAATTTCATATTTTTATTTGAAAGTCTTGACTTTTATGGAAGGACTTAGTTATCTGTTAAACAAATATTAACAGAAACTGGAATGAAAACAGCCCTTTTCTATTTAGTCAGGAGGAAGAAGAAAAATGAAGATTATTATTATTATTATTTTTAAAGGCTTTAAATATGAGTAGGGTTATGTAAAATAATGGTCGTTATGTATCAAAACTAACTTTTCCAATCTTAAAGAGCTACTTCTTGGAAATAAGTGTGATTAGGAAGGAGGGAAGACCTTCGGTCTCCCAACAGCATCTATTGCCAGAAAAAGGAGTCCCATCTAGACCCCAAGAGAGGGTTCTTGGATCTCAGGCAGGAAAGACTTCAAGGTGAGTCACAGAGTGCAGTGAGAAGAGTTTATTGAAAGCTACTCAGAGTAGGGCACCCTCAGAAGACAAGAGGAGGAAAGCTTCCTCTTTAAGGTTTTCTTACATTGGGGTCTGATCTATGAAAAAGCTAAGCTCTATCTATGTGCAGGTGGGCTGACAGCATTTATTGCTTTGCTGATTTAAAGGAAACAATCCTTGGCATTTGCTGCATAAATACATTTAGTGCATAACTATTGGGCCAGCCGAACATTCTGCTCTCGGAGGAGTGTGTCCTTGCAGGTATTATTAAGCTGCTTCCTCAGCCGGTAAACATCTTGCGAACGTGGGTCATGACTAGCAAGAAATGTGCCTAGATTTCAAAATGGTGTCACTCTGGCTCTCCTATGCTCCTGCTTCCCTAACACACCCATCAGTGAATGAGACGTGCCCCTTTTCTGGGGATGCCATATATACGCCCTGAGCCCCCCACTGCCCAATTAGCATGCAGTGCCATCTTTTCCTGGCACCTTCTTGCTCAATTGTTCCTTCTTGGAGTCCTCGGTGGGAGGAGAGGGTGGTTTTCATGGACCCCCTACATACTGCCAGTTGAACCTGGGGGTGTCCACCAGTCCCCCACATAGCCCCTGGTGGGGTGGGTCCCTGGGAATTGTGATGGCTGTCCATGCTGCCAACCTCTTGCTGCTGTCCCTCCCCCTCACCGCCAGCCTCCAGGGCATGCTGGCCAGGCCATCTCTTCCTCCACGGCTTTCTCTCACCATTTCGTCAATTTGTCTTGGTTGTGGAGTAGATACAGGCATCAAGCATAACAAATTTGCCTCTTCTTTCTGTTTGTACATTTAAAATAAATAGTATAATAAAAACAATGCAGGTAAACTCTTTTAGAAGGAGTTGTATTTATGTGAAATTGGGAGACGGCATTTACTAAGATGGTTGTGATATAGACTGGGCAAATGTTTTTAAGAATTTTAAAAAATGGGTTCAGGGAGGACATGCCCTGTATCACATAACTGGATTTGCTTCTGAATTAACTATGTATTCTCTTTCCACTGCTACAGGTGGGCGTATTTTGTATAGGCCTGGAACCAGGAGTCCAGGGCATGAGTTTCAAGATGTCAGGCTTAGAATCAGGGAAAGAAGAGTCCCGAGCTGTTAGCTGAGGTGAGAGGGGCGTGATGGCTGTAGGGATAGTGTCCAGGGGCAGGGTGGGGTCGGGGCAGGGGCATGTCAGTATCAGACTCTCCTAGGGAGACACCCAGGTCCCTCCTGGAGAGACCTGGTGAGATCTTAGATAGCAAAGGTTAAATTTGCAAATCACTCAATGAGGAGTCAAAATAGCAGCTCCTGGGGAGCTAGTGAGACTACAGGATTCATGCTCATGACGGTACTAAGAGCGAAGGGGAAATGACGTTGTCCTCATCAGTGAAAGTCATCTCCAGACAGCAATGAATTGATTCCTGAATACTGTGTGCAGCATAAATAAATAGACCAGAAATGAAATTGTAATCGATTTGGTGGAAAGTAATTTGCAAACAAATCTTTCTGCTGCTCAGGATGCAAACGGCATCTGTGGGAGAGGTCATCAGTGTCTCTAACACATTTCCTAATGACTAATGCTAATTACTTGCATCATCATTTGCATACCATCTTGAGGCAGAAACTACCAGGGCCCAGGATTGGGTTTCTTTCTTTTCTTTTTTTCTTTTCTTCTTCTTTTTTTTCATTCCTGGTCATTCAGAAATGACGAATAAAGAGAATTCTACCTAGGCTGAGTGCTTGTCAACACCCAGGACAGCTGGAACAGATTTTGCCCCTCTCCTTTTAGAGCCTGGCAGCTTCCAGCTCTCAGATCTAAACATAAAGACAGATATAGATATATATGTGTGTACATATACAATTGGGAAATGGATGTAAATGGAGAGAGATATGGCCAATTTGCAAGAATTTTTAGGTACTTCCAATTCTGGGAATCCATATGGTCCAGTGGTTAAAAGCCCAGGCCCTAGGTTCGGACCTGACTCAGCCGCTTGCTAGCTCTGAGATCTACAGAATGGAGTGTTTAAAAAAGAAAGAAAGAAAAAAAACTTAAGACAAATTAAATTTGACACAGTTGGATTGAGCAAAGAACAACTGATGAATCGGACACCCTCCAGAACTAAAATGAGTTCTGAGCCACTCTGGGGCTGTCACAGTGTTGGTTCACATTTATGGGCAGAAAATGGCCAGTGACTGAAGGCAAACAGAAGTGAGGGGCAGAATACAGCCCAGATTGCTTATAGCTCCACGTTGCCTTATTGAAACACAGTGTGAACAGTTGGAGGTCTGTGATTGGCTGAAATTCTGTGATTGGCACAGGAGTAAGTTACAGCCTGTTTGCATGTCTACTTAGGTTACAGGCCATTAGGTACAGAGAAATCCTTAAACTGAACTTAAGATATGTACGGAGGCAGCTTTAAGCTAAACTTAATTTAACAGGGGTAATACAGGATGTTCCTTCCAAAGGTGCCGTGAAGATCTTCACATGGCAGGTCTAGAGCATCAGCAAAGGTTGATTCTTGTTCTGCTAGTGCAAGACAGATGATGACTCCTGTCCTGAACCAACAGCCATTTCATTTGTCCTGACTAAACTGGTAGTGAGTTCAATGAAGGGTGTGAGTGTTTGCCTAGAAGAATGAGTGTCAGGCTGGGATCCCTCTGCACTCAGGGCTCCTGGCTTTATGCTATCTCTGCTTGTTGTTAGAGACACCCCAAAAGCAGCCACCGTGGTGCATTCCCCTGTCCTGCTCACTCTGTGGCCTGCAGAGAATAACAGTCTGTGAACTATATGTGGGGAGAGCAGCCAGTGTGGGGAGGGCTGGGGAGAGTGATGGGCTCTGAGCCTTCCTAATTCAGAAGAAATCGTCTGCAGAGCTGACTGACAGGTGGCCATCTGGCTGTTTGGGCTTCTTGTTTGTTTGTTTTTACGGGTTTAAAAAAATGGCAGGAGAAAATTGTAGAGAATTAGATTTTGTTTCCCAGTTCAGAAGATGGAACATGTGTTTCTCAACCCATCTGTGGAGTTTATACCATGGCAGTAATTTTACCTGAAAATTGACTTCTGGCTCTTCCTCTTTATATTTGACTATCTTTACGGACTATTATTATTATTATTTTATATGGAGTTTTACTCTGTCGCCAGGCTGGAGTACAGTAGTGCGATCTCAGCTCACTACGACCTCCACCTCCCGGGTTCAAGCGATTCTCCTGCCTCAGCCTCCTGAGTAGCTGGGATTACAGGCATGTGCCACCATGCCAAGCTAATTTTTGTATTTTTAGTAGAGAAAGGGTTTCACCATGTTGGCCAGGATGGTCTCAATCTCTTGACCTCATGATCTGCCTGCTTCAGCCTCCCAAAGTGCCGGGATTACGGCATGAACCACCACCGTGCCCGGTTTCTTCATGGATTTTTAAGGTGAGAGGTACAGTGAAGCCATTGCAAGTATAGCTAGTTTGCCTTTGTTCTTCTAACCCTGACATTTAAATGCTATTTCTCTTGTATTGTAAATATTTTTAAATTTTCTGTATATAAAAACTTCCCTGGCTGGGTGAGACTGCCCCTCCTTGGGTAGCCAATTCTTAAAGATACTAAGGGGCCCAGCCAGGAGTGTGCCTTTGATATGCACCTAACCCTTGCTGAGTCTACCTATCTATAACCTCCAATACCCCTGGAGTCAATATTTCTCTGCCTTAATCATCCTAGGACCAGGTACCAGGCAGCTAGAGACCCGATAGTGCAAAGCCTGCTACAATTGTTCAGACTAGCCAATCCTAAACAAAACCACACACGAAACTGTTCCAGCTGCCCTGTCCTACCCTGCTTTTCCCTTAGAAACCTCAATAAAGACAGTGGCCTAAAGCTCATGTCTTCTGCCTCAGAACATCCTGGTGCCTTTCCCGTGTGGCCTTATGTGGCATGCTGTGCCTCCTGTCTCTTGAGCCTGTGCAGATTATATTCACAGGTTTTTTTTTTTTTTTTTTTTTTTTGTCTCCTTTGTCTCTTTTGTGGCCACACCTGAATAACCATAAAAGAATATAAAATGTCTTTCTTTAAAAGAAAACAAAACGGGTAACTTTCTATAACTAAAGTATAGAGTAATTATAATTATATCCTAATAATTTAGAGCAATTATTTGAGATGCAAAATGTGAGATTTTATTAACAAGTTAGAGACTCAAAGTGTCTTTGTAGCTTGATAAATCATGATTTGTTGTGTGGTGATGTTTGCTTAAAATGGTATGTATCAAGTTCTGTAAAGAGTCCCAAAACGAAGTTTGCTGCATTTAATTACATGTTGTTGAGTGAATTCATTATGCTACACTCCATGAGAGTTTTCTAATTCCTTTTCCTACAGGTATAATAATAGTCCTGGTATTTCTGGAGTATATTTAAACTTATGTAAATGTTAATTATCACATGAATCACAATTCAGTCCATTACTCAACATCACCCTATATTAGTGTTCTATTGCTGCCTATCGAGCTGAGCAAGCTTAGCAGTTTAAAGCATCTCACAGTCTCCATGGGTCAGCAGTCTGGCCATGGCTTAGCTGAGTCCATTGCTCAGGGTCTAACAAGCCTATAGTCTGGGTGCTGACTGGGCTGTGTTCTTATCTGGGTCCTTGACTGGGGAAGAGTCTGCTTCCAAGCTCTCTCCCAATGTTGACAGATTTGATCTTGTGCCCATAGGGCTGAAGTTGAAGTTTCTGTTTTACTGCTGGCTATCAGCAGGGGCTGCTCTCAGGAGCTCCAAGAGGGCACTGGAAGCTCTCTGCCATGTGGCCCTCTCCAGAGGTCTCCCACAACATGGCTGGTACTTCTTCAAGGCCAGCAGGAGAATCTCTTTCCAGTTTGCTGAGATACTGAGATAGAATCCCTCCCTCCCTTCCTCCTCCCTCCCTCCCTCTCTTCCTTTCTCTTTTTCTTTCTCTTTCTTTCT
>NW_022436950.1:6090546-6148651 GCF_009761245.1 Sapajus apella | reverse complement strand
TCTTTCTTTCTTTCTTTCTTTCTTTCTTTCTTTCTTTCTTTCTTTCTCCCATTTCCTCCCTCTCTCCCTCCCTTTGTTCCTTCTTTCTTTTCTTTTTTTTTGGCTTCTGACATGAGCACTGGCTTCATGGTGCTGCTCTAAATTAAAACGTGAGGGGATCCATGTAGGAGTATGACCTACTGGGGGAAATAAGCGTTCTGTTTTATACAAGTTAAATTTAAATGACTGTGCAACATTCAACTAGAAATATCAACTGTGGATATGCGAGTTTAGACCTCAGAGGAGTGGTCCTGCCCAGAGGTATAAATCTGGTGTGTTTCAGCATAAAAATGGTATTTAAATCCATAAGAACATTTAAAATCACCTGGGAAGAGAAAAATAGATGGAATAGAAATTAAAGAAAAGCCCAAGAAAATATCATTTTTAAAAACAGAAAGAACCTTGACCCAAAGCTTAGGAATTTAGTATTCAAAGGTTGGAAAGAGGAGAAGAAGCCACAGAATAAGATAGAGTCTGAAATAATGTAACTCAATCAAATAATGTAACTCAGTCACAGAAGTAACAGTCCTTATTTCATCAACTCTGCCATATTCTATTGATGAGATGAAGTGTGGTCCTGCCAGCACCCACAGGGTACAGGGAGACTCAGGGCATGAACATTGTGGGCAGGGATCCTGGGCCATCATAGACTTCTGCCTGCCATTGGCCACTTTTTTTGTGATTATGGCCTCATGCTTTAGGGAAGTCCAGGAGATTTCAGATGTGTTCTAATGGGTAGGAAAGGATGATATTTTTTTATCCCAACTTAGATTTAGAGATTTTGAGAAACTTCACTGCTTGCTTGTTTAATTGTTTGTGTATTTTTGGAGTAGTAGAATTTGCTATATTCTTTTTACCTCCTGGTGTACTCATCCTTCATCTACATGAGTGCTGGCTGATATAGGGAGCATAAAAGCACATTTCCCTTGCCTCCAACTGGTATAATTCTATGGCACATTTTTTGTACCAAACACCCCCCCACCACCACACACTTGTTCCATGGATTACGCCAAGGCTAGACTTTACCTGAGGTCACCTTCTTGCTTTCCTCCTTTCCCTCCCCTTTCCTGCTTCCTCCTTCCCTTACAGGTGTCTCCTAAAGGGTGCCCTCCCTATGGATCATGTCGACCTGAATCTCTGACTCAGGCTGTGCTTCCGGGGAATCTGACCTGATCTGAGACATCCACCTTGTCTCAACAGAGCTGTTGGATGCTCTAGCACAACAATCACCTGCTGGGCTTTGGTACCAGGAAAGTCCAGGTTTGTTTCCTGGCTCTGCCACTTACTAGCTATGTGAACTTATTACTGAATCTCTTGAAGTCACAATTTCTCTACCAGCAAAATGGACATAATAAGGGTAAAAAGATTAAAGAGAGGGTGTGTAAAATATACATCATATAATAAATACTTGAGAAATTTTATCTATTTGTATTATTTCCAAGAGATGAGTATAATAATGAGTATATAGATATAGACATACTTTTCAAGGAAATACATCTTTTAAAACTTTAAGCCCCACACACATGCCTTCTTTCACATCTGAAATAATTATGCGAGCTCTCCAGGCAGTGGCTTTGATTTGTTTCTGACACGTGTGGTAATAGGCTCCATTGGAACATTGCTGCCTCTTTCTGGGCACTGCCTCTGGACCAGTGGCTCCCCGTGGCAAGGCTTCTGCACATGCTAGGTTGCTGAGAGGTCCAAACCCAGCTTCACTTTGGGGACGGGGAGCCAGGTCTGAGAATTCTTTAGCAACTTGCTTTTGTTCGTGTTGAAGCAAATCAATCTAGGCGTTCTGGGCTTCTTCCAGCTGTGCAGCTGACTCACTGCCCTGAGCAAGGAATTAAAGCTCAGATCACGGTAGCCTCCTTCATTAGAGGGCACTCCTGTGTGCGGAGGACAGTGGGCTATCTCACAGGGGAGAAGAAATGTAAATACTTACCCAGGAGATTTCATTTTGTCCCTGTTCCATTATGAATGACCTTATAATCCATGGTAAAGATTTTGAATATGACTCTGGGCAATGGGAAGTCATTAAAATGTTTTAAGCAGAGAAATGACACATCGGATTTGCATTTTAGAAATTCTTGGCTCCAGTGTGGAGAATAGATTGTGAGAAAAGGGGGAGACAGGGAGAGCAAACACAGAACTGTTCCAGCTATTTGGGAGAAAGGCAATGGGGCCCTGAATTAGTGCAATGATTATCGGGATGAATAGAGACTGGAAGAAGATTCTGGAGAGAGCTGGGGAGCAGAGTCAATGGGATTGGCAATTGATTACATGTAGGGGGAAGAGAGAGATCAAGAATCGGGCTACAGGAGGCTGAATGAGAGGATCTCTTGAGCCCAGGAGCTTGAGGCTGCAATGAGCTATGATTGTGCTGCGGCACTCCAGCCTGAGCCACAGAGTGAGGATCCCATTTATGGGCTCCGTATTTGACTGGATTGATGATCAGTCATTCATTGAGATGAGGAACATGGTGAAGTTTGGCTGTATCAAGTTAAGATGCCAAATGGAGATGTCTGGTAGGCAGCTGGCTGTGCAGAGGGAGGAGTAACAGGCTCAAGGCAGCAGGGAGAAGAGAGAGGAGGGGGTGTAGGAGAATGGTCAGATCCACTAGAAGACTACTGGGGAGCACCTCCCTCAGGATGTGGCCAGGCTTCTGTTAGGGCAAGGATGGAAAAGGAACAGTTGCTGAAGCATTTTACAATAGGAGTGGTTTATTAACCATGAAAGGTTTTGTGTGGATTTTCTTCCACAGAGCATGGAAATACTTCGGGGGCAGAAGAGGAGAGGAAAGTTAACTGAGAGAGCATGGAGATGAGAGTACGGCAGAATAAGATGTCCAGAGGGACCCCTAGCTCAGGAGGGTCCAGGAAGAACAAGCAGGTAAATCCTGGGGTTTCCTTAATTGCAAGAATCCCGAAATCACGAGGCACTGGGAGACAGAAGCGTCCCTGTCCACATGAACAGCTCAGCAGTGCCTTTCTCTGGTTCCTCCCCTCTATTTCCAGGGGTCATGAAGCGATATGTCCCTGTTCCACTCACAGTGCTATGGGCTGAACTGTATCCCCTCTAATTCACACTTGGAATTCTTAACCCCCTGTACCTCAGAATGTGACCGTGAAGACGGCCTGTAAAGGGGTACTTAAGTTAAATGAAGCCGTTAGAATGGACCCCAATCCCATATGACTGGGGTCCTTCTCAGAAGAGGAGATGAGCACACGGACACACACAGAGGGAAGAACACAGGGAGACAAGGGGAGAGGACAGCCGCCTGTGAGCCAAGGGGAGAGGCCTCAGGAGAAACCCACCCAGCTGACATCTCGGTTTAGACTTCCAGCCTTGAGAGTTGTGGGGAAATAAACGTGTGTTGTTCTGGCCTCATCTGTGGTGCTTTGACAGCAGTCCTCGCAAACTCATATGCATGGATGCTGGAGGAGGAGTAGAAAAGGAGGCACCCTGTTTGGTTTTGTAAGCCAGAGTGTACACTGCTGGCTGGATGTTCCCATAGGGCTGCCTCTACCCGGCTGGAAACACTGGTCCTACTGCGAGAAAGGAGGCTGTGTCTGCAGGGTCGGATTTGGAGTCAGGAGCCCGCGGGAACCACTGGAGGAGATCCTGGATATGGCCCTGGTTCAAAGTAAGCCTTGGGAGCAATGACGCCTCCCCACAGGGCTGAGCCAGGGGCAAATGAGAAAATGGGCCAAAGTCCTTGATACATGGTGCAGGTGAATAGGGGGCAACTCAGAACAGGGGTTCTTGGCCCCAGCTCCAGCCCACTGCTGGCCAGCCTGTGACCTGGGACAAGCTAAGCAACTCCTCTGTCCTCAATTTCTCCAACTGTAAAATGGGCAGCATAATGGTTTACCTTGGGGATTAAATGAAATAATAACATGTGTGTGCTTAGAATGGTGCCTGGCACCACATAAGCACGAAGGCCAGCACACTCATTCATTTGTGATTCCACACGTAGTCATGAAGCTCCTGGACACAGGCATTGCATCATCTGCTCAGGAGAATACAAAGGCAAAGTTCAAAAAAAAAGCAATACTTTAAAAACCAAAGACTTCTATGGTGTTGCTAATTGCTGTGTAAGTTGTATTATACTTTACTCAATTAGATTTTTAGAACAGCTTCATTAAGGTATAACTTACATAACTTTTTAAAATCTACAGTTCAACGACTTTTAGGAAATGTAAATGGTTACAGTTGTGTAACCGCCATCACAACCCAGTGTTAGAAGACTTCCGTCACCTCTCAAAACTGCAGTCAGTCTCTACTCCCATTCCCATCCGGGCAACCACTCATCTATGGCTTTCTGCTGCCATAGTTTTGCCTTTTCTAGAAATTTCATTGAAATGAAATAACACAACATGGAGTCTGTCCTGCCTGGCTTCCTTCCCTTAGCACAATGTTTTGGGGGTTTACCACGTTGTTGCGTGTATTCGTAGTTTGTTCCTTTGTAATTGCTGAGCGATTCTCCATTGTAGGGATGTACGCTATGTTGTTTATCCATGTTTGTGTTATTTCTACTTTTTGGCTGCTACGAATGACATTGCTATGCACATCCATGTTCAAACCTTTTTGTGGATGTATGTTTTCATGTCTCTTGGATAGATACCTAAGAGTGAAATTACCGGGTTATACCATAAGTATGTATATAACTTTTCAATAAACTGCCAAACTGTTTTCCAAAGTGGCTATGCCAACCCAACTGGATCTTTAATTCCTTCCACACATGAAGTGTGCCATGGTTCTTATTTTACAGTCAGCTCCCTCACTGCTATTACTCACTCGTGCCTCCCCAGAGGGCCCAAGACCATGCGGGAGCTTTGCAGGAACTCACATTCCTACCGACCAGCTGGATTAACACGCTCCCTAGAAATATGTAGCTTGCTTCCTGGGCTGGGCAAGTGTAGTCCTGTCAGAGATTTTTGTGCTCTACAAGAGCATGTGTCTAAAGTAATTGATTTGGTGTCTGATGCACTCTCTCTGAAGAGTGACTGAATTACAAGCTCTCCAAATCCAGCTGATCCTTCACGTGACTGGTTGGGGACCACAAGGAGGACAGTGGGGCTGGGAGGCTCATTTGGAGTGTTCACTTCTTCCTTTTGCTCCACCGTGATAAGAGATTCTGCAACTTTTTTGCAGTCACATCTATTAAAGAAAAAAATTATTCGATGGCCCTTGTGAAAGCATGGTAAGGAGCTCTGAATATAGGCATAGGGACCACTGCAATGGGGTTTTACAGATGGGGAGAGATTAGGTTCAACTCTCAAGATGACATATGCAAGTGGGAATTTATAGCCAAGGAGCACGGTGGGGGCGGTGGATGGAAACCACTAAGGGAAATCTGCAGGGTTAAAAGGGGTTCTGGCTAAACCGACCTACCAGGATTCTACCTGAAGACAGGCCAGGATGATCAGACAGCATCTGGGGGACGGTGTGGGGTGAGGAACCTGATTAGATATCAAGGGCGAACAGGTATTGAAGGTGTAGGATTCTTGTCACACTGATTTAGCGGGTTCTTGCTAAAACTGGGTTTTATAAGAAAGTACTCAGATAAGCCTGGAGGTTTCAGAAGCCTGACTAGTGTTCGGTCAAGCAGGAAATCTTTGCCACTATCAGCTTGAAAATGGTGAGATCCAAAACACAGGAACGTGGCACGTGTGGTGGGAGCTACAAGCGCAGAAGACCAAAAGGGAATCCTTCTGGGTGCCCCCAGTAGTCCAGACCCAGAGTACGGGACTCTGCACCAAGAAAGCCTTTTGCTTGTGTTGCCTTTAGAGAAGAGGAGACCAGCTGGGCAGCACCCCCCTTCCTGCGTTACATGCAGCAGAGACACCTGTATCCTGGCAGTGAGTCCGGGCCATCCTGATGGCTGAGTCCTTGTTCCAAACCAGGACCTGGCCTTTTGGGGCTGTTCTTGCAGGACCCAGTATGCACAGTGAAGGGAAAAGCAAGTGTGGAGGAATGACGGCAAAACCAGCCAGGCCTGATGGGGAGTGTGACGCAGAAGCTGAGCCTCCAGGCTCCCGGCCTGGAGTTCCTCTGATTTCCGGGGCTCCTCTGGTGCCCCTGAGCTCCTGGCTCCCCATCTGAAAATGAGGTCGAACATTCCCCTCCCTGCCTCACAGTATGAGGACCAGTCACATGGTGTGTGAAAACCCCTTGTCACCTGGAAAGGGGCTCTCAGTGGAGGTGTTCTCTGCATTCCTGCAGCCAGAATCAAGCCTGGCACTCCTCAAACCTCCCAGATGACAAGAACCCCTTGGACAGATGCCAAGATGACCCGCCTCATCCCGGGACATGCTCCTCAGTGGGTGCGGGTTGAGGCATGGGAGTCAGTGTTGAAGCAAATTCCTGAGGGTGCCTCTTCTCTGCATCTGGGGAAACATGGACCATTCATCTGAGGGGTTCTCAGGCTTGCCTGCGATGACTTGGGGGAACGTAATAAAGAGAAAGACTCCATTTTTGTGTCTGACCACAGATGGCTCTCAAGCCCTTCTCTTTCCCTCCACCTGGAACCACATCGAGGCAAGTTGATGAGAACATTGATGCCTTCTCCCTGGGTGCGTGGGTGCCCGTGAGGAGTTAAAATCCTGGCCTATGTGCAGGCTCATTTTTTTTTTTAAAGTGAACCTAGCTGGCTCACTTTTAACCACAGTAAGAACCAATGCCCCTGCCATCATTCCTACTTCATTTGCTCAAGCCCCCTTGACTGTATTGAGCCCAACTTGATCTCCCAAGAAAGTCACATTATGTGACCTTTTTCACATCCTAACAATGGAAGGCACCAGTCTCGGCATCCTAACCAATTTTGGATGGATGGGGGTTAATCCTACCCTCCATGGGGCAACTGCACTTCAGGGGGCTTCAAAGGCCAATGGCTAGCCTGCAGTTGATGTGAGTGTCTGGCAGGCAGCCTGGCCATCAGTTTAAAGGCTCCTGGGTGATCCTGGATGATCTTTGGATGCAGTAGGGACTGAGGACGGGGATTTAACTCTCACTTCCCATCCAGTTGATTGTAGCCTTCTTGTAGCTGGCCTTGCCCCAGCCTGGTTAGGGTAGGTAAAGTCCGTGCATTTTTTGGTTACCTTTCTATTCCCAGATCTTAGCACAGTTCACAAAATGCAGGAGCTGCTTAATTGACAGAAAGAAAGGAAAAGGAAGTGAATGCTTAGAAACACTAATCTCCTGTCAGCCAAGTGTACACTAGGAGTCAGGCCTCTGCCACGTCGACACTTTCTCCTATTGTTATTCATTTTGGGGAGCTTTGGGATAAAACTGCAAGTTAAAAATGTAAGGAATAGGACCCCAGCTGAGGGATAGGATTGTCACACCTAGAGCTGTTAAAAAACGCAACAGAGTCCCATGTTGAACTCTAAGCAGAAACTGGACTGGGGATTCTTTAGAAGGGATTGTTAAAATGGGTGGCTTCAAGGTGGAAGGACTTCTAGTCCTGCATTCATCGCTACCAGCTGTTCGTCATGGAAGACGTTCAGTGACTCTTGTTGGGCACTAGATGGCGATCAGGCATCGATAAGGCCAACAACAGCCTCGGACCTGGGACCTGGGCTTGGCTCCTCCAAGCCCTGCCGCCACCCCGGGTGGTGGCCATTGTCATCCTGATTGTCTGCGGGGGACCAGTGAGGCAGGCGGCGGGGATTAGGACTTCACCCAACGGTCATACCCTCCTTCAGCCCTTCCATACGTCAGGTTTTAAATTCACGCGCAGTGACCACCGTCAGCATCCACTGCCGAGGGTGTGGGGCACAGCCCAGGAGCGAGACCAGGAGGCCAGCAGTGGTGGGAGGGCCGTGTGCAGTGCAGCCAGGGACCATGGAGCAGGTCTCTGTGGCTGCTGGACCCTGCCCTACGGGCCTCAGGGAGGAAGAGTTCTTGAAGACCCACAAGGGGCTGTGTGCTCTAAGCCTGCTGCCCAGGCCTACCTTGCAGCCCCCAGGAGGGTTTTAAGGATGCTTCTAACAACACCCATGCCACTCTTACCATAGCCCAAGCACCATTTTGAGCACTTTACACATATCAATGTAGTTAATCCTCACATAAGCATAATGGGTAAGGTCCTAACATCATTGTCATCCTACAGATGAGGAAACTGAGGTACAAGGAAATTACAAAGTTTGTCCAAAGTCATTTGTAGACCAAAAAAAAGAAAAGAAAAAAGAGAGAGAAAGAAATTCTGAGCCCCTCAACCATCTAAATGAACCCTCCTCTCAGCAAGGACATTCCAAAGCTAACCTGTAAAACTAGTTCAGGCCATGATGGGGAGTGGGGATCAGAGATCAGACATGCCTCATTATGCCCTCGTTACAGACAGAACATTTACAATCTATTACTTAGTAGAATTATTGATAGAACATTTGGAATTACTGATAGAACATTTACAATCTATGCTCTCTGAAGCTTGCTACCTGGAGGTTTCACATGCATGCTAAAACTTTGGTCTTCACAACCCCTTGTCTTAACCCAGACATTCCTAAGTCTTTAGACTATAATGTAACTCTTTCAACCAATTGCCAATCAGAAAATCTTTGAATCTCCCTATAACCTGGAAACCTCCCCACCGCCAATCCCTGCAGCTTCCAGTTGACTCACCTTTCTAGACAGCACCAATGCTCATCTTACATGAATTTGATTCATGACTTATGTCTCCCTAAAATGTATAGAACTAAACTGTACCCTGAACACCTTGGGCACTTGTTCTCGGGATCTCCTGAGGGTTGTATGAGCCATTGGTCACTCATATTTGGCTCAGAATAAATCTCTTTAAAGATTTTACAGAACTTGACTCTCTTCATCGACACATTCAACAAGTAGGAGACAGAGATGAAATTACGCCATTTTTTGGGACAATTTCACTCTGTCACCCAGGCTGGAGTGCAATGGTGCAATCTTGGTTGACTGCAACCTTTGCCTCCCTGGTTCAAGCAATTCTCCTGCCTCAGCCTCCCAAATGCCTGGGATTACGGGTGCCCACCACCACGCTCAGCTAATTTTTGTATTTTTTAGTAGAGATGGGTTCTCCCCAGGTTTGTTAGGCTGGTCTTGAACTCTGGACCTCAGGTGATCCGCCTGCTTTGGCCTTCCAAAGTGCTGGGATTATAGGCGTGAGCCACTACGCCCGGCTGCAAAATGTTTAAGATGAATTTTATTACAGTTTTAATCTCAATAAAGCTCATCACTTGAAAAGAAAAACTTGTTACCTCTTCAGGCCTCCTTGGGATGAAGCAACCGACTCCCTCTCTTAGGGTATTTCTGGGTATTTCTATGACAGTCAACAAAAGCGGTCAGATTGCCTGCCTTTGTTCTTTGAGAAATGAGAACTCCCTCAGCCTCCACGGCCTGCAGGTTACATTTCCAACCAGTGACTCACTTCATTGAGGTGAATTCTGTTTCTTGTAACGATAGCAAGTTTGTTCTACTAGTTGGGTCTTGGTGAGAACATTGAGTAGGAACCAGAAAGAACTCTGCAGCCCAGGACAATTAGGTTAAGCCACAAAAGCACTCTAATTCTGGCAAAACCCCTCAAAGGGGCATGCTGAACATGAGTCTTCACAGCCCTCTGGGGCCAACACCATGGCAAAATCACACCACCCAGAAGCCCTTGGCCCCCAGCTGGGACATCCTGGGTTCGGTCTGGCTCCTTGTCTCAAAGGTTCCTGGTTGGCTCAGTAGGGCGCTACACCATCTGTCTGGTCCTCTCCAGGGAGAGCAGGCATGACGTGTCGTGGGCAGCCTCCTGGGCCAGGCCTCCACTGGGAGACTCTGGCTTCCAAGTAAAAATTAAATACATGTTTCTTTTGCTATTGGTGTTATTTGAAAACAAAATATCTTCTTTTCCAAATTAAGTTTTTGAAGCATTGAATGTTAAACTACTGGCAAGATAATGTGAAAACTACAGTATTTAGAAAGGTTTGGGACTATTCTCAGATTTTATCTAAAATGTCACTTTCTTAGAGAAGGCTTTCGTGACCATGCCCTCCCGACCGCTCCATCATTCAGTCAAGACCTTCTGTGATGCCTTCCAGCACCACCATCCTTCCTTCATTGTAATGTGATTATTTGATGTGTGCCTGTCTCCACCTCCTTCTGCCACCTCAGATACACTAAGCTCCATGCCTGTTTTGATAACCAGAGTGGTCAGGAAATGCCTCAAATTACCAAGCATGTGAATTACTTTAAACGAAAGAAAGAAAGAAAGAAAGAAAGAAAGAAAATAAATGAGATGTTCAATTAAAGAAGGGGAAGGAAAATTATCCGTACAGGTGAGGTCCTGTCATATGGTAAGTTGATTAATTAACTACAGAATGGCATGTGCACCCAACGGACTGTGGTGCAGTCATTAAAATTCGGAAGTATTGGTTGACTAAGAAAGATGTTCATAAGAAGCCTTGTGAAATAAGCAGTTTTGTAAAGCAGTCAATGATTTCATGAAAAATACAGCAATGTGCATAAGAAAGAAAAGTTTGGAAGTAAAAATTGATAATGTCAGGAGCAATGACATCTGCAGGGGAGAAGCTGGAGAAGGAACTCCCAGCTGAGTGCCTGCCATTTCCTCCTCTCCCTGAGCCCCATCTAGGTCACGTTTCCCAGCCTCATTTGCAGGTAGATGTGGTCATAGCTGCCCCTTGTCAGTGTCAGAGGTGATGTGGACCACCTCCAGGCTTGATCTGCTGACACTCCCCATGTCCCAACCTCTGTATTCTTTTGCCATCTGCTGGCTGGAGGTTGATGTCCAAGGAGACCTTGACTTTGGAAGCACATGGCAAAGGTGGCATAGCTACCAGCATCGTGAAACCCTGAGCAACTGCATGAAGAGGGCTTTGCATGGCAGCAGCACATACACCAGCCTAAACCTGCACCTGACTGGGGCTAGGGCAGTATCTAACAGGCCATGGCAAAGGAGGGTGAAGCTAAGGATGGAGTCAGATGGAGAGACAGGGACGTTGAGGTTGCTGGGAATGTGTTTCAGAGACTCATCTTTTCAGGCTTCTCCCAGTTCAGCGCTGTGACAGAAGCCTCGCTCCTTCTTGTAAAGGATCTGATTGTTTCTGAGCTCTGTCAGGACTCATCTGCCTTTTCCACCATGGAGCAAGCTCCCTTCCCATGACCTCAGGTGGACTCCACAACCTTCTAGGCACATCCAGTTACTAAAGCAGTCTCATGTAGTTACAATTCAGTCTTGTCCAATTTAAAAGTTTCAGTCTCATATTTGATCTAAAGCCCTCTGGGCAGGCTGCGCTGGTGGCTGTCATGGTGTGGAATGAAGGGCACTATGTCTGGCCTCCTTTTTCCTGGCCTGGGGCTGGGGCATTAAAGAGGGAAAGAGGAAAATCTATCCCCTGCTCTATCTCTATGTGGCAATTGGCTGTGCCCTTTGAGAGAAACCATTGCTCCCTTCTGTGGCAATCCCACCTCAGTGGCAACAAGGTGCTGGTCTTGTGACTGAGGTTGATTTTCTGTCCGCGTGAAGCAGCCATGCATTTCCTTCCGCAGCAGGCATCCTGCTCTGGCTCTTACGTGGGAACAGTGCTTGGGCACGGGAGCTCTGGCCCAGGATGTCCACTCTACCCTGGATAATGATGGATCTTTCCTACCCTGGCACTCTCTCCCTTAGTCAGTGGTATGCAGGAGTCAGCTTGGACCAGCTCATAGGAGCTAACGATTAGATTTTTAGGAATTTTGTGAGCAGATTGATATTTCTTTGGTGGTTTGAAATATGTCATGCTGGGAGTATTTGCACCACAGGAATTGGCAAAAGCTGTGCACCAGGACTGTTGTTTTCTACCCAGAGAACTGGTTATTAAAAATTTATTAGCACACCGCTGATTTTCTCTGTGGGGTGAGTGGCTCAGCTACTTTCAAACAAGAGACAACCACTACTGTCAAAGAAAGAGGGGACTACTTGGTGTCTGAAACCAAAAGTTGAGTATATTGTCCTGTAAGCAAGGGAGGACTGTGTTGTTGAACACCTGAGTCTCTCTGAAGAAGCAAACTGCTGACTTTATATAGGGTTTTGAGAACGATGATCTTCAGGGATTGGATGTGAGTTGTCCCGTAGCTGTGATATTGTGGCTACTAGGATTTAGCTGTTATTCATTGGCTGGCTTTTAGAGGTGCAGCTATTGATGTGAAGATGCTGCTGATTGATTGGAATGGCTTTAAAACTGATCATGGTGGTTACTAGTTACTACCATCAAAGAACAATCTGTTCTTTCCTTCCTCAGATTTGGAGTATAGGAAGTCACCATTCTCTGACCTAGCGATGGGATCTTGGATCTTAAAGGAAAGGATGTTTAAGTGGTGGTCCCATGGAGAGATGAGGGGCAATATATGGAGTTTTGTTCTTTAAACTCAGTGTTTGCTGCACCAAAAGCAATCAGCCTTTGCTCTTCTAGAGCTTCTCTCAATGTCCAAAGCCTCTAACTGGTTTGGCTTCTCTTTTCCATGGGGCAGAGGGAGTCCTACTGGTGCTGAGAATCGGGTCTTCTCTGATGGCCGTGCTGGGGAGTGGTGACCATTTGTAGGACTGTCCAACTTCAGGGAAGATGCTGCATCCTCCAGTAACTTCTGCAGGGCAAAGAAAGATTTCACCAGTATATCACACCCTCCTGTTTAGTTCACATAATGGTTCTCTCTATGGTTCTCATTCCCCAGTTTTCATTCATGGAATGTTTTTCTGTGCATAAAGCTGAAAATGGTCATCTTTTAACTTCTCACCTGTCACTCTGGGGCAACATTGATTACTTGATCAAATCAAGAATATAGAGCTTGCTTAAGGCTAAAAGCATTTCTTTTGAAGCTTTGGATCCTATATTTAAAAGTACTAAAAGTAAACACAACTGTGGCCCGTTATGTAGATTCAACCATCTTATAAAAGATCACATACAGCCAGTGTTTACCTAAGGGCAGCAAAAACAGCAATGTTGCAATTAATTATTTAGGCAATAGCATCTCTGAGAGTTGCTTAAGTGATATTTATGATATTTTGCCATGGCAACTATTCTTGTTTTGAAAATTATTAAAAATCTATCAAACTGCAATAGTAATGTACTTCTGGTTTAAAAATTGCATTGAGCTAGCATCCCCGGATACAGCCTCTCCCAATGAACTGATAAAATTCCTGTTGAAGATGAAGAAACTGTAAGTATGGCAGCTTAGTCGTGGGCTGGCTGGACGCAGAGGCCCTCGAGCAGAAGGATCACACCAGAAAGGACAGCTGTGCAGGCCCAGGTGTAGATGAGATGCAATTTTCTACACAGTGTGTTGGCTGCCTATTGCTTCTATAACAAGTTGTCACAAATTCTGTGACTTAAAACAACAAAATTTATTATATTATAGTTCTGAAGGGAAAAAGTCTAAAACAGGATGGCAGTGCTATATTCCTTCAGGAGGCTCTAGAGGAGAATCTGCTTCCCTGCCTTTCTGGCTTCCAGAGGCCACTTGCATTCTTAGGCAGGAGAGCCCTTCCTGCATCTTCAAAGCCACTCCATTGCATCTTCAGATTCCCCCTGCCCCTCACCTCTGTGTCTGTTTTTCATATTTTCTTCTTCTAGCTCTGACCTTCCCGCTTCTCTCTTATAAGGACTCTGTGATTACGTGAGCCCACCCCAATAACACAGGTTAATTTCTTCATCTCAATATCCTTAAATCACTATGAGCAAAGTTCCTTATCTGCTGTGTAAAGCAGCACATTCATAAGCTTTGGAGATTAGGATGTAAACATCTCTGGGGAGCCAATAGCTCACTTCACACAGGTTCACATGTATGTTCTGGGAAACATCAGGACCTCCTGGGAATCGGGATATGTGAAGATCAGCTTTGAATTCATGGGATAAGTGGGGGACAGAGCAGGTATAGTGTGGTCCCCATAGCCTGCATGAGCCTTGAAGTTTTTATTGCAGGGAAGAAAGGATTTTAGAAACTTGGCTTGTCTAGCACTGACAATTCCTGACCTACAGGATGGCTTGGAAGGACCATAGTTAAAAGATGTGAAACATAGAGGCATTGTTATGACTCTGATATCCCTCTCAAACTCCTATGTTGCAGCCCTAACCCCCAATGTGACTGTATTTCAAATAAAGAAGTAATTAAGATTAAATGAGGTCATAAGGGTGGGTTCTTATCCAATGGGATTAATGTCCTTGTAAGAGACACCAGAAAGCTTCCTCTCCTTCTCCTCTGCTTGTGCACAAAGAAAATGTCATGAGGGCATATAGGCACATGATGAGAAGGTGGCCATCTTCAGTCTAAGGGGAGAGCCCTCACCAGGCACCAATGCTGCCAACCCCTTGATCTTGGACTTACAGTCTCCAGAGTTGTGAGAAGATAAACTTCTATTGTTTAGGCCACCCAGTCTCTGTGATATTTTGTTAGGGCAGCCTAGCCAACTAAGACAAATGCCTTTTAGACTGTTTAGGAAGTTGGAGTGCCTCATACTGCCCTTCAGCCTGGAGAATGTGCCTGCCACGTTCCAGGAGCTGGGCGGGTTACAATAATACTCCCTCTTATTCTCCTAGCCTCTCCTCAGGTACACCTTTATTCCACTTCCAGGAAACAAAAGCAAAAACAAAAACAAAAAAATACCTCTTTGCCGTGATCCATGCAGTCTGGGTGTTTGTGCGAGGCCAGGCTAGGTCTCAGGCACGTGGTCACAGGCCACTGACACCATAAAAACATCCAAAAATTGCAGAGGTTTTTCAGCTCCTACACATCTTTACATTTCCCTGCCCCAACAGCCCAATTTGGCCAATTTGTTTCCTTCAAAAAGGAAATAGGGGCTTGCCTGGTCTGTTGGCATTAACATTTCCGAAGACCTAAAGAAGCTCTTTACTTGGGCTGGCTTAGTCTGACCGAGCATTATCGAAACACGCATTTGAGCTAAATTTGTATCAGGTGAGCTGTACACAGAGACAGATAGAAGGAATAAAACTCAAAACCATCACCAACCAATAGCCAGAGTTTCCATCAACTCCTGCAAGGCCCATCTTAATAGGCCTTCGGATAAGGTCTCTGTTCTATTCTCATTCACCACATTAGTCTACTCTCTACCTTGTCCCAGAATATTCTTTCCCAAATGTAAACAATTCTCTTTTCCTCCTCCTTAAGATCTTTTAATGGCTCTAGTTTGTCCCAAGGATAAAGTTCATGCTCTTTTACCTGGTGGCATCAAAAGCCCTCCCTGAGCACTCTTTTCTGCCTTTGGGTCCTAGCTCCCCTTCTCATACTCCTGAGTCAGCCCTGCCCGATGTGCCTGTTCCGTGTCCCTGTGTCCTTGTAGGTTCCTTCTCCTCCACGTGACATGCTCTCACCCACCCTCCCATCCTGGAAGAACCCACCTTCCCCCACAGAATTTCTTTTGCTTGAAACCCATTTTGCCCAGGCCCTGCCAAACAGGAGCCACTGTCATGGTAAAAACAGGAGCTTAAGTAGATTCTTGATCCAATTAATAGACACTCATTCTCAGCAAAGTTGCACATAAAATTTATGTAATTGTTTCATGCAAGATAAAGCACTATCTGTGACCTCTTGCTAATCATTTCCACCTCTGATTTCCTATTTTGGTTTCAAATGCATAAGTTAGTTTAGGGAAGGGCTTACATGAAGACCCACTGCTGGGGCACAGACACCTGGAGGTGACATTGTTCAGACTACGAAGAGTTATCTGAGGTCTATGTGGCTGATTTTTAAGTTGGTGTTTATCAAAGCATTTCTAAATTATCTCACTCCTCAAAGATTCTCTAAGGAGGCTGGGTTATAAAATGGCCAAGGTCTTTTATTTCAGTGGTCTAGCTTTGGGCCATAATAAAATGTGAGCTGGTGTTTAAAGAGACTTGCGAGGAATATAGGGATGGAAAATGAGTTTCATCATAAAACTATTCAGTCGTTCTCTGTGGTCCCATGATCATCAAGGCCAACTTCTCCATCAGGACAGGGAGCTCATGGCTCAAAGCCCATGATACTTTTAGGAGCCCACAAAAATGTTTCAATTTCTTCTAAAACCAGAAGAAAAAAATGAACTTTTAGGGTGAAAGATGTTTTAATTTTTTCTCTCATCAAAAATAAATGATAAATGTCAGAAACGATATTAGTTTGCTAGGGCTGCCAGAACAAAAGACCACAGACAAGGTGGCTTAAACAGCAGAAATGTACTTTCTCAGGATTCTGGAGGCTGGAAGTCTAGGACCCAGGTGCCAGCAGCGTTCACTCCCTTGGGACACCTCCCCTTGACTTGTGGATGGTGTTTGCTTGCTGCTTCTTCCTTAAGTCATCCTCTGTGCACATGCACCCTTTGTGTATATTTTTGTATCCGAATTTCTTCTTTTTATAAAGACACCAGTCTTTGAATCAGGACTCACCCGAATGTCCTCTTTGTGACTCAGTTCCCTCTTTAAAGACCCCATCACCAAATACAGTCACATTCTGAAGTACTGGAGATTAAGGCTTCAACATATGAAATGTTGGGAAACATAATTTAGCCCATATCAGGGTCTCCAAAAATCTATTATTATGGGAGGGACCTGCAAAGGCAATAGGATTCACAAAAATTGTAGCATTGAAACCGCCATTGCAAAAATTGTAACACTGAGAAATTCTGACAGAAAAAGAAATCTTATCTGACCAACTCCATCTTGGCTTTGACTTCCAAACTGTCCTTGGTCATTCCTAAGCAAGGACCAAGCTAACTTTGAGAGTAATTTAGTTTATGGTTCAAATGACAATAGTTCTTCCCAAAACTCAACTGCCTCTGTAACACTAATGAAAAGTCACCAGGTGAGGAGAATGAGAGGGGCCTGAATTCCACTAAGATGTAGGCATAGTTAAACAATTACCAGCCACTATTCCACAGGTCATAAGATTTGTAACTTCCCTGATTATCCCTGTCAATTACATCAGTGTTGTATAATCTGAGATTGCTCTTTTGAGATGTCTTTTCAGGCTTTTGCACTTTTGAGGACTGGATGG
Source organism: Sapajus apella (assembly GCF_009761245.1). Lineage (NCBI taxonomy): Eukaryota > Metazoa > Chordata > Mammalia > Primates > Cebidae > Sapajus > Sapajus apella. Next base: position 6,131,620 of record NW_022436950.1, on the reverse strand, counting down.
CACCACTTGGATCCATGACTTTTGACTCAACTGGTCCTATGGTCCCCACCCAGAAGTGGACTCAGTGCATGTGGACCATTTTCCACACCCCTATAATTGCATGCCCAACCAATCAGTAGAACCTATTCCTTAGCCCCATGCCTGCCAAACTATATTTGAAAAACCCTAGCCTCCAAATTCTGGAGGAGGCTGATTTGAGTAATAATAAAACTCTGTTCTCCCATTTGGCTGGCTCTATGTGTATTAGACTCTTTCTCTACCGCAATTCCCCTATCTTGATAAATAGGCTCCATCTTGGCAGCAGGGATAGAGAATTTATTGGGCAGATACAGTGTGGTCCTGGTGACAGTAGATTAGGTTGATTTTCTGCATGGAGGAAAATGGAACGAGAAAGTGTCCTGGCAGTCTGTGGAAATTCAGAATGGTTAAGCCAATGATAGCAAGGATTCTACTGCATTCACTAGCAGGAGCTCCATCTTCTCCTGTCAAACCCACTGTTGGCTGAAACTCAAAAACATATAGAATCAATAAAGCATGTTACAACAATTCTTACTTAACTTTCTTCTTAAGAGGCCTAACTTTTACCAGGTAATCAATTAAAAAAATTTATACACTGGATTCATTCAACAAACATAGAATTATTTGTTACTAAACTGCAAAGTGCTGTGCTAGGCCCTGTGTTGAACTTATAAAAGGAAACTATCAATGTGTTTTCCACGTCCTGGTCTCTGACAGAAGGGTAGCAGGAAGTGGCCGAGTGACTAGGGCCCAGAATTTGACTCACTCAGGATAGAGAAGACCACATCCTGTCTCATATTTCTGCTTCTCATTAACAGGAAGCTGTGTGTGTTCAGAGAGTGCTACAGATATTCATCATATTCACAGACACCGAAGGAGACTTTCTAACATTCACAAGTGTGTGCTGCCCCAAGTTCAGCAAAGGTCATCCAGAAAGCCAATGTTGAAGGAAAAGTGAGGGTCATGCTACCTGTGAGATGAAGCCACCAAATGGCCCCAAATGTTAGCCTGCGCACACATGGGGTCATTTATCTTCACTTTTACCAGTAAGAATGTACAGTACGTTTCCTCACTGTGTCTCTGAGGGCTGCACTGATTGTCTCATAGAACCACTGCGGGAGGAAAGAAATCACAGGAGAGAATCCACTTATAAAATATCAAGTGGCATACTTGTTACTTATCAAGCTGCTTTTTCATGCTCTGGCATGTCTTTAAAATTTTCATGCCTGTAATCCCAGCACTTTGGGAGGCTGAGGCAGGTGTATCACAAGGTCAGGAGTTCAAGACCAGCCTGGTCAGCATGGTGAAACCTTGTCTCTACTAAAAATACAAAAAATTAGCCAGGTGTAGTTGTGCGTGCCTATAATCCCAGCTACTCAGGAGGCTGAGACAGGAATATTGCTTGAACCCAGGAGGCGGGGGTTGCAGTGGGCTGAAATTGTGTTATGCATTCCAGCTTGGGTGACAGAGCAGAACTCTGTCTCAAAAAAAAAAAAAAAAAAAAAAAAGAAAGAAATTTCCTTCAGGGGCTAGGACTAGGTCCTGCCGGGGGCTGACTGTGGCCGGAGGATGTAGCATCTCACCAGTGAGAATACTGTGGAGCTGCTACCATGAATAAACAGGGGACAAGTTTTGCCCATGTCTGGAGCAGGCATGAGGGAATTCTGCTGCGAGTTCAGTTACCAAACAAACTAGGTGAAGCAGAGGTCTTACGGAATGGCTATCAAAGCATTCATGATTCCTTCTTCCAAGTTTAGTTCTATGGGAACAAGTATTATAATCCAGACCCAGGGGCTCTGAATTGGCACTGACCCCAAAGGAGCAAACTCTTAAAGAGAAACCTGTTAAGACCAGTAAATAATTGACGCGGGCTCCTGGAGACACTCAGTGAAGCATTTCCAAGGCATCTAACCACAAACTGTAAATGTTAATTGGCACTGTTAGATGATAGACTCAGATAAGGAGATCAAAGGCACAGGAAGTCATAACTCCTGACATTGCTTTTCAGACAAGTCAGGTTAGAATCATCCTACTCTTCAAAACGCTTTTCACAGTGTTTCTGCCCTGATGGGCAGGGAAAGTTTAATTATAGAGTGATCAGCAAGAGGGTGGAGTCTGCCCTTCATGATCAAGTCTGGACAATCATGTGTGAGGAATATTTGTTTAGAATGGGGCTGGTTATTCTCTCTCTGGAAGCTGAAGTGCATCTCAGCTATCAGATTGAACATTAAACTAAGCATTTTTTAGATACATTTAATCTGAAAATTAGCCCCATGGCTTCCCCAGCACTGAACTCAAGCCCATCTTCCTTGAGTTACTTGATGATGGTGTTTCACAGTTCTACAGTTTACTTCCAATGCATTTCCAGGATCTTCCTCTTCCTCTCCCTCTAGGCTTCAGAGTAGCCTCTTCAGGAGGGTCCCAGCCATGAAGACTGAGAGCTGCCCCAAGGGAGCTTATTCCACAGATGACTCCTCACAAGGGCAAGTTAACAGAGGAAAGAGAAGTGAATGGTTTTCCTCCCATTCTTCTGAGGAGGCTGGAGCTGCCCTAGCTGTGCTGAGGCCAACTCTGAACCTCACTTGTCCAAGTGCCTGGGATTCCTTCCCAGGTATATAGCCTTGGGAGGACAAGACATGGGAGGAGAAGAGCTGCCTCCTACTCAAGGAAATTTAGTAGTGGCTTTCTCTCACCTTTTGAGTACCTCCTTTCCTTCTAACAAGCAGTAGACTACATTTGAGCCTTTTCTCAAACTCTCAATACGGTGCAGTCTCATCCAATTCTCCCCACAATTTGGGGAGCTGTTCCCTCTTTTCCGTCCAAGCTGTATGACTTCCCTGGGTTCCTAGGGTGACATTCTGGGAAGTGAAAACAATATAAAATGAAGGGAAATAAAGAAGAGCCCTGCTCCCTGCTGAGCCTGAGCTCCAGGATACTGGATACAAGTCAAGGACAGGTCTCCCTTCCTTTCTCAGCATGCTTGTTTGGGGCTGCCATGCTGTTTTGTGGGAGTGGAGTAGAAATTTAAAATGGAAGTGAACTAGCTGGCCCACAAAGTATGGTAAATGATCATATTTCTATCAGTAGACCTGGGCTCTTTGAAAAGCTGTAGCAAAGATGTGATCATTTCCTAGGGACAATATGATTTAAGAACCAGACGTGTGCATATAAAAGTTCCCTTTTTTCCTTCCTGTGGTTTTCACGCTTCAGGCTGCATAAAAATTAGTGCACAGGATTGTACACACACACACACACACACACACACACACACACACGAGTTTACTGTACGTTGTGGGCTCTGTAACAGCTATCGAGGATGATGTAGACTTTGACCAACTTTTTGATTGCGGGGGTCAAGCCCCGCCCAGAGCACCCAGCTTAGGGCTGGATTGATACTGCTTTGCATTGTGGGTAGTTGCTCTGGACAGAGGGAATGTGTAGTTCCCTCTATTCATGGTGAGGAGGCTTTCCTGCGCTGAGGTCCACAGACCCCTCCTGGTCCACCATTTGGGGAATGTTGACAAGACAACAAGACAAGGCTGATTCTTCCTGAGATTTTTACCCCAGTGGGGTCTCCGCAGTTTCAGGACCTGTTTTTTGGCTTGGAAGATTTAGACATTTCATGTTCTCAATGGCTCCAAAAATTGTTGAGGACTTGGGAAACCTATTTATATTAACTACACTTAGAAGACCCAGATTAAAATTTGGTAACTGTTGGAGTTTGCGTCGATCAGAACAGGCCTGGCTATGCTGCTATGATAGCTCTACACTCAGAGACTCAAAGCAACAAAGCTTTCGTTCTCACTGATGCAAAGGCCACAGCAGGCCCAGGGCAGCTGTCCTCCAAGTGATGGCTTGGTGTTGCTATGACTGATGAGGCAGGGAAAGAGAGCATGCTGGAGGGTCCCCTGCTGCTACTTACATTCTCTCCTGTAGTAACACAGCCACATCCACTCACAGCTCATGAGCCAAAGCAAAGCATGCAGCCACATCGACTCTCCAGGGAGCAGGGAAGCACAGTGCCTGGAAGGAAAGGGACTGGAAATATTGGGATTAACCTTTCTAACCACTAGCGTGTCCATGGCTGTATTCCTTCCAGGTGGCAAAACACCTAAGAAATGGAGCCACCAAGCAGATGTCAGCGGGCATCAGCTATACAACAGGAGATGATGTGTGCTTTTAAAACGTAATTGCTAATAACAGCTAACATTCATTAATAATAGCTAACGTTTGTTAATAATAGCTAATGTTTGCTAATAATAGCAAATGTTTGTTGAATGCCTACTTTGTATATTACATTATAGGACATACAATTTTGGCTGTTATAAGTTTAATGAGCCCTTGTTAGTCAGTTGAGTCAGTTTGAGACCAGACTATTAGTGGCCATCAGAAACAGGGTTTCCTGCAACCATTCAATTTATGCCCCTCACCTGAAGCATGTTACTTGGTGGCAAACATTTTGTAACAGATTCAATTGTGACTTTATTTTTGCATCATATATATATATATACATACACATACACATATATACATAATATATGTGTGTATGTATATTATGTGGGTCTATATGTGTGCCTGTATCTATATCTACTCATCAGTGATCAATTCTTCCATGTTCAATTTCAGTGAAGCCTCATTTTTGGTGAATTTTAGAAGTACACTGATTTTCTTGATTACATTTGAGAGATATACTAATATTATCTGCAAAACATTCCTCTTATCTTACCCCCAGATTATAAAAGGAACCTCATGGCAGCTATCCATGAACTGATTACATTTCCATGTTTGAAAAATATCATTGTATTGGTCCATTTTCACACTGCTGATAGGGACATACCTGAGACTGAGCAATTTGCAAAACAAAGAAGTTTAATGGATTCACAGTTTCATGTGGTTTTGGAGGCCTCACAATCATGGCAGAAGGCAAAAGACATGTCTACCATGGTGATGGCAAGAGAAGAGAATGAGAGCCAAGTGAAAAGAGTTTCATCTTATCAAAGTATCAGATATCATGAGACTTATTCACTACCACAAGAACAATATGGGGGAAACCTCCCCCATGATTCAATTATCTCCCACTGGGTCTCTCCTACAACATGGGGGATTATGGGAGCTACAATTAAAGATGAGATTTGGGTGGGGACACAGCCAACCCATATCATTCTGCCCCTAGATCCTCCAAAATCTCATGTCCTCACATTTCAAAACCAATCATGCTTTCTCAACAGTCTCCCAAAGTCGTAAGTCATTTCAGCTTTACTGAAATGTCCACAGTCCAAAGTCTCATCTGAGGCAAGGCAAGTCCCTTCTATCTAGCCTGTAAAATCAAAAGCAAGTTAGTTACTTCCCAGATACAATGGGGATACAGACATTGGGTAAATACAGCCATTCCAAATGGGAAAAATTGGCCAAAAGAAAGGGGCTACAGGCCCCATGCAAGTCTGAAATCCAGCAGGGCAGTCAAATTTTAAAACTCCAAAATAATCTCCTTTGACTCCATGTTTCACATCCAGGTCATGCTGATGCAAGAGGTGGGTTCCCATGATCTTGGGCAGCTCCACCTCTGTGGCTTTGCAGGATACATCCTCCCTCCTGGCTGCTTTCACAAACTGGTGTTGAGTGTCTGCAGCTTTTCCAGGCTCATGGTGCAAGCTGTCAGTAGATCTACCATTCTGGGATCTGAAGGATGGTGGCCCTCTTCTCAAAGCTCCACTAGGCAGTGCTCCAGTTGATGTGTGGGGGCTCTGACCCCACATTTCCATTCCACGCTGCCCTAGTAGAGGTTCTTTATGAGGGCCCCATCCCTACAGAAAACTTTTGTCTGGACATTCAGGCATTTCCGTATATCCTTTGAAATCTAGGCGAGAGTTTCCAAACCCCAGTTCTTGACTTCTGTGCACTCACAGGCTCAATACCACATGGAAGTTTCCCAGGGTTGGGGCTTGCACCCTCTGAAGCCACAGTCCAAGCTGTACCTTGGCCCCTTTAAGTCATGACTGGAGAAGCTGGGATTTAGGGCATCATGTCCCTAGGCTGCACACAACAGAGGGACCCTGGGTCTGGCCTGGAAAACCACTTTTTCCTCCTAGGCCTCAGGGCCTGTGAAGGGAGGGCTGCCACAAAGGTCTCTGACACGCCCTGGAGACATTTTCCCCATTGTCTTGGTGATTAACATGTGGCTCCTTGTTACTTACGCAAATTTCTGCAGCTGGCTGAATTTCTCTGTAGAAAATCAGTGTTTCTTTTCTATCACATTGTCAGGCTGCAAATTTTAGAAACTTTTATGCTCTGTTTCCCTTTTAAAACTGAATGCTTTGATCAGCACTCAAGTCACATCTTGAATGCGTTACTGCTTAGAAATTTCTTCTGTCAGATACCCTAAATTATCTCTCTCGAGTTTAAAGCTCCACAAATCAATAGTGCAGGAGCAAAATGCCACCAATCTCTTTGTTAAAACATAACAAGGGTCACCTTTGCTCAAGTTCCCAACAAGTTCCTCATCTCCATATGAAACCACCTCAGCCTGGATTTCATTGTCCATATCATGATCAACAATTTGGTCAAAGCCATTCAACAAGTCTCTAGGGAGTTCCACAGTTTCCCACATTTTCCTGTTTTCTTCTGAGCACTCCAAACTGTTCCAGCCTCTGCCTGTTACCTAGTTCCAAAGTTGCTTCCACATTTTCAGCTTATCTTTTCAGCAGCACCCCACTCTACAGGTACCAACTTACTGTATTCGTCTGCTGTCGTACTGCTGATAAAAACATACCTGAGACTAGGCAATTTACCAAAGAAAGAGGTTAATGATTCACAGTTCCACGTGGCTGGTGAGGCCTCACAATCATGGTGGAAGGTGAAAGGCATGTCTCACATGGTGGTAGGCAAGAGGAAAGAATGGGAGACAAACGAAAGGGGTTTCCCCTTATAAAAACATCAGATCTTGTGAGGCTTATTCATTACCATGAGAACAGTATGGAAGAAACTGCCCATGTGATTCAATTATCTCCGACCGGGTCCCTTCCATCACATGTGGGAATTACCGGAGCTGCAATTCAAGATGAGATTGGGGTGGGGACATAGCCAAACCATATTACTCATTTTCTTTAGTAAGAAAGTAATGATTGTATTGTCTCAGGATTTTCAACATCTCAGTTTGGAATCATCCTCCCTGTAACTACAGGATGTAATATTTTCCATTTGTGTATCTAGCTTAATATTAAACAACTCAACAGATGCTCATGAAAGTTTCTTCACTGATAATTCTATAGTTGAATAAAGAGAATCTCCTCTTCCCTTTTAGTTAGCTTAAATTACCATATATTTACCTAAATTGTATTTAATTAATCTTGTTTTATGCCTAAGTGTACCACATCCTTGCTTTGATATTTAAAAATTTTTAAAGGTTTTTTTGTTTCATTTGTTGTTGTTATTTTGACAGAATCTCACTCTGTCACTCGGGCTGGAGTGCAGTGGCAAAATCGCTGCTCACTGCAGCCTCAACTTGTGGGCTCAAGCAATGCTCCTGCCTCACCCTCTCAAATAGCTGGAGCCACAGGCACGCACCTCTATACCTGGCTAACTTTTTAAATCATTTTGTAGAGACAGGGTCTCCCTATGTTGTCCAGGCTGGTAAACATTTTAAAAGTTTTTGATGTTTGTTAACTCTCCTTAATGGCTTCCTTTTGCCAAACTCAAAACAATTAAGGGTAAATTAATACTCACTGAGAAAACGCAAGCAATTTCAAATTTCCTTTGAGCAGATTTATATCATAAGGAATCTTCCTCTAGCCATTGGATTTATACACCGTACTGTGTTCATAGTCTCCACTGGGAATCCTAAGGTTGCTAAAGATAAAACTCCATGGTTGATCTGAGCCATCACCTTAAGATTTTGGGTTTTGAAACTCAGTATGTTTTTTTTGTTTGTTTGTTTTTGTTTTTTGTGGAAAATTGTTTATTTTTTTTTTCAGAGTGAAGGATTATAATGAAAAGACAACATTTTCTTGCTTCCTCTAGATGCCTGGGGTGGGTTGCTGTGGGGTGGGTGGAGCCCCATCTTCCCAGAAGGATATTCTCCCTTTTTCTAGTGCTGGTTCCTTTGGCCATGGCCAATGATGGTAGCCTTTGTAGCACTCCTTGATGTCACCACCCTCCACTAGAGCCAGGCCATGATGTGACCTGTAGAGCCCACCTGCTGCCAACTGATGGTGAATCCTCCTGGCTGCCCCATCAATCACAGCTTGGCCAGCAGCCATTATCCAGTGACCTTGCCATACAGAGCACACAACTGCCAGCAACTTCTTCTCATGGCAGTCATGGCTGTTCTCTGTGAAATACGGTACCTGTTGCCTTCAGCACATTTTGTAGGGTCCCTGAGCTTCAATAACGCATGTTCACATGCCTCTGCATCTCACTTGTCCACTTGTCACTATCACCTCTGTCTAAGAGCAGCTCAAAGTATTCTCTGGCGAGTTCTCTCTCCGGACAGCCACCTTGCTTGGCAACTTCCTCAAGGACGTAGTCCACATCTCCTTGGAGAGCAAGGGCAATGTCTTCCTCAATTTTATCCCACAGCAGAGTCTTATACGTAGTAGGTGCTCAATAGATGTATGGCAAAAAAATCCAACTTTTGGGATAAACCATATGAAATTGTCAATATACAGCTCTTTTTTTGACCCACAAAAATAGCAGTTGCGTATGGTTCACTTAATATATGACACAATAATTTTCAACTCATTAAGACTGTAACACATATTGTCAGCTCTCAGAATTGTTCTTAAGATAGAATAGTATTACCTGAAAATTTTTGACTTGGTTACTGTTTAGTCACAGTCATTTATCCTTTTCCTGAATATGCATTACATGCTTCAGAAAATTTTCAGGCACGAGAAACAATATACTGTATGTATTTTAATCAACTGTGTAGGACCCTTTGATGCAACACGTGATATCTTTCCAGATCTAAATCTAAAACAACCCAAAGAATCACTCAGAAATTTTTTTTATGAGATCTCCAGTTTAAAATAATACAATGTCTCTTCTAATTTCTCAGTAACACAGCTAAGAAAATAGGAAAATAGTGAAACTCATTGAAACATGAAGTGGCAGCAACTAAGAAAAGTCTTAATGCTGTGATCTGGGAGGAATTAACACCAATCATCACAGAAAACAAAGCTGGGTAAGATCAAACAAGCAAACAAATAAACATCAGTTGTGTGATTCAACCAGTGTTACTCCCAGGCTTTCCCTAAACAAAATCGAGATGACCTGTTTCTTCCTCCTCCTCCTTCTCTTTCTTTTACTTCTTCAAAGTCACTCTATCTCCTAACTTAGGCACCTGGGGTATCAGCAAGAGAATGTGTGGGTCAGCTACCTCTTCTCCTTGAGGCTGCATGTCCCCCTCCCCACCAGTTCTCATCTCTGCTTATAAGCAGCACAGGAGAAAGGTGATGGGGCTAGTCAGGGAGGCAGGATAGAAGAGGCTCAGAGCATTTTGGAAGTTATAGTCTTCAGGAGTGAGAAAGAAAAGAAACTTTTTATCTGAGGAATGTGAGCCCCCTTAATTACCAGGCCCAGAGAGGCAATGAAACGTGATAGCGTGTGACAGCAGTCACATCTCACTCCCTCTTGAGCTAAACAATTACCTCTTCAAACCACTTGCTATATGGGCTCTAGACTAACTGACGCCAAGTAGCCATAAAGTGCCATACACCCTATAGTTCACTAATGTACAGCCAATCACTAATCAATGTTATTTCTGTAAACCAATGAGAATTTGACAATAACTTTGTAGCATCCCATTCCCTATCCCCCGTTTGCCTTTAAAACCTTGCTAGTAACAAAGGCCAAAGGGGAACACTCCCCAGAGCAACTTGGAAGTATACCCTGAGAAGCTGTTGGCCCAAATAAATTCTATTAATTTCACCTCAGTTTCTTTCTTTGGCTTAGCAGGAGTATATAATAAGAACAATGCTGGCCAATGTTTATGGAGGGCTGACTATGTGCTAGGCATTATATTGCACATTTAACAATAATTACTAGGGGAATTTCTATTAAACCTTTATTTTCCAGCAGTGGCCTCCTCTTAATTAATTTCATTGCTTTAGTCTTGGGAATTGTCTGGATTTTTTTTTTTTTATTCCAAACATTTTCTGTGCATCTTCCAAGATGAATCTAGAAGTCCTTAAACTTATAGTTCAATGATAGATCAATCTCCAGCAGACCTTCACTGCTCTCTGAAAGGGCTTTTCGTCAGCCCAGGGTGCTTCAAGAACTAAGCACTCCAAGGTGCGCTCAGGCCAAAATATATCTGTAGATTTTTCATATTGCTTCAAGGGCTGTTTACATTAAGACTTTTTTTTTAAACTACTCTTTTGTCATCTTGCATATTTAGCTTTTAACCCAATTTTGTAAGATCAGGTCTGCAAACCTGTAATTACCTGTGTAATTAAAGTGAGATGTATCATTAAAATATTCAACCTATTTTTAAAAAAAGATCCCTTTTTGTTTCTGTAAAAATCATGTCTGCTTATTGTTAACAACTTAAGCAGGGCAGAAAGAGTTGAAAGAGGAAAGTTAAAGAGAAAAATCATCAAATTTCTGGCCCTGAGAAATAACCATTTTAGATTTAAGGAAAATAAATACAAGCCCCAACAAAAGATTCTTAATAATTGAAGACATAGCTAAGTAAAAAGAATTTCCAAAACGCACTCACATGAATTATATTTAGAGGTTGTAGTTTGATTAGAACTGCCTACAGGGTGTGACTTGAGGCCCCTTTGCTAAAACACAATTCTTCTGGGCTGTCGGAGGAGTATGCAAAGCCCCCTCCCCAATCCTCCTTCCTAAGGTTTCTCTCCAGCTTCTAGATTCTGCTGACCTTGGGCCAATCACCCCATCTCTCTAGTCCTCAGCTTCAAAATGAGGGGGCTGAACCAAGTCATCCCTGAATGCCCCTCCATGACTCAACAATCTAGGGGCTGTTTTCCCTGTTAAATGGGAAGGTATCATACGAGGTGCTTGAATTATACGAATGGAAGTGGAGAGCTCAGAGATATTGGGGGTAGGAGGAACTCAGGGGAACCCCAAGCTGTGTGATTCCCCTGAATTCATCTAACCCCTTTGCAGGAAAGGGAGGAATGAATGGAGGAAATGCAGATATTTGGGACACAGATGAAAGGAGAGAGAGAAGGGACCAAATTTAGGAAATTTCATTTCCACCACAGTTTAAGGTTGACCTAAATTTTATTGTCTGTGTCTTTGATTGCAAGTACATTAAAAATGATAACTATATGGGTAAAGACCGAAATTAACCAAAAAAGGAAAGGTGCACATTAGTGATAGGTCTTTAAATTATACCAAGACTTCCTGCATTTCCAGTCCTAATGGTTTTCAGATTATTAACCAAATAGCAGAGAGGTGTCGAAGCAGGCAAACTTGTAATGCAGGTGTCAGGAGAAGCAAAGACCAATCACAAAGTGAGAACAAAGCTTCACTGCACAGGAAATGTAAGTCAAGGCACACACACATGCCTCAGTTTAGAAGAGTTGGATGATCCTTCCTTGTTGGTTTACCTTTGTGAAGTCTTTGCATATCAAAGAATTCCCATGGTTTGTACAATGAGAGGATGTGTGGTAAAGTAATAGATTTAGCAATAAAGCCATCCCACTAAGAAGGTTTCAAACTTAGTCAATGTCGTTGATTTATTTACTATGTGGCTGCTTCACTAACAGGTAAGCTCCCGGCAGTCAGGGACTTGCTCCGTTTGGTTCCCTGCTGTGTCCTCTGGGTCTGAATACAGCTTGCTTCAATAAACATTTGTGAATGATGAGCCCCGGGGTTTGCCTCAAAAGAGGAGCGGACTTCCTGCTGAAGACAGATGACTCACAAAGTAATTAGGACAAAAAATTATTTCAAGTTCTTGTTCTACATCCCAAGCATGATGAAAAAAAACCCCACCCCAAAGCAGGACTGAAATGGAATATCCTAACAGCCTTAGTGAGTGGGGGCCTGAACCAAGTTTATTTAAGAAAATATTCTGTTGCCCGGGCATGGTGGCTCTCATCTGTAATCCTAGGACTTTGGGAGGCTGAGGCGGGTGGATCATGAGGTCAGGAGTTCAAGACCAGCTTGGCCAATATGGTGAAACCCTGTCTCTACTAAAAATACAAAAATTAGCTGGGTGTAGTGGTATGTGTCTGTAGTCCCAGCTACTCGGGAGACTGAGGCAGAAGAATCACTTGAACCAGGGAGGCAGAGTTTGCAGTGAGCAGAGATCACACCACTGCACTCCAGCCTGGGCAACAAAGCGAGATTCTGTCTAAAAAAAAAAAAAAGAAAAGAAAAATAAAATAAATAAAGACGTGTTTTAGTTATCCATTGCTGCAGAACAGACCACCCCAAATGTAGTGGCATAAAACAACACATTTTTATTAAGCTCACAGATTCTGTGAGTCAGGAATTTGAGCAAAGATGTCTTGTCCTTGCTCTGTGATATCTGGAGTCTCAGCTGTGTAGATTTGAAGGCCAGAAGGGCTAGAGTCCTGCAGGTTTCTTTAACACATGTCTGGGCCCTGGGCTGGGATGACTTGAAGTCTGGGCTTGGCTGGTTCTATTAACCAGAACACGTACATGTGGCGTCTCCTTGTGACTTAGGCTTCTCAGCATGGTGGTGGGTTTCAAATAGGAGATTCTAAAGAGCCAGTGTCGCCAGAGAACCAGGCAGAGACTGCCTCACCTTTCTGACCTAGCCTTAGAAGTTACACAAACCATGTCACTTCCACCACACACCATGGTCACATCTTACCCAGATTCAAGGGCTATAACTCTACTTCTTGATGAAAAGAATGTCAAAGAACCTGTGCCTACTTTACAAACTGCCCGAATGTATGAAGTTTTTCAACTGGATGTCTGCATGGAGACAAAGAGCATTTTATTGTATGTTGAAATTAGCTGACTAAAAAAGCATCATAGTCATCTTTCTTTTCAATAATTTATTGAATGTCTACTATGTGTCAGACACTATTCTAAGGGATCTTAGACGTGATCTCGTCTCACTGCAACCTCTGCCTCCCAGGTTCAAGTAATTCTCCTGCCTCAGTCTCCCAAGTGGCTGGGATTACAGGCGCCTGCCACCACATCCAACTAATTTTTGTATTTTTAGTAGAGACTGGGTTTCATCATGTTGGCCAGGCTGGTTTTGAACTCCTGACCACAAGTGATCCACCCACCTTGGCCTCCCAAAGCGCTGGGATTACAGGGGTGAGCCATAGCACCCAAACTCATTACCCCAAGGAGAGAGCCAAGCCATTCATGAGGGATCCATTCCCATGATTCAAACATCTCCAGGTCCCCCCGCAACACTGGAGATTACATTTCAGTGTGCTGTTCGAGGGCGCAAATATCCAGGCTATATCAGATGTTAAGTACACGTCTGAATGAAAGCGTTGAGTAGGCAGTTGGATAGGAGCCTGACTGGAGTGAAGGAAAGAGTAACAGTGTAGAAACACAGATTAGAGAGCTGTCAGCACAGAGGATGCCCCAAGCCATGAGGCTGAATGACATCTCCAGGCAGTGAATGTGGATAGATGGGAGGAGAGGGGACTCAGCTGCTCCAGCACAAAGAGGCTGGGGATTTGAGCAGAGCCATCCAAGTGCCCGAGGAGGTGCTCTACTGAGGCAGGAGGGAACTAGGAGCAGCCTGGCGTCTGGAGGATGAGGGCAGAAAGTGCACAGGGAAGAGGAAGTGATCCTTAGGTCAAAAGCTGCTGGCAGATCAGGGAAGATGGCTAAGGGTTGATTGCTGGTTTTAGCAATATGAGGGTCCCTGGTGACCTCAAGAGAGCAGCTCCACAGAGAGGATGGGGGTAAAAACCTAAATGGAGAAGGTTCCAGAAAGAAGGGAAAACCCTGAATGAGGGCAATTATTTGAGGAAATTTGCTACAAAGGGAAGTGGCAACATGGGTTAGTTGCTGGAGGAGAATGTGGGCCAAGGGAGTTTTTGTGAATACGGATAGCATGTTTCTGCACAGATGGGGGTAATGTCATAGACAGGGAAAAATGGATGATGTACCATGCAGAGGGGAAAGAATGCCCAGAGTGTCGCTGAGTAGCTGGAGTGGGGACAAGGCCCAGGGCAGCAGTGGAGGCACTGGCCTGGAAAAGTGCAGGCTCTTGGGAGGCAGAGGGAGGGGACCATCCTAGCACTGAGCCCAGCGCCTGATGCACCAAAAGAGGCACTCAGAAAATATTGTTTGAATGAATACAGTACAGCAATCACAATGACAGCTGCTGTGACGAAGCACTTGCCGAACATTAGGGGCTGTCGTAAGTACTCTGCAGGGATGAACTTGTCCAGCTCACACAAGGCCCTATGTGGCGGGAGTGATGGGCACCTCCTTTCCACAGATGGGGCACTCAAGTGGCCCAGTTCCTTGCCAAAGCTAGTAAGAGGCAGATCAAGATTCAAAACCAGGCACCTGGAACCTTTCTAAGTTAGGATTTTTGCCTTGGAGTTCCAAAATGTGGCTGGAAAGTCCTCTGTTAAAGAGTGTAAATACAATTCCCGTAGAATAAACCTCTTAAAATAAATATGAAGGACCACTCTCATCCCCGCGATGGGAGTGAGAACCACTCAGCTTGAGGCAAGGTGCCAGCGAGTCAGCATCTCCCTGGGGGCCCCTCCTCCCTCAGCCTGTGCTCCTCCTGGGGCTCTGTCCCCAGAGCCTGAAGCCTCTCCAAGGTATTTGTCTATGACTTGACATTAGCAATATTATTAATGCCTTTGACTCATCAATTTCCTAAGACGATTGATTTGGGGAGAGTTTCTACTGCGGATGATTCGGAAAACTTAGTGAGTGGGGATGTTTGCCAACAAAAGGCGTGGACCCATTTACCACGTGCTGTGCTGACGACTGCACTCTGTTCACTGGGTCCATTGGCTGAGTGACCAAGATGGGCTCTGTTATCAGCCTCACTTTACGGACAAGAAAACCGAGAGCGTCAGGAGGTTAAGTCACTAATTCAAGACTGTACCCCACTAAGTGAATTGAACTCAGTTCTTGCTGACTCCAAATCCCATTCTCAGTCTTGTCTCTTATTGTGACAGGGATGGTGCCCCTACCCTGGTCACACTGCTGAATGTCACCAGGAACGTCTTGACAAATGACCTGAGTGTACATAGTAAAAGCTAACTCTTGCCGCAGCATGCTCTAGACACTATGCCATTGCTTCCTTGAGAAAATTAAATCGAACTCATCCGGCTTCCAGAGTTTTCAAGCTCTCTGTAGCGGAAAAAGCACGCTGCCCTCCCAGTCCCTACTCTGCTGAGTAACCAATGTACTCACATCTATAAGGAAGCGACCCACTCCCACCCTGCCCACCAATGTGATGCCAGTGCCCTCCCCAACAGACAGGTCTGGACAGCCGCTGAGTGAGGAGGCCACAACTGAGCTCTAATGAACCATCTAAGAGCACGTTGTTGAAATCCCTACAAACAAATGTTAAAAATCCCTTTTACTTATTTTATCTTAAGCACACATAAATTTGCTCTTTAATTTGTTGTGATTTATTCATAGTGCAATTTCAGATGCCATGACAAGTATTAGGTGAGTTGTCTTTGGGTAGGGGTCTCCCTTCATACTGCTCAAAATACTCTAAATTTATGTCTCTACTATTCAGAATGAGCTTGACTATAACCTTTCTACATCCCCAGTTGTAGACAGAAACATGTTTACGGTTGCACAATGAGACAGCCCGTGGGGTTGAAGAATTTCTGCAAACCTTCAAGGCAGGGTGGCACATACCAGATTCCAGGGTCAGAATCAGGCAAAGGGGGAAATCAGATATCTGGATCAGGTTACCCTTCCAGAGTGGACCAGAAAAGATGGGGTGTGTGTGTTTGTGTGTGCCTTTTGTGTATGTTGTATCTGGGTGTTGTGTGGATGGGTATGTGCACACATGTATGTCTGCTTGTCAAGGGAGAGAGTTGAAGCAGATCTGTAAACCTGGCTCAAGGTGAAGCAGACAGGCAGTCCAGAGAGGCAGAACATGATACGTGATGCGTGTCCAGCCAGGTGGTCCTGGAAGCCTGGGAACGGATGGGGGTAAACAGCAGAACTCCAGAGGACTGGCTATACCTGTCCAGGTGAGGGCCGTGATGACTAAGCTCGTGGGATGGCCGAAAAGTGGACAGTTATTTGGAGATCAACATCACAGAAATAACTCCAAATTGAGTGTTGCCAGAGGGAAACTGAAGACCCAGGAAAGGAGATATGAAGTGAAGCTTTCTCGGTCTCTTTCCCAGTGAGGATTAAAGTAAAATACAAATCGTCTATCTTATCTGATCCTCTTTGGATCTGAGCTGGAATTTTCCCTCTGAAATCTTCTATGCATTATGGCTCTGGCATTTCCATTTATCTTCCAGTAACTATTTACGTTTGCATCTGTTCATCTCTAAATAGTTTCTCTTTCTTCTTCCCTGGCATCCTAAGCTTTCTGTCTCTCAGATGACAACCGCACACACAAAAGAAATGCCTGACTCTGCACTCACATTTGGGTTTATTATGAATTCTGCTCTGTAGACAAATTTATGAATCCCAGGGTTCTCCCTCGAACTCATTTCGTTAGGATTAGAGGCAGAAATGTTCATATCTTTTGCATAAATAATGCAAGCCACGATGGCTAGGTGCTGCTTGATGGAGCCCATTTCTTCTGTTTCATTTACAACAAAGGATCACAGTGATTATCCCACCTGGAAACCCACTCGGGAGCCCTGGAGCCTCAGCGACAAAGGGCAGAGAACTGAGAGGGACTAGCCGGGGCAACACCAAATCCAGTTGGAAGCTGTGGAGGCAAAGGCTTCTGTCTCGTAGGGCACGGGTCCGACCCAGGGATGAACTCAGCTGTGAGCCAGACCTGGGTCACTCATGCCAAGGCACCGAGGCTCTCTACATGGTGACCTTCTTTTGATCTTGGCTGTGTCCTGAGGGAGGGTTTCTGAGATTCTCCGTGGAGGTGACTAAATCACAAAAGAGCCAAGGCACCTTGAAGCCTACTGGGGCCTTGACTACTTGAGGGAAAGACCACCCCTGGCTGGCCTCGGGCAAATCCTTTAGCTTCTGTAACACAGGGCAGAGGCAGTCGTGTGATCAGAGCAGCCTAGTGGCGCAGCACAAATAAAGGCTTGCTTTTGAATCCCGGCCCTGCCACTATGAGCAAGTCACACAGCCCTTTGGAGCCTTTGCCTCCTCATCTGACAAATGGGCTAACAGCACTCAACTGAGAGGCTGGTACTGGCGTAAATGAGCAGATGCACCATGACAACACCGTGACAGTGCCCGGGGTGGTGGCTGGCACGGGGTTTCCTGCTTCTTCTGAGGTCAGTGCCGGGTCTCAAGGGGTGACTGTCAGGCACAGACTGGATATAAGGGGTAGGAAGAAAGTTCAGGTCCCCTTTGAAACTTATCTCTCCTCTGTTTTCAGCTGTTTTGCTCTTGTGACTACGCTTGTGTCCCCTGAACTGGAACCCATACACCAGGAGCTGAGAAAAGCCTGGGGTGAGACTTTAAAATCTCATTGCTAACTCCGCACTGATGGATAGAAGTAGGTGACTCAGGCTGGACACGGTGGCTCACGTCTGTAATCCCAGCACTTTGGGAGACTGAGGCGGGTGGATCACCTGAGGTCAGGAGTTCAAGACCAGCCTGAATAACATGGTGAAATCCCCATTAAAAATACAAAAATTAGCCTGGCGTGGTGGCAGGCACCTGTAATCCCAGCTACTTGGGTGGCTGAGGCAGGAGAATCGCTTGAACCAGGGAGGCGGAGGTTGCAGTGAGCTGAGATCGCGCCATTGCACTCCAGCCTGGGCAACAAAGCAAGACTCTGTCTCAAAAAAAAAAAAAAGTAGGTGACTCAGAGATCCATGGAAATCATAGGCGAATGGCCGAGGGTCTGCATCCATCCCTCGGGCTCCCTTTTTTTTTTTAGTTTCAGGGGTACATGTGCATGTTTGTTGTATGGGTAAATTTTGTGTAGCAGGAGTTTGGTGTACAGCTTATTTCATCACCAAGGTGATAAATGTGGTACCTGATAGGTAGTTTTTCAGTCCTTACCCTCCTCCCACCCTCCACCGTCCAGTAGGCCCCAGGGTCTGTTGTTCCCTTCTCTGTGTTCACGTGGACTCAATGCTGAGCTCCCACTTATGAGTAAGAATATTCGGCATTTACTTTTCTGTTGCTGTGTTAGTTTTTAACTTCCCATTGCTCACACAGTCCTGCCTCCCCCTGCCCCACCTCCACATGTCTTCAGTACCCATTCTTCCTCTCCAGGAGGCACCATTACTCACCCTGCTGCTGTGGATGCCCAGGAGCTGGACAGGGACAGCCAGTCCCTTCGCCTCCCTGTGCCTATGATTCTGGTTCTCAACCTCCCTCAGCCTTCTTTGCAGCAACCCCCTAGCTCTTCTCCTTGCTCCATGCTTGCCTCTGATCAACCCAGCCCCCTCGCCTGGCCAGGCTGACCTCCTGACACTCACATCTGCCTCCAGTTCCTCGGGGACTAGCTGCTGCTTATGGGACAGTCAAGGCGGCTCCTTGGCAGGGAGACCTCTGGAGTCCCAGGTGACCTCCCCACTTTGTCTGCATCCCCAACTGTCCCAAACAATCCCAAACCTTCAGGCTTTTCTCATGATCCTGCGTCTTTGTGAAATGTCCTCTTCTTGGATTTCTAATTGCCCATTTCTGCCTGGAAAGCTCCGTTCCTCTGTCAAGAGGCAGCTCAAATGTCATCTTTTTTGCAAAGCTTCTCTTTGGTCTATACGGCAGAATTAGTCTTCATCTCACTACACTTCTGCAGGCATCTTGGCGGCTGGGATGAATATTTATGCAGCACTTTCCATAGGTTCTATCCCCCAGATCCCAGGATACAAAGGTGAATAAGAAAGTCTCTGTCCACCATGGTCTTTCTGACTAGGGGAGTGATGGAAAGCAAACAGCCAAATAAAATACAGCCAGACTGATGTTAGAATAGGAAAGGTGATCTCACCGTGAAGGTGGCCATTCGCAGCCTGCCAGGCAGGTCTAGCAGCTGCTTCACAAACATAAGCTCATTTCACCATCATTAAAAATTTGAGACATGGAGAATACTACTATTTCCAGTTGTGTAAATGAGAACACGGAGGCTTAGAGATGCCAAGACATTTGTCCAGTGCCACACAGCCAGTATGTAACAGTTGGGATGTGAGACTCATGCTTAGTCACTCGGGCGTGTGCTGCATTTGTGTGGGCTCACCAGCTCGCATTCATCCAGTGCTCAGTCCAAGGGTCAAAAGGAACTGTCACAGGCTATTTTCAGCCTGAGATTCGCTGTGCAGTCACATTCACATAGTGGCCACAAGCCCCCAACTGTCTAGTTCGCTTGACTGGTCCTCACCTCATCCAGAGCCACAGACGTGAATTCATCCAAGTGTAGAGTAAAAGAAGCCACTGGTGGGCAGTGCATGCTGCGTGGCGGAAAGCCATTGTCTAGAGCAGGCGTGTCCAATCTTTTGGCTTCCATGGGCCGCATTGGAAGAAGAATTGTCTTGGGCCACACATGACATACACTAACACTAATGACAGCTGATGAGCTAAAGATATATTGCAAAAAGAGTTCATAATGTTTTAAGAAAGTTTATGAATTTGTGTTGGTCTGCATTCAAAACCATCCTGGACCACATATAGCCCACGGGCTGGGGGTTGAATAAGCTTCATCTAGAGGAAATCTGGGAGTACTCATTATTCCACAGGCCATTCAAGAGAACGTTGACTGTGAGGATGACAGGTCTTCATGAGGGCCACTTTTTTTTTTGAGATGGAGTTTCTCTCTTGTTGCTCAGGCTAGAGTGAAAGGGCATGATCTTGGCTCACTGCAATCTCTTCTTCCCAGGTTCAAGAATTCTTCTGCCTCAGCCTCCCGAGTAGCTAGGATTACAGGCGTACATCACCATGCCAAACTAATTTTGTATTTTTAGCAGAGACAGAATGAGTTTCTTCATATTGGTCGGGCTGGTCTCGAACTCCTGAGCTTAGGTGATCTGCCGCTTCAGCTTCCCAAAGTGCTAGGATTGTAGGCGTGAGCCACTGCACCTCGCCGAGGGCCATTTTTAATAGAGAGAAAGCGAAGATCATTAGAATTTGAAGAGCTCAGGGCATTGAGGTCTCCTGTGTTGAAGTGTATCTACCTAGACACTCAATGGCCCTTACATTTATATACTTTCTAAAATGCTTCACAGAGAGCTTACCAGCTGTTCCACCAGTTCTGAAAAGTGTTCAATTTCTATAAATGATGAGACTAATTCAAACATTTAGTAACTCAGTTTATTGTAAGAAAGCCAGAAAGTGACAGCTGGAAGAACCAAACCCAACCTTTTTTATTCCACATATTCCTCCCCACATAGACTCTCCCACAGAGTACGTCAAGAAATGTTTTGGGGAAAAAATATCTAGAGCAATGATATGCATTCACTTTGCCCCAAATTGCCACCCCATTCTATCCTGGCTTTTTTCAATTGCTGAAATCATCTTCTTTTAATACGCATAGTTGCCACTCAAATAAAAACTAAAGAAACACTCCCCCTCTCTGCTTCAGGCTGCCTCTTTCTGGCCACTTGGCTATTTCCACGGTCAACACAGAGCTCCGTATGTCTGTTGGGGGTACGACAACCATCGCTGATCATGAAGTTGGTTCAATAATTGAATTGTCAGTGCCTGTCTGTTTCAGCAATAACTTAGAAACAGATTGAAATTTATTAGAGAAATTCTTGTCTGCATAAGGACAGCCTGGTCTGGAAGCATTTTGGAGAGCAACACAAATGACTCAGAGATCACGCTCAGCCTTCAATTGCTCATCTCACTCATCTCTGTTGGTTGCATGTGCCAAAAATACATACGTATCAATTTATATATATTTCCTAGTCAGTAAATATCTGAGAAAAATATTTCTGAGCAGCCATGGATTGAAAGGCAAAGAAAACATTGAAAGGCTCACATTCTGCAGCTGTGGGAGACCACATTGAACATTCCACCCATTCTCTCCCAGATACATGCAGGGCCCATAACTTATTCTGGTCTAGCTATTCAATTTGTGGTTCTACCAGAGTAATTCCATTTCCCATGCTCTCAGAAATATTTTAGAAAGAGAGAAAAAAATAACCTTATATACGTGCACACATACACGCCACCCACAAGACAAATTGGATGTGTAGAGAAGATTGCTTGGCTTGGCCTGGGAACACTTTGCGATGGTAGCACCTTATTATACAGTGATGTGGGCCCCACATGTGTTTCTAAGGAGCATCTGATTTACTAATGAGAGTTCAAGCTGTTTAGGGAAACAATCAGGACATGAAGGAGTTGGAGATGTTTACATCTAGGAAGAAAAGATTTGTCTGTTTGCACCCTGGGTGTGTGGGGTGCCATGGGAACTGGAAGTGTGGGGAATAAAGATCATGACTCTTTGAGGAAACTGGAAGAGCTGCCACGTGGCAGGAACACAGAGACACGTTGTGAGTGACAGGAAGGCAGATTTTGGTTAAATACACAGAACAATGTTCTGGTAACTGTTGCTATTAAGAAATAGAATAGATTACTTTACGAGGCATGGAGTCTTCTGTTCCTAACAGTGTTTAAGCTGAGACTAGACGTCTGTTTTGGTTATCTATTGAAAAAAAAAAAAAACAAAAACGAACATTGGCTTAAACAAAGTCTTTTTAATTTATTTTCTCATGATTCTGCAATCTGGGCAGGGCTCGGCAGGAGCAGTTCATGTGGTACCATCTGGGTGGCTTGAGTGGGGCTGAGGGATCCACTTCAAAAATGGCCTGACTCATAGCTGACAGGTTGGTGCTGATTGCCTCTAGAAGTTAAGCTCAGGCTGTGGGCTGGAGGCCTCAGTCTTCCTCCATGTGACCTCTGCACATGTTTAGGCTGGCTTCTCAGAGCATCACAGTCACAGTAGTTCTTATGTTGTGTCTACCTTCCTCCAGACAGAAGAGAAGTTGCGAGGCCTAATTAAGGTTTAAGCCTAGAACTGGCATAGCATCACATCTGCAACATTCTGTTGGTTGAAGCAGGGTCACTGGGCCAGAGCAAATTCAAGGGGAGGAAACCACATAAAACGTGAATACATCATTGGAGTCCACCAAAGTTACGCTTTATCACAATGCCCAACTAGCTTTATAACAGAGAACATTCATTCTCTGGTAGAATGTTGAAATGAGTGATACTGTGCTTCTTTGAACTCTAAAACTCTCTGGTTACATTTCCTTTCAACCTCCAGTGCCTAGTACAATAACAGGCACATCATGATCATTAAAACAGTACTTATTAATTGATTGATTTCACGAACATTTTATGTTTTCAAGCTGAGATGGGGCTTCAGTCAATAGTTTCACAGGAATGTAGCTCTCTGCAAAACACAATGCCATTTCAAGTCAACAAATGATTATTCTTCATGCTGCACATATAAACTTGGCCCGAAGTAATTCATTTTGTAAATGCTGTTTTTAGACACACAAGCGCAAATCACTCGGGTTTATAAAATCCATTGCACAATGTAAGGAATGATGGGAAGGTATATGACGTTACATTATGTATATATTTTGCTATCAGAATTGGTTTTTTTTAAAGGTAACATTTATGATTATTATTAATGTAAAACACACTCACTATGGCAAATGTATATGAAAATGAGCACACAAAAAAGAAAAAAAATCACTTATAATGACCTATAGGTAACTGCTCCAACCTTTTTGTCCATATTGTAATATAGATTAACCTAAAAGGGTTATATTATTATTTAATTTAACTTCACCATAACTTATTTTCTATGATACTAAAAAATTCTATATTGAAATAATATATTTTATGTTAAAATATTTAATAATATTAAAATCCTTATAATTTTTTTTTGAGATGGAATCTTGCTCTGTCACCCAGGTTGGAGTACAGTGGCATGATCTCAGCTCACTGCAACCTCCGCCTCCTGGGTTCAAGCAATTCTCCTGTCTCAGCCTCCCAAGTAGCTGGGATTACAGGCACACACCACTACACCTGGCTAATTTTTGTATGTTTAGTAGAGACAGGGTTTCACCATGTTGACCAGGCTGGTCTCGAACTCCTGACCTCGTGATCCACCTGACTTGGCCTCCCAAAGTGCTGGGACTACAGGCATGAGCCACCATGCCCAGCCACAAATGTTTTTTAGTTATGTCAAAACATATATAATTGTGCCATATGTAGATACCATAATATACTTATTGTGCTAATCTTAGGTTTAAAATTGTTTGAAAATTTGGCTGGGCCAAGGTGGGTGGATCACGAGGTCAAGAGATCAAGACCATCCTGACCAACACGATGAAACTCCGTCTCTACTAAAAATACAAAAATTAGCTGGGTGTGGTGGCACACGCCTGTAGTCCCAGACTGAGGCAGGACAATTGCTTGAACCCAAGAGGCTGAGGTTGCAGTGAGCCAAGAACGCGCCACTGCACTGCAGCCTGGAGACAGAGGGAGACTCTGACTCAAAACAAAAGTTTCGTTAACACTCAATATCATAATATTATAATTTTTTTCTGCATAAAGACTTCTTTATTTAGAAATATAGCTTAAAATATGCTTCAAGGAGATGTATTAACATTGTGTATTTTATTCCATAAACATTTATATGAACACCTACTATGTCTAGACACATTGCTAGGCTAATTTTAAAAAAAAACTATATATTGATTGTTCACTTACTATGCACCAGGTACTGTACTATATTAAAGGATCTACAATTAGTTTGCTAAGGCTTTTGTAACAAATTCCACACACTTGGTGGCTTAAGCAACAGACATTTTCCTACAGCTCTGGAGGCTGGAAGCAGGGCTATGTGCCTTCTAAGGACTCTAAGGAAATACCCATCCTTGCCTTTTTTCAGCTTCTGGTAGTTGCCAGCAATTCTTGACATTCTTTTGCTTGGCTCTAAGTAATTGTTACTTATGATCGAGTCACTTCAATCTGTGTCTCTGTTACCACATAGCCATCTTCCCTCTGTGTGCCTCTGTGTCCAAATTTCCCTCTTATAAGGACACAAGCCACTGGGTTAAGGCTCCCCTAATCCAATATGATCTCATCTTAACTTGATTACAGCTGCAAAGATATTATTTCTAAATAAGATCACATTCACAGATTTTGGGTGCACGTGAATTTTTGGAGGACAGTATTCATTCTAGACAGTGTTCCATGAATAATCTTTTCTGATCCTCACGGTTACCCTACTGGCTTAAGTATGTTGATCATACTGGGGCTTAGAGAAGCCAATTATCTTTTCTAGGGTCACACAGTGAGGAAACTGTGGGGCAGGTGTTCAAAGCCAGGAGCTCCAGCTTCAAGGCCCCTCTCGAGCACACCAGCTCTATTGCTAGAGGGGCTATTTGTATCAGAGGCCAACAGGTTAGAAAAACTAACAAAAGTGATTTGCTTGTCCAGTCAAGGGGATCATCAATCCCCAACTCTGTGGGTTACAATGAGCCCATGTTTTGTTTTTCTCTGTCATGAAAGGCGGGAGCCTTGGAAAAGCTGAAGAATGGAAGTGAAGAGGGGAGGACTGAACAGGGTCCCTTAGAGCTGCAGGTGGTAAGGCCAGGGAAGTCCTGCTAGGTGTTCAGAAGTAGCTGCAGCCACAGTAGGAAGCCAGCCATGGGACTCTGAGGCGTTCCGGGGCAGGGAGGGCTATGGGATGGCTCCGAGCTGTGCTGATGCTAGAGGCAGCAGAAGCAGAGCTTACAGCCAATGAGATGTTCCTCTCCTAATGAAAATTTGCATCTCCCCTCCCATGCCATGAGAACACGTCAACTGCTTAAAAATAGCATCAGTCAAGCCCCTCTTAGCTTCATTTCCACGTTCACATCCTGAATGCGAGGTTCTAAACTTGGAACTGACAAAAGGCAGCTGAAGGGTTGCCTTTCAGAAAATAATGAGCTTAATGGGCTTTTTGACAAAAGGTAGAGATTTTCATTTTCTACTGTCCCTTTGTTTGGACTATTTTCTGTTTCTTTCTTTTTTTTTTTTTTTTAAGGTGACATGTACATCTTTGTTTCCAATAATTGGATCTGGGTTGAAAGAAAAGCCTCTGTGAAATGAGTTTCCCGTGAAAATCAGACCTCAACCTTGTAATGTGAAATGGTAGGAGGGAGCTTCTGCTTTAAAGACTGGAATTGTGGAAAGGTGGTCCTCCCCCGGTGCTGTTCTCAGAAAGGCGGGCCGTCGCCTGGAGGAGTGGAGAGAAGGATGTCTCCATCTCAAAGGGGATGGGGCTGAGTAGTCCTGGGCTCCTTCTGCTGTCCCTGCGGTGGAGCCACAAGACCTCTGGAAGACCTTCCTTGTCATCTGCCGTTTATCACCTTAGAGACTCCTCTGTGCTGTGTCTATCTTCTTTGCTTCCACTTTTAGCAAGAAAAGGAAAACTCCCTTTTAGTAGAACACTATAAACTTTTCAGTTAAAATAGCAAAGGGAGCATATGCATCTAACATGCCTCCCTCATCCCAATGTCAAATCCAGAAAGTAACCCAAAAGAGAAGAACGTACGTGAGCGCGGGAGACTGGGGAGGGTACATTTCCACACACACCAGAAACTTCAAGGGATTTTTGCAAAATGTCATGTAAGGGAAATGAGAGGCAGAGAAAGGAATGGGGACGTGTTGAGGGATATGTGTCCTCCCCTACGTGGGGAGGCAGTCGCAATCTTCATCTCTACCTTGTGGCCCATGCTACCGAGATAAGAGGCAAGGTCACGTTCTCTGCTGAGGGCTTCGTGGCTGTGCTGAGGAAGGCTGGGTCACCGGACACTTCTCTAGCGGTTGTGGGGCCCCTGGTTAGCAGCCAGGGGTGGCAGCTCTCATAGCGTTACAGTGGCCCTGCCTGTACCTGGAGATGTTGTGATGGGGGCCCCCAATGGCATGGCAGGGAGGAGGAACCACTCTCCCTTTCAATAAGTGTCCTGGATCTGGCAGCCAGTGCAGGGAGTCCACGGTGGCCCTTGTCACAGCGTCTCCAGGTATAGGCAGGGGCACGCTAACACTGTGGGCTCTGCCACCAACAGCTGCTAACCAGAGGTTCCACGGCTGCTGGAGAAGTGGCCAGTGGCCCAGCCTGCTTCAGTACAGCTAAGAAGCAACCTCTGACCTGCCAAAGTAAAAAGCATGGTAAATCTGGGTTTAGACGCTTTCAGCAGTATCCTGCACAATCTTGCTCCTTCTCTTACAGAAGCCACCTTCACTGCCGGTGCTCTCTGGATACAGATCAGAACCCCTCTGCATGCTAAGCAAGCTAAGAAAAGCAGTGGGACATCTGAAAAGCCCCATGATGATGGCTCTGGAAGAAACTGGTCTGGAAACTAAGAGCAAATAGCATCCATATCATGACTCCCTAATTCCTGGGCATGACATAGGCTTATTCCCATAATCAGGAAGACAGCTTTGGAGCGCTCCCAATCTGTGCTCTCAATGGACACTGTTATCTGTGCGTAGAGAATGACACGAGAGCAGAAAAAAGGGTTTTCTGATAAAAAGTACAACTACCGAATTAAAAGAAAAAAAGTCGGCTGAGGTAGAGGTTAGATGAGATGCTCTGAAGTTCTTAGAGGAAAAGTCTCCAGAGATTAATGAAGAAAACAAAACTGAAGAGATAAATATGTGACAGGCATGTAGAGATAAATAAATGACAAGGAGGACAAATTTAGGAAATTCAATATATCCATCATCAGAATGTAAAAGGCAGCAAAGCTCAGAGCAGGCATAGAAGGGTTTTCTGGTAATAGATGACATTTCATTCTTTCATACTTTTAAAATCTTTTCCATAAATGCAGTTCTGAATCACCTTACATGTGTAGAGTTCCATATTTGGACTTTCTCTCTTATTTTCTTAATTAGCCTTGCTAAAGAGTGACTACTTTCAGGGTTTCCTAAGGATATCCATTTATAAGAATCACCTGGAGTGTTGGCAAAGAATACAGATTTCAGGGCCTCTCCCCAAATGTTCTGGATTTTAATTTGGGGAGGTAGGAAGACCTGGAACTTTAATTTTACCAAGCACCTGAGGTTGTCTTATGATCATCTCAGTTTGGGAAACTTGCATATTGTCATTGGATTTTTGAATAATTAATTTGGATTTAACAATTTTATTTAATTTTTGTAATTCATGAATTTCTGATTTTGCCATCATTTTTTCCTTTGGGATTTTTCTTTCTTTATTTTTTCTCCTTTTTTAGATCTAAAGAGAAATCTTTGGCTTATTGATATTTTTCTCTTTCTTTGCCACATAATAAAAGCTTTTAAAACAGAATTTTCATCTGGGGATAGCTTTGTCCAAATTCCATGGTTTTGTATAAGCAAAATTTCCACGGGTATTATTTTCTAAATGGGTTGTAACTACAAGATAATTCCTTTCATTAATCAAAGCATCACTTAAACATTTTTCATCTGGTTTTTGTTTTACTTCTAAAATTTTGTTAAAAATGTTAGTGCCGGTAAAGGCCGTAAGTGCTAGAAGCAATTAGAAATTAGAATAAAAACTATAGGCCAGACGCAGTGGTTCACACCTGTAATCCCAGGAGGCTGAGGGGAGTGGATCGCCTGAGGTCAGGAGTTCAAGACCAGGCCGGCCAACATGGTGAAACCCTGTCTCTACTAAAAATACAAAAACTATCTGGGCGTGGTAGTGCACCCCTGTAATCCCAGCTACTCAGGGGGTCTAGGCTGGAGAATCTCTTGAACCCAGGAGGCAGAGGTCGCAGTGAGCTGAGATCATGCCACTGCCCTCCAGCAACGAGACTCTGTCTCAAAAAATACACACATACACACACACACACACAAAATTTAAAAAAGAAGAAAAGCAATGGCCAATCTTGACATCTAAACAAAATTATAAAGTTATTAGTAGGGATGTATAAATTTGGAGATAAAATAGATTACTAAATAGAGAAAAATGGAATCAAATTTTAGGATACATCAGTGTAGAACAGGGTTTCTCAGTAATGACAGTATCGACAATTTGGACTGGATGATTCTGTGTGTGGTGTTGGGGGAGGACAGGTCCGTGCATCATAGAACAGCAGCAACCTTGGTCTCTACCAAGAGATGCTAGTGTCATGCCCTCCATAACATCCCAGGTTGTGACAATCAAAACTGTTTCCTAGGAGCCCAAATTGCTGTGAGTAAAAACCAATGATTTAGAAAGAAGGAGATCAATCCTTGCTTAACGATGAATTTGGAAACTTGCAAATCTTAAATTCATCTTTGTCTCTTTCAGAATCTTTTCTCTAGCACTGGCTGGCTCCCCGGGCTTTGGAGGGGAGTGGGAAGTAGGAAGAAGATTGTTCTGAAACATACACAGTAATGTGCTCTAATCAATGCATTGATTCTCTTTCTTCTCTGTCCAGCGGAACTCAGGACTCTTTCTATTCTTGGCAACGGTTTCTTAAACCAACATTATTAAATTACCAACAAAAGCAGCTGGAACAATTGCTGCAAGAGAGTTAGCCCTTAATAGACTTCTCCAAAATATTTATTTTACATCACTGAGGGGTGAGTGTTTTAATCTCTTTTGCAGTCAATAAATTGAGGCTTGGGGAGTTTAAGCAAGTGGCCCAAAGTTACAGATGTGCTTCTGAAGCGGAGGAGCTGGAAAAAGGGGCTCAGGTAGCCTGAGCCTGATATATACGCTGGGTATACGCTCTGATTTTTTGGGTAAGATGAAGGTCACTTAACTGTGTCTCCTTTGTCTCTTTCCCCACTGCTTGTAAAATTGCTCATAAAGCTTGTAAAACTGCAGTGCTCTGAAAAAAAAAAAAAATCAACAGATTGCTGAAGAATATAAGGCATTTTTTTCCAGATATCAGAGTTTCCTTGTTCGCCTTGTCTTTCATTTTGTTTCATGAAGTTTATGTTTTGTTGTATGAAAGATAAGAAAAGGAGAGTCAGAAAATGCAGATGCTATTTCATCTGCTAATTCTGCTGATAGCAATCTATGTTAATGAAATGAAGTAAAGCTATTTTGCAATACTAAATATTTGTCATAGTGTTATTTATAATGGCAAAACCTTTGGAAAAGGTCAAATGTCCAAAATAGGGCACTGGGTTGCTAAATTATGATTCCACTACACAATGAGTTATTACAGAAATATTTTAATTATTTTTTTGAGATGAAGACTCGCTCTGTCACCCAGGCTGGAGTGCAATGGCATGATCTCAGCTCACTGCAACCTCTGCCTCCTGGATTCAAATGATTCTCCTATCTCAGCCTCCTGAGTAGCTGCTAAATTGTTTTTATAATGTTATTTTACTAAATGGGTTAATTCGTCCATTCTTGTATTGCTATAAAGAGCTATCTGAGACTGGGTAATTTATTTAAAAAAAGATTCAGTTGGCTCACAGTTCTGGAGGCTGTACAGGAATCATGGCAGCATGAGCTTCTGGTAAGGCCTCAGGAAACTTCCAATCATGGCAGAACTCAAAGGGGGACCCAGCATATCACATGGGGAAAGAAGGAGCAGGAGAAAGAGTGGGAGGTGCCACATACTTTCAAATGACCAGATCCCTTGAGAAGTCACTCACTCACTATGACAAGGATAACACCAAGGGGATGTTGTTAAATCATTCATAAAAAATCCACCCCCGTGATCTAATCACCTTCCCCAGGCCCCACCTTCACTACTGGGGATTTCAATTCAACATGAGATTGAAGCAGGGCCACATATCCAAACCATCTCACTAACTTTTTTGTTTTAAGGCGTACGTTAATTGTAGAACGAATTTAATGGTACTGAAAGGTACAAAGGTGAAAGTAAAAAATCATGTTAAGTATTCATTAAGTATTACAACACTCAGTATAGTAGTCGTTAGCGCTGTTGATGAACCCACCAGTCCTCTCTTTCTCTGGACATAATAAAATGGAACTTTCCGTCGCACTTAAAGTTCAGTGTGATCATGTGACTTGTGAGCAGCCATGTCTGTGCCCGTTTTCCGACACACTCATCAACACTGGGTCCGATCAATATTACCAACCATTGACAATCTGGCAACCTGACAGCAAACACTTATTTGCATTTCCTTGGTTGTCTATCTTTGATTTCTTTAGCTGTCTTCCTCTTTATGTATTTATTTATTTATTTTGATAAATCTCAACCATGTCATACTGAACACGTACTAACCTTTTGGGAAAGGACCCCTTAAGTCGTTTAACTAATTTTGACTGTAAGCATTCTTTGCATATTAACCCATTGCCAGCAAATCTTTATCCCTCTTTTGTCATTTTCCTTTCAGTTTGGCTCATTTTTTTTCATGAAGAAGTTGATATTTTATGGTCTAATTTTAACCTTTATGAGTTTTGGTCTTGTGGCGTGTTTAGAAAACACTTCCTCACTTCAAAATCATACATATTCATCTAAAGCTGGATTCTAGTACCTTTATGTTTTCATTTTTTAATACTTAAATTTTTTATTATCTAGAGTTTATTTTGGAGTAAGGAGAGAAATAGTGGTAGTATTTTTTCCTCCTCCCTCCCTCCCTCTGTCCCTCCCTCCCTCCCTCCCTCCCTTCCTTCCTTCCTTCCTTCCTTCCTTCCTTCCTTCCTTCCTTCCTTCCTTCCCTCCCTCCCTCCTCCCTCCCTCCCTCCTTCCTTCTTTCCTTCCTTCCTTCTATTTTGTGAGACAGAGTCTTGCTTTGTCACCCAGGCTGGAGTGCATGATTTTGGCTCACTGCAACCTCTGCCTTCCTGGTTCAAGCGATTCTCCTGCCTCAGCCTCCCAAGTAGCTGGGACTACAGGCGTGTGTCACCATGCTCGGCTAATTTTTTGTATTTTTAGTAGAGATAGGGTTTCATCATATTAACCAGGATGGTCTGTATCTCCCAACCTTGTGATCCACCCTTCTTGGCCTCCCAAAGTGCTGGGATTTCAGGAGTGAGCCACCATGCCCAGCCTTGTCTTTTTTTCTTATTGGTTAATAAATTGTGATGATACCACCTATTGAGCCATTTTTTTTTTTCCCATTTATTTATTTTATTGCATTTTACATTTTGGGGTACATGTGAAGAACATGCAAAATTGTTGCATAGGAACACACGTGGCAGTGTGATTTGCTGCCTTCCTCCCCATCACCTACATCTGGCATTTCTCCCCTTGCTATCTCTCCCCAGCTTCCCACCCCCCACCCTCCCTCCCCTATTTCCCCCCAACTGACCCCAGTGTGTAGCGCTCCCCTCCCTGTGTCCATGTGTTCTCATTGTTCAACACCCGCCTATGAGTGAGAACATGCGGTGTTTGATCTTCTGCTCTTCTGTCAGTTTGCTGAGAATGATGGTTTCCAGGTTCATCCATGTCCCTACAAAGGACCCAAACTCATCGTTTCTGATGGCTGCATAATATTCCATGGTGTATATGTGCCACATTTTCCCTATCCAGTCTATCGTCGATGGGCATTTTTAAAAACCCCTATTGGGCTGGGTGTGGTGGCTCATGCCTGTAATTCCAGCACTTTGGGAGGCTAAAGCAGGGAGATCACCTGATGTCAGGAGTTCAAGACCAGCCTGGCCAAAATAGTGAAAACCTGTCTCCACTAAAAATACAAAAAATTAGCCAGGCATGGTGATGCACACCTGCAGTCCCAGCTATTGGGGAGGCTAAGGCAGGATAATTGCTTGAACCCAGGAGGCAGAGGTTGCAGTAAGCTGAGACTGTGCTGCTACACTCCAGCCAGGGCAACAGACCAAGGCTCCACCTCAAAAAAAAAAAAAAATCCTTATTGATTTTTTTGGATTTTGATGGCATGGGCGTACTTATCATGATGCCTTATGAAAAGAACTGATTGAAACAAAATTGTAACAGAGAGAATGAGCCCCTATCTCAAGTAAGCGTATTTATAGAACTATTCTGGAAAGAATTCTATCATACTGTTTTTTGAAGAATATTTTTCCTTAAATGCTTTAATATGTTTTCTAAAATTCTGTAATGTATGATACTGCTCTATAATCAAGAAAACCACATCACATATGTCATTTTAAAGCACTGTGTTTTGAGTGATGTAAGCAGAAGAGCCTATCAATTCAACGTATTTTCCTTGTGGCATTGTTTTCTGGCCTTAGCTCTATTGTCAAAAGTTCTCCCAATTCTGACAACAATACTAGCAAATGCTCTGCTTTATAATGCTTCCGTATCTCAAAGTCATCACCCCATAAACTTGCCAAGCAGCAGGATAAGTTCAAGTTTTCTCAAGTGGAGAATTACAGCACGTATTTAGTCAAAAAAGGAAAATCCTAGGAATGCTACTGAGTTGTGTGAAGTGAGTAAATGGAGATTTGCGGCCATGACGTTCAACTCACACTCCTGCTGTTTGTTGATTCTTTTCCTTTGGCTTCTGGTTATAACAGATTTTGAAAATATCTTGGCTTTTTTTTTTTAAATGTTTTGAAAAGCTCATCATCACTGGTCATCAGAGAAATGCAAATCAAAACCACATTGAGATACCATCTCATGCCAGTTAGAATGGCGATCATTAAAAAATCAGGAAACAACAGATGCTGGAGAGGATGTGGAGAAATTGGAATGCTTTTACACTGTTGGTGGGAGTGAAAATTAGTTCAACCATTGTGGAAGACAGTGTGGCGTTTCCTCAAGCATCTAGAAATAAAAATACCATTTGACCCAGCAATCCCATTACTGGGTATATGCCCAAAGGATTATAAATCATTCTGTTATAAAGACACATGCACACATATGTCTACTGCGGCACTGTTTACAATAGCAAAGACCTGGAATCAACCCAAATGCCCATCAATGATAGACTGGATAAAGACAATGTCACAAATATACACCACGGAATACTATGCAGCCATAAAAAATGAGTTCATGTCCTTTGCAGGAACATGGATAAAACTGGAAATCATCATTCTCAGTAAACTGACACAAGAACAGAAAACCAAACACCACATGTTCTTACCCATAAATAGATGTCAAACAATGAGAAACACGAACACAGGGAGGGGAACATCACACACCGGGGCCTGTGGGGGTGGGGGCGCTAGGGGAGGGATAGCAGGGGGTGAGGGGATTGGGGAGGGATAACATTAGGAGAAATACCTAATGTAGATGATGGGGGGATGGTTGCAGCAAACCACCATGGCACGTGTATACCCATGTTACAAGCCTGCATGTTCTGCACATGTACCCTAGAACGTAAAGCATAATAAAAGAAAGAAAAGTTGAGCCACTATCCTCTCAGGGCATCATGATAAGTATCACTTCTTAAAATTTACAGCGGGTTCTATACAGTAGTGACAATAGACTAATTAGCTCTCCCACCTAGGAATATGTTCCTATATGTCCATATATTTATGATGGGGTTCAATTATATAAAATTATATAATTACAATTACATAAAATTACGCAATTATATAAAACAAATGTGTATACAAAAATTCCACAAATTACTGAATATCATCCCCAGGAAGCTATCATTTGTATCCTTCTATCATGTCTGTATTAAGTTTAAAGCATGTGAAGAGCTCTGAATCGTTTAGGGATAATCTAGTAATGATATAAAGAACTGCATGAGAAGAATGATAACTGTTCATTCATGACAGTGGTTAGTTCTGACAGGGCCAGTGCAGGGATTGTGACTAAGCAGAGGTACAGAGAGGTAAGAGACTTAGTGCGAACCTGTGTGACTGTGTGAGCTGAATCTTCCTGTTGAAGCCGGGAGGAAAAGGAGGCGGCAAAGGGGACTTCAGGCTTCCAGACGAGTGGCTGGGTGATGGTGGAGCCATTCACCACGATCCGGAACGTAGGAAAAGACCAGATGTGTCCTCTATTCTTTCCCTTTCCACCCTGTGCCCGGTGGGGCTGATCTTCATGTACCATTTCAACGGGGCCCTAGTGCTGTGGCTTCTAGTTGGGTTTGGCCAAGCAGCAGCACCAGTAAAGGATCAAAGTGTGGGAGGATGGGGAGGTGAGGGCACTTACCCGTGGCTGCCTCCATGCCAGGTTGCAGGCCGACAGTGGCCAACGGCTCTCCTGCTACCCTCTGGGTGCCAGAAACTGTCCAGTCTGAATGTCTCCCTGACGTGGCTGAAACAGTGGTGCATCACTGTCACTTGTAGGTTTTCTTCAACTTTGCCCGCACCTTGAAAATGGCTCTTTCATAAAATCGTCCTCAATTACCCTTTTTAAAGAAGCTCCTCGTTTCCTACAGTTTTTCCTACTGTTATAAGAAGGATGACAGATGTGTTCGTTTGCTACCACTTCTGTAATAAACTATCACAAACTCAGTGGCTTAAAGCAACATGAATTTATTCTCTTTCAGTTCTGGAGGTCAGAAGCCAACGGTGGGTCAGTAGGGCTGCGTTCCTTCTGGAGGCTCTCAGGGAGAATCCATTTTCTTGCTGTTTCCAGCTTCTCTGGACTGCCTGCATTCCCTGACTCATGGTCTTGCAGAATTCTAGTCTCTGCATCCACAGCCACCTCACCATCTCCAGCTCTGACTCCTGCTTTCCTCCGATGAGGGTCCTTGTGATATATTGGCCTCCCCTGCCAATAATGCAGGATAATCTCTCCATCTCATGATCTTTAACTTAGTCTCATATTTGAAAGTCCCTTTTGCCATGGAAGGTGACATATTCACAGGTTCCAGGTTCTGGGAATTAGGATGTGGACAGCCTTTGGGCACCATTATTCTGCTTCCCATATCACATTCTTCAGGAAAAATAATGAGTTTGATTTTCACATTCATATGTCTGCAGGAGTTGGAGGAGACATGGTTTGTGCTGTTGGTTATCTGGATCTGGATGTTAATTTGGTTTTTAAGATCTTCCCTCTATATGCATCCTGCAACATTCTCACATTGGAACTACTGGAAAAATAAAAACATAACTTAACTTTCCGTATTTGATTTTGCTAAATCCTATAAAGAAATCCATCCATATTCCAATACTGCTTCATTAAAATAGTCTTGTGAACTATTTGGAAAGCTGAGTTGGGAGGATCACTTGAAGCCACAAGTTCAAGTGCAGCACATCAAGACCCTATCTAAAAAAAAAAAAAAAAAAAGAAAGAAAGAAAAAATAGCCAGATGAGGTGGTGCACATCAGTAGTCCCAGGTGCTCAGGTGGCTGAGGCAGGGGAATCGTTTGAGCTCAGGATCTCAAGACTGCAGTGAGCTATGGTCGCACCACTCCACTCAGCCTGGGCGAAAGAGCAAGACCCTCTCTTAAAAGGAAGTCTTTTAAATGATAGTTCTGTTCTCCTTACGCTTGCCTTTTCTATCTTATGGATGCCAACTCTCTCAATGTTATAGTCTTATAATTTCAGGCAATGGTTAAACAATCCCAAACTGAATTATAGCACAATTCAAATGCAATTATTTCATAAGTGGTTGATGTGCTTCTAAGACTTACACACACTATATGCACTCTATCTTGGTATATTGGGCCATGGAGATACATTGTTATAGACTAGGATTATCTGGGCTTAGAAAATTGAGTGTTTTTATGTCATAACAATGA
Source organism: Sapajus apella (assembly GCF_009761245.1). Classification (NCBI taxonomy): domain Eukaryota; kingdom Metazoa; phylum Chordata; class Mammalia; order Primates; family Cebidae; genus Sapajus; species Sapajus apella. Next base: position 6,096,027 of record NW_022436950.1, on the reverse strand, counting down.
CTTTTATGGGCTTAGATCCTAAATTAATTTAAATATCACTTCAGCCTTTTATTATCTAGGTGTCCCTGAACTTACCCTTTGTTCGTCTCATTTAAAAAATTTATAGCAAGGATGGAATAATTTACCAGGCTATTGTAGTATGGATTCCAAGCCTACTCTAGGACCTATAACACAGAAGACACATAAAAACATTAGCTTTCTGTCTGCTTTTCCACTTAACTATCATGTATTGCAATAACACACCACCAGCAAAATATTCATTTTTAGTAAAATGCAATTCAAAAGGCCCTTATTAAACATATGCACTAAGTAATACAAGGCACTGAAGCAGACACAAAGTACATTCTGGAATGTATTTCCAGAATAGACACTTTTGAGTTACAATGTAAACACATCTAAATTTGGAAAGATAATGTCGAATTTCCTCCTACAACTATGTAACAATTACATTACTCAGATAATATTAGAATGCTAATTTTTCAAATGCCTACCAGCCCTGGAAATTACAAATCTCTGAAACTTTAGCCACTCTGATGAACAAAAATAACACCTTTCTGTTTTTTTAATTTGCATGTTTTGATTCTTAGTGAAACTGAACATTTTAAAATAATTTTTAATTACCCAAGGAAGTACTGAGTATATATTTTATTGTAAATATTATAATTGTGTATATTAAAATAGAACAATGGTAAAATGTGAGTTTTTCTTCATCTTCCAAGTCACCATCCCATCTTGATTTCTCAGGGATAACAGCTGCTATGACTTTGGTGCATTCCTCTTGCCCTCGGTCTAGGAGAATTTATAAATTTACAGCATGCTTGTACATACAGAATGCATTGTGGGTTTCTTTTTCTCCTTATAAAACTAATCATGGTGCATTAATTGTTCAGTAATGTGCAGTTTTAATTTAACAATATGTCTTGAAGAGATTCTCATGCAGTAGTAACAATGGCTAGCATTTATTGAGTGCTTACTATGCGTAATGAGTGAGCTTAACTCCTATATCCTACCACCACCAGATATGTCTGGGTTTTGCTCATTGCTTTTTGATAAGAGGAATCAAATCTTGGAGGTCTCCCAAAGGTCATGGCCAGGTCTCTGCCTGAAAGTATTTCCTACTAAAGGAAGCCAGGTTCTCCTCATTTTTTTGGCCAACTTTCTGCTTGGTGTGGCCACTGGCATGTGAATAAGCTTTCAGTCCTTGCCTGTACTGTTGTGGTCTCTTATGCTGCTTGCAGAAGCAAAACAGGGGTTCACTAGGAGGTGGATCACCTCTCAAGTTCTCATTCCATGTGTTGGGTACTGCATTGTATAGTGTCCCCCCAAAAATCGCATGCCTATGAATATGACCTTATTTGAAAGTAGGGTCTTTGTAGATATAGTCAAGTTAAAATGAGGTTATAATGGATTAGGATGGGCCCTAACCTAATGACTGGTATCCTTACAAGAGAGGGAAATTGGAGGCAGGCACGCCGAGGGAATGCCATGTGACCATGGAGGCAGAGATTTGAGTGACGCATCTTTAAGCCAAGGAGCAGCAAGGACTGCTGGCAACACCAGAAGCCAGGAGAAAAGCACAAAATGAATTCTCCTTCAGAGCCTCCAGGCTGTGAAAGGATGCATTTCGGATGTTTTCAGTCACCCAGTTTGTGGTCCTCAGTTGTGGCAGTGCTACAACCAGAAGACTGAGTCCTGCATGGATTCCTCTGGTTTTTCAACATGAAAAGGAACTTATTCTTGATTTCCAATGAGTATGCAGATTTGTCCTACTTATGTGCTTTGATGGATGTCTTTAGAATTGGGAACTGTAGAGCTGGAAGCAGATTTGGAACCTATTGACCTTTATTTCTGTGAGCCTTTTGCTCTAGAAAAATAGAGCAAAGGAAATGAAGAGGGAAAATGTTGATTGCAATGCTCACAGGATGGCTTCCTCTTCCCTTGAAGCTGTGATGTGTTTCTGTGCCTGTGTCCACGCATGTGTGGTTATGTGAAGATATGAGAAGGGGAGAGGTTGGCAGTGGAAAGAATGCAAAGGAGACATAGTGAGAAAGAGAGAGAAAAAAGAAATAGAGACACATTTTATCTGAAGGATTTTATGAATTTATAATAAAAATGGTTGTGGATATTGCTCCAATCTGTGCATCAGCTTTGAAATTCTTTGCTACATTATTTGGAATACAAATTTAGACATCCTTCTCTCATGTAAACCTAATTTATGTCCAGAGAAATAATATAAAGAAACATGTACACCATTTCTTTTTTAGCTAGTCATAGGGAAAGTCATTCTTCCAAGTTCTTGACAAATAGGACATTTTAGTTTTAAGCTAATATGAAGTTTGTCAACTTTCCAAAGGAATTCACAATAGCAGGATGTAAATTTCAGGCATATAGTTTTTACAAGGGAATATAGATCTTTTTCAATTGATTTTCCTGGACTGTAGACACAATAGCGTTCAGCTAGGTTTCTATTAGATTTTACCCATATAGCAAAGCAAGGACCACAGAAACCTCCTGAGAGTCATATGGAAGGAAAGTATTATAGTAAAGAGTTGATCCAAATTAAAGATTGCACTAATTAAACAGAGGTTTCTGATTCATGTTAATTGCAGAGGCAACATCATGGAGTGACTAGTCTTTCCAATGTAGAAGGCAAATGAGATATGTTGTTACATATATAAAATTCATAATCAGTTGGGCAAAGGAATTCTAACCAGCTTTTTAAATATGCTTTAATTATGAAGGCATAGGCAGATTATTAAATGACTTGAGATGTTGCTGAAAAGAAAATTGCATACGATGAGAAAATGATTATCTGTTCTATGAGAAGGGACAGTGACCATGGTGGTCACAGCAGCCTACCCCTAGCATTGTCCCTGACACACAGTGGATGCTCAGTATATAGTTGCTCAATCAATACATTAATACCACTTTTTAAAAGTCCATTACTTATTGTATTTAACAGACTGCTTGGCAGGAAATTGAAATTATAAATGTGGCTTCAGAATTTCTACAACTGCCGTTCAATCAAGATATCTTGATGGAGTCCATATTGTAAGGGCAGGCTACATACACACATGTCCTATCTTCATGGGATTTGCAGACTGATGGAGGAGACAGGCATTGATCATCTCATTATACAAACGATATGAAATTAACTACTAAGGAGCTATATGCAATGCCACAGATGTCCACTACAGGGTTATGACCTGATCAGAGAGGTCTAGAAGGCTTCCCAGAAAGGTTACGTCACCTTTGCCACCACTGCCATTTGGAGAGTAAACTGAGTTCCAGAATTGAGTGCATGAAAGGAACATAGAAGGGGTGATCCCAAAGTAAGCTGATGGGTTGTGGTTAAATCATTTCAGCTGCACACAGGTGGTCTGGATAATATAAGCTAGCATTTATAACATAATAAAATAAATAAGAATACAGTATAAAATTATTAATAAGTGTGGCTTTTTTAAAAGCACCCCCTTTTTGTGTTTTAGTAACATTTCTGGGAGATTTAAAAGTCTCTGTTATTTTTTGATAGCTCATCCAAGTGCTTCTTACTTATTCATGCTCCATATTTTAAGTAGATGATTCTTCTACATATTTTTTTAAGCTGACTGATATGGTTTGGCTGTGTAGCCACCCAAATCTCATCCTGAGTTGTGGCTCTCACAATTCCCACATGTCATGGGGGGGGACCCAATGGGAGGTAATTGAATCATGTGGGTGGGTCTTTCCCGTGCTGTTCTCACGATATTGAATAAGTCTCACCAGATCTGATGGCTGTATAAAGAGGAGTTCCCCTGCACAAGTTCTCTCTCTTTGCCTGCCACCATCCATGTAAGACATGACTGACTCCTCCTGGCCTTCCACCATGGTTGTGAGGCCTCCCCAGATATGTAGAACTGTAAGCCAATTAAACCACTTTCCTTTCTAAATTCCCAGGCTCAGATATGTCTTTATCAGCAGCATGAAAATGGACTAATACTGACTTTTCCATTTTTCTGACTGCAGGAGTGGCAGGTGTCTTTGGCTCTTACTCTCAGCTCTCTGCCATCTCTCCATCTCCATGGCCGTCATCCTGACTGAGCCAAGCTGCCTTTCCACTCACTCAGTTACCTGACTTGGTTTTATTGTTAGCAGAGCACTTATGCTGCCTTTTGTTTTCTTCTTTTTTGTCTTTTTTTTTTTTTTTTCATTTTTTGTGTTTATTGATGGTTTCTACCCCTGGGACACAAACTGTGTAAAGGCAGGGATTTGTCTGTCTGGTACATTGCTGCATCCCAGGTACAGGGAACAGTGTTTGGTACCTGGTAGTTATAAAACATATTTAAGACATGAGCTGATAAAATAGATTTGAGAGCAAAGAAAAAAGAAAATGACACTTTCTTTATAAACAAAACAATTTGGCAGTGTTTCCTTTAATACATGGGAGCTGCTGGTTAAGGCAGTCAGCATGTTCCACCCCTAAACTCTCACCTCTATCTCCTTCTCTCTTCCCACTTGTACAGGACTCAGGAAACCACAGAGCAGAAAGGGAGGTGGGCTGTTTCTTGGTGGTGCACTTCACCTGGGGAGCTGTAGTTCACGTGAGTATAGCAAAGGACTCTGACAGTCCTGCATTATATGGGACTTGTTTTTCCTACATAGAACATCAAAGGCAATGTTGTGCTCATGAATGATTAACAATCGGCTTTTGGGAATGGGGAAAAAAAAAACTTGACTTGTAATATTTGCCAATTTCTGTAGTGTAATTACTACTGCCATAGTCAATTTCAAGGTACCAATTCACTGCACATGGAGCTAGGCAGATTTGCCCAAAATCTCATAAACTTGTACAAGTGGCCTCCAGCACATCACTGAAAATGCAAAGGCCCCCTGGGGTCTCACAAACTCAGGACTCCAGGTGGCTTGTGTGTTTGCAGTGGTTGGGACTCTCTTTTCAGACACACAGGTGTATTCTGCAGTTTTGTCAGTTTCTGATGGAACTGTCATGCTTCCTGGCTGGTAGAAACATTAACTTGGGTCTTTCATCCCCCTTCTTAGGGTCTTGTCAAGGCTGTTACATGGCGCAAGGCATAGTGAGGGGAGGGGTACCTCTGGTCCTTGGCCTAAGGAAACCCACCAGAACTCCACATCTGCCATTTGTTTTCTCAACTCAGATGGACTCTCTTGCCAGTCTTGATGACTACTTTAAAAAAATGACCATTCTCTAATGACCAATAAGTGGGTGTTGAACAATGAGAACACATGGACACAGGGAGAGAAGCATCACACACAGGGGCCCATTGGGCAGTGAGGGGCTAGGGCAGAGATAACAGGGGGTATGGGGATTGGGGAGGGATAACATTAAGAGAAATACCTAATGTAGGTGACAGGGGGATGGATGCGGCAAACCACTATGGCATGTATATACCTATATAACAATCTTGTACATTCTGCACATGTACCCCAGAACTTAAAATATATATATATATATATATATATATA
>NW_022436950.1:6086280-6090446 GCF_009761245.1 Sapajus apella | reverse complement strand
AAACCATTCTGCTCTAACACTTGCCAATAATGGCCAAACTATGTGGTTGTGCCATGAGAACAGCTAAACAAAAAGATTATTTCTTTTCATTCCAAAAAGAGCATGAATGCATAGAACAACATAATGGCCATTTTCACTGCCAAAAACTAGGGTGGTGAGATCCTGTATCTTCAAAACTCATAGTGATGGACCTGAATCTCTGGATATTTTTTAGATGAGAACAGTCAATACATCACCAAGAAGCAGCTTTTCTGTGATGAGCCTGCAATTTCTTTATAAGCAGGAAAAAATAGACTTGAATGTCATTATGCACAATTTTGAATGTACCACATGATCATAATAACTTTAAAACAAAAAATGAATAGAAAAAAGATTTGAAGAAAATGCACCCAACTGTTAACTGTGCATGTCTTGGATGATAAAAATTTTGCATTTTTGTACCACTTTTTAAAGTTTCTCTACTAAAAAAAAATGGAGCAATGCTTTGATAACAGGAAAAGAAATGTTCTTTTAACTGGTAAAAGCCAGAGAGCAAGCAAAGAAATAAATCATGTTTTTAAAACTACCAATGAAACCAAGAGAAGCCCCTGGGAAGGAGGGCAGATGCTTCCTTAAACTACTGTGTGGAGCAGGTGGAAGTCTTAGCTTGGCATGGGAAATGGGAAGAGGCAGCAGCAAGAGGATGGCTTAGAGAACAGCTTCTCGAATCCTGCCAGCATACCCTTGGCACAGTCACTACCTGCCACTTTACTGCAGATATTGTAACCACTGCCTGGGATGTTGCTTCCAGTGTTGACCAGAGTAAGGGTTCGAGGGATTTCGGGGCTAATCTAGGAAAAAGATTTAACCATGTGGGGCAGTAGCACATACAAGCTTTGTCTGGGGATGCTTTGACAACTTTGCTTGTGGAGAGAGCCCCTCACAGCAGAAGTTTGCGGGGTCACTACTTGCAAGGGAAGGGAGGCAGGGGAACTCCTGGGGCAGAGGAGAATGGAAGAGGGGGCCTCCATGTCTATGTGATGTTTCTCAGCAGCACAGCAGATCCCCTGGCTGAGAGAACTCTGAAAAGCAGTATGGGTCTACAGCCATACCACCCTGAATGCACACAGTCTTGTCTGAAAGCAGTATAGGCTCATGGCCCTGTAACTCTATCAATAAAGAACAACCTCTGGTGAGGTTCCATGGGATATGCAATGCAGGCAGCTTCTATGTGCCTAAAAATTTGCTTGTTTGGGCTGTTTTTAAAGTAATTGGTTGTGTATAAATCTGAGTTTGGCACCAGCAAGCTTTTGAGTTAAGAGGTCTCAGCCTGCAGTGAAGAAACAAGCAAGCTTGAGGCCAACACACAGAGGCAGGCCATCTTTGGCTGATTCTGTATTAGGATAGGATACCATGGGGCAAGGCAAAAGCCCTGCTGGGTAGGTTCTGAGGAGTCTGATGGGAACAGGTGGTGGCTGCTCAAGAGGCTTTGAGCAGTCCTGTTATCACACCCTCTTCCAAGTCAACAGACTTAGTCAATTTCCACCCCAGGGACTTCCCCTTCTGCTGCTTCTCCTTGACCAGAAGAGAAAACTAAGGTTGTGGTGGCAACAGGCAGGATGCCACGGCCTGGGCTGCTCAGGACTGTCCACTCGGAAGTCAGTCCTGGTCTCTTTATAAGTTGATCAGGTCATGAAGGCTTGGTCTTTGGTATTTGCAAGAATATGTTGCCTACAAGAGACACTTAAGTGAAAAGGATACATAATGCTTGGAAATGAAAAAATTATTTAAAAAAAAAAACAGTTACATACAAGCCAGAACAAAGAGAGGTAGAAACTTTAATGTCTGATGAAATGGATTTAAGTTAAAAAAAAATTCTAAGGAGCAAACAAGGATGTTTTACATTTGTATGTTTGTGACAGGTGCAATAGAATGAAAAATATATCTCTCATACAAACGTATAGGCATCAAACAACACAATCTCAAAATCTAAGATGCAAAAATTGATGAAAGGTCAGAGAAATAGGCAAATCAACTGTATGAGAGAGTTTAACTCACCTTCCCCTGAAACAGATTAATCAAGCAACAAATTAATCAAGAAATAACCATGATAAGCAGAAACACAAAGACCTCCACAGTGCCAAAGATAAACTTGAGATGTTAGATATATATATGGAATTCAATATCAAATAAACAAAAGAACTACATGTGCTTTTCAACCAAATCTAAAAAGCTTATCAGAAACATGCACACCATCCATCATAAAGGAAGTGCTAAGGAATTAACATTTGCATACTCAGTTCTCCAACCACAACACAACATAGTTAGAAATTAACATCAAAAGGCTAATTTTTAAATCCCATATCTTCGGAAGCTAAATAATATATTACTAAAAAGCCTATGGGTTAAGAAGGAAATAGTAAATCAAGACATATTTGAAACTGAATGATAATGAAAACATTTCATGTCAGAATTTTGAAACACATCTAAAGTTGTCTCCAAAGATGACAGTCATCAATTTACATTTATCAGGAAACAAGAATGTTAAAAATAAATTTTCATCTCAACACGTTGAAAAAAGACCAGTAGAGCAAATCCAAATAAACAAGATAGAAATGTAGAATACAGGCAAGGGCAGAAATCAGAGAGAGAAACAACAGCAACAAAACAACAAAGAAAATTTACAAACCAAAAGCTGGTTCTTTGGAATGATTATTAAAATAAGTAAATTGCCGGTAAGGTTGTTACAGAAAGAGAAAGAGAGAGGAGGGAGGGAGAGGAGGCAAATAATCAAAATAAGTAATAAAAATAAGTAACCACAGTCTAACAATAAGCTTTTTATTGGTGGCTTCATTCCCAGAAAAAATTAAAATGCCAAACTGAAAAAAAAAATACAACATGAATAGACTAGTAATATTTATTTTTTATATTTATTTATTTTTATAATACTAAGATATTTATTAAAAGATACACAAGAAATATATGGGTACACAGGATTCTCATTGTAAAATATTTTTAAAATGCAGAAATGTCAAATAAAATGTGTAAACCAATTGTGAATTATATAGGCTATCTATGCAAGTGTATACAAAGGTTACTTTAAGAAAGTTCTGCAATTCATTCTACTTTGTAATTTTGAGCTCCTAATCTGCTTGATGAAAAAAAAGTAATCTAAATCTTTTCATGTAAACTCAAGCAATTAATGATTCATAAGATATGTTATGAGTAAAAACAATAAAATGAAAGGCTCTTCTTCTTCCCTTTCTTCCACGTCCCCATTATCCTTGGGGTGAATCAAGTTCAGGTCAAGTTCACGAAGAAGAACTTTATCCAGGATCATTTTTACCTCCTCAGACTGGATTCTCTGGAGATACATGAGCCCCAGTGGCCATCTCTGTTGCCATTAATTGAGATTATTCCGATCTTGCCATGGTCCTTATCAGTATAGTCTCTGTACTTGATGTCTTTCTTATGACCATTTTGAGGCTACTCTAGGTCCTTTGGCCTTCTCTCCACTACTTCTTGAGGGGACCTGGGCATTCAACTGCACCCTTGATCCTGTAGAACAGTGGAAGAGATTCAGTGAGGTGTCATCAAGTCATCACCTGACGCCTTACTTACCCATTTCTACTCCACCAGTATTCAAGCCTTTTCTAAGAGGATTCTCTGAAAAGTGAGGGGCATACCTTCTCTGCTTCAATCAGATTCCTTCCTTCCCTCCTTCCCTCCTTCCTTCCTTCCTTCCTTCCTTCCATCCATCAGGGTTTATTTGGGGTATGACTAAGAATGGGCTTTCCACAATATCTAACCATGGTGCTCTCTTCTCCAAAGGCTGGATGCCTTTATTTTATTTTGGGAAAAAAAACAAAACAACAACAACAACAAAAACAAAAATCTGAATTCTTTCCAATTCCATAATGTACAGTATACATTTCATATACAAAGTACTTTAGTACATAAACTTTTGATATTCAGAATCATTCTTTGTAAATTAAAAGAGGCTTTCCACTGTAGAAAAGTTTCTGCACAGCAAAAGAAACAATCATTAGAGTGAACTGGCAACCAACAGAATGGAAAAAAAATTTTGCAAGCTACCCATCTGACAAAGGGCTAATATCCAGAATCTACAAAGAACTAAAGCAGATTTACAAAAAAAAAAAAAAAAAAAAAAAAAAAAAAAAAAAAAA
>NW_022436950.1:6079738-6086180 GCF_009761245.1 Sapajus apella | reverse complement strand
ATCAAAAAGTGGGCGAAGGATATAAACAGACACTTTTTGAAAGAAGGCATTTAGGCAGCCAACCAACATATGAAAAAATGCTAATCATCACTGGTCATTAGAGAAATGCAAATCAAAACCACATTGAGATACCATCCTATGCCAGTTGGAATGGCAATCATTAAAAAATCCAGAGACAACAGATGCTGGAGAGGATGTGGAGAAATAGGAACACTTTTACACTGTTGGTGGGAGTGTAAATGAGTTCAACCACTGTGGAAGACAGTGTGGTGATTGCTCAAGGATCTAGAAATAGAAATACCATTTGATTCAGCAATCTCATTGCTGGGTATATACCCAAAGGATTATAAATAGATCTATTATAAAGACACATGCACACATATGTTCATTGTGGCACTGTTTACATAGCAAAAACTTGGAAGCAACCCAAATTCCCATCAATGATAGGCTGGATAAAGAAAATGTGGCACATATACACCATGGAATACTATGTAGCCATAAAAAACGATGAGTTCATGTCCTTTGCAGGGACATGGATGAATCTGGAAACCATAATTCTCAGCAAACTGACACAAGAACAGAAAACCAAACACCGCATGTTCTCACTCATAGGTGGGTGTTGAACAATGAGAATACATGGTCACAGGTAGTGGAACATCACACACTGGGGCCTATTGGGAAGTGGGGGGATGGGGAGGGATAGTGGGGGGTGGGAAGGTTGGAAAGGGAGAACATTGGGAGAAATGCCTCATGTAGGTGATGGGGGGATGGAGGCAACAAACCACCATGGTGTGTGTGTACCTATGCAACTATCTTGCAAGTCCTGCACGTATATCCTAGAATTTAAAGTATAATAAAAAATAAAAGTAAAGATAAAGAAGAAAAAAAAGAATGCAGAGAAAAGTCATCTGAATTTCAAAAAGATTTTTATAAAGCTCATAACTGAAACATCTATACTGAAAGTTGAAAAAGTTTTTAAGTTTAGACTGGTAACATTTAAAAAGTTGAAATTGTCATTGACGACCGTCCCTCTTCCCCAGAACTCAAATCTAGATGGTTTCACACATGAGTTGTGACAAACTTTCAGAGAATAGTTAATTTCTGTATCACACATGTTCTTTTAGAAAGTAGAAGAAGGAATAGGCCACTGCTCATTGTATAATTCATCTGCAATCTTGATTCTAAAATTAGGTAAGGACAGTTCCCAAAATGAAAACCATAGACCCGTTATATGTTTGAATGTAGGAGCAAACCACCTAAATAAAGTGCTAGCTATCCGAATCCAACAGTACATCTCATTCATTGTGTTGAAGAGGGTTGCTCTGATATGAGGACATTTCAAATCAGAAAATGAATCCATATAACTCACCACATTCATGCACTCAAGAAGGAAAATCACACAATTATCTCCAACGTGCTGAAAAAGGCTTTGTTAAGATGCAACCCTAGCAATCCTGGGAGAGAGGAATGTTCTTACTGGCAACCTTGCATGTAGCCACACAGGCAAAGGCTTGAACTGCAGCTGAATCTGAGTCTTGGCAAAATGCCTTATGGTTCTCCCAGAACACAAGAGCGTGAAAGGCTGGTGAGGAGCTGCTATAAGGCCACTGCCCTCCCACTGCCCTGCCTCCCCTGGGAGGCTGTCAAGAGACAGTGTCTCATGGCTTCCTGGTTTCTCTGGGTTCTAATGAGGTCCAGGGCTTCCGGTCTCACCCCTGCCTCCTACAGAGCTGCAGACAATGAACCACTCAGCTGTGGTCTAGGCTTTGCTCCTCAGCAATGAGGTATCCTATAACTTCATTGCAGTCACTGGCCTTTTTTGTTTTCTTGTCACCCTTTTTGGTGTATGAAACAAGGACTGAGCGATGTCGGCACTTTTGACTTACACTTTCTTTCCCCTTCTGTAAGTAATCAACTGCCCAAATCTAAAAGTGGCTCATTTTGTCATTACCAATTGAATCAGTAAAACTTCAAAAGCAAAGTCAGAAGATGAAATGTGATGAATTTGATTACATTAGCATTGATAATTTCCATTCATCAAAGAACAGTGTAAATGAAATCATTGAGATATCACAGAATAGGAGATGATTCTTACTGTATCTGTGATAAACAGGAGATTGCTATCTAGAATTCACAGAACTCCTGCAAAACAATAAGGAAGTGACAGCATCCCAATAGAAAAGAAAATGGGCAAAGGGAAATTATGAAGAAGCATGTTAGAGAAAAAATCCAAGAAACTTAGAAGCATCCAAAGAAATGCTCAGAGTCATTAATGATCAGATCACTGAAAATTCGCTCTGTAATGAGACATATTGTCCTATGCTTTTAGACTGGCAAGCTCACTCCTGCAAGCTTTCTTGAGAAAGCCTCCATTGCTTATTATGGTTTGTGCATTGTCATGGTGATGGGAGGGGCGGGGAGAGCTAATCTGAGAGAAGACTGAAAGATCCCACATCTGTAAAAGGGACATTTTCTAAGATTAAAATGTGCCAACATTTACTTCTTCAAGCTGGGTCGGAGATGTTTTATTTCTTACTCCCTATATTACCGCTTCCCAAGAATCTGAAAGCCCAATGAGGCTAAGGTTTTATTACAGAAGCTAGGCATTTTAGAAGCCAGGATAATAATAAGAGTTCTTGATAAACAAATAATATTATTTGAAACAAAAATTTTATTAATAATTTTACAATTTTTCTCATGGAATAGTTCAAAAGACCATATGTATGAATGAGTATATTGCTCAGGGAGGTCTCTGGGGACAAAGGGACAAAACTAATTGAAATATCATCTGATATTTGATCTAGATTTTAAAGGACAAATGACTGCAACAGGCTGAAAGGCTGGGTCACTATGAAAACATTCTGGAAACGGGAAGAAGTTTAGCGTGATGGGGTAGAGATGGAGGGAAAGGTAGGACATGAGTCTGGAGAGGTACGCAGGGGTGTGAGCTGCTGTACGGATGATGGTGAGCCCTAACACCTCAAGGAAAGGAAATGGCCTGATAGGGTTTGTTTTTGAGCTGGAAAATGCTGGTGGTAGAAAGAAGAAAGAGCTAGAAAAAGGAGAGATGAAGGAGGAACACTAATGAAGGGTCAGGCTGAAAACGCAATGGTAGAACTCAGCCTCTCAGAAAGACAAACACATAAACAAGCATGGTGGCCGGGGCTGTGGGCCAAGCCTGATCAGGGGCAGGGAGTCATTCTCCTGGGCATTTCCTCACTAGTGAGGTAGGAGGGCTCTGGATTCCTGGAAGCCTGGCATTCCCAGACCCCAGGATTCACCTCCTTTCCCTCCCCAGCCCCTGCTTTCCCCCAGCTGTCCCCTGACCTGAGGCTCTTCTCCTTCCCCTCTCTTTTAGCCTTGCCATTTTCTGTTCCTCTGACCTATCGCTTTTCTAAGAATCACTGAATTTAGAGCTAAAGTAGCCACACAGATCACTCAGAATCTTACGGTTGTTTGAAGGACCAAATTGCTCGCGGGATCAATTGAAAGAGAAGACAGAAAATAACTCTGACCTTGGCCCACAATCTTTGCCGCTCATTCAGTCACCAGTGTCTTTTCCATCAGATGTGTTCTCAATCACCATCCTTACATTGGAGGCATTTGCAGAAAGGAGGAAGTAAGTTTCAGTTAGTCAGTGTATCACATTTCACATTGATAAACTGGTTTGTGTAGTGCCCTGTTTCCTGTTTGCAAAGAGATGCAATAATTCATCAGCATCCTGTGACCTTACTCCTCCTTAGGGATTACTGAACTCAGGCGAAGGTGGTGCATTAGTTTCCCAGGAATGCTGAAGCCAAGTGCCACAAGCTAGGTAGCTTAAAATAAAGGGAATTTCTTCTCTCACAGCTCTGGAGTCTAGACGTCTGAAATCAAAGTTCTTAGAAGGGCCAAACTCTCTCTGAAGGTTTCAGGGGAGGATCAGTTCCATGCCTTTCTCTTAGCTTCTGCTGTTGCTGGTAACCCTTGGCATCTCTTGGCTTGTAGAGGTGTTGCTCCAATCTCTGCTTCTGTTGGTTGGCACATGGTGTTCGCCTTGCATGTCTCTGTCTCTGCGTCTCTTTTCCACTTATGATGACAGGAGTCATATTGAGTTAAAGACCCACCCTACTCCAATAGAATCTTAACTAATTACATTTACCACACCCTATTTCCAAATAAGGTCACATTCCAAGGTTCCAAGAAGAACATTAATTTTGGGGGACACTATTCAACTCAGTACAGTTACTCTTGGTTGGCTTAATTTTACATTAGATTGACCTTTGGCGTTACCTAAATTATTAGGGATGCACCTACTTCTTACATCCCTCAGCTGCTTTCCCCATGAAACCATGGCCAATAAACCAAATCCACAGATGTCCATGCACGCACCCACTCTGCAAACATTTATTAGGCAGATGCCACATGCCAGGGATCATGCTAACGAGAAAATCAAGGGGTTCACCTTCCAGGGGGAGAACAAAAACCATAAGCAAATAAATTTAAATAATGCTAATAGGAGGGGTGCAGAGGACAGAGCCTGGCCAAATCAGAAATGACTGCGCAGAATGAGGCTTTGAGGAGGAGGTGAAATTTATAGAGGGAAGGAACTTGGGGCAGAAGGGCCAGGCCAGCACATGCAAAGGCACAGACTCATGAAAAACATTGGAATTGGAGGAACTACACATGTTCCTTGTTGATTGGAGAGTTGACAGTGGCTGGGAGCACCAAGAGAAGGGCTGGGAAAGATCATCATGGACAAGAGGAGAAATGGGAGTAGGAACTTCAGCTTGCAGGTTATATTAGTTCATTCTCACACTGCTATAAAGAAACACCCAAAGGCCGGGAACGGTGGCTCACGCCTATAATCCTAGCACTTTGAGGGGCTGAGGCGGGTGGATTGTCTTAGCTCAAGAGTTCGAGACCAGCCTAGGCAACATGGTGAAACCCCATCTCTACTAAAATACGAAAAATTAGCTGGGCATGGTGGTGTGCACTTGTAGTCCCAGCTTCTTGGGAGGCTGAGGCAGGAGAATTGCTAGAACCTGAGAAGTGGAGGTTGCAGTGAGCCGAGATTGCACCACTGCATTCCAGCCTGGGTAACAGAGCAAGACTCTGTCTCCAAAGAAAAAAAAATACCAGAGACTGGGTCATTTATAAAGAAAAGAGGTTTAATTGTCTCACAGTTCTTCGGGAAGCATAATGCTGGTTTCTGCTAGGCTTCTGGGGAGGCCTCAGGAAACTTACAATCATGGTGGAAGATGAAGGGGAAGCCGGCCCATCCTACATGGCTGGAGCAAAAGCAAGAGAGAGAGGGGAGGTGCTGCATAGTGTAAACAGCTGGATCTCATGAGAACTCACTCTTCATCCTGAGAAGAGCACCAAGGGGTTGGTGCCAAGCCATTCATGAAGGATTCACCCCCATGTTCCAATCACCTCCCACCACGCCCCACCTCCAACACTGAGGATTGCAAATGAATATGAGATTTGGGTGAAAACACAGAGCCAAACCATATTCTAGGTGACAAGGAGGACTTTAAGCAATGGGTTAAAACAAAACATCAGTCTTTAAAAATGCACCTGGATTGAAGAGGAAGGGACTTGAGGCTGGGATGCTGGAGTGGACGTTTGGCTGCAACAGTTGAGAGACAGAAGGAAAACAAGAGGTTAAAAGTAGAGATTTGAGAGCCATGAGTGTTTTGGACATAGTCATGGATGTGCCTAGGGTGTACAGAATTTTCTAAAACAATCAGTGGAAGCTCAGAGATCTGAACATGTGCTGCCCACAGGAGAAGCAGCCAGGGGGAAACCAGGAAGAGAGATGAGGATGGAGTAGGAGGACAGGAGACAGGGACATGGCAGCAGGCTGCTTCTTGGACTGAAAACCATGGGGAGGTGGAGTACACAGAACATTTTGGGCTCAGAAACACAAGCCACAGAGCCCCCTACCCCCACACCCTGCGCACGTACACACACACACACACACACACACACACACAGACACATACACACACACAAACACACACACACACCAGTGTTTCTATAACCATGATTCCACATTAGAGAATTTAGCTTTCTAAATTTACAAAGTTAGTATTTTGGTGATGATTGTTAAAGATACATCCCTCAAATGTCAAGAGCAGCTAAAAGCACTTCAAAAAGCCTTTGGAAATATTTTTTTCTGAAGGAAATTTATTACAGCAAATGCATTCCATAGACAAAGAGGATATTAGAGTTTTTCTGTAATATTACTTTTTCTCTAAGCCTACTCTACCATAAAGCTGTTTCCTAGGATGAATTTGTTCAATGGTTGGGACAGAACTCCAGTGACACTTATAAAAATGACATCCAAACACACACACACACACACACACAGAGAGAGAGAGAGAGAGAGAGAGAGAGAATCAGTTAATCAGCAGTTTAAGCAGTCTCTTTCTTCCTTCCTTCCTTCCTATCTTTCTTT
>NW_022436950.1:6079326-6079638 GCF_009761245.1 Sapajus apella | reverse complement strand
TTCTTCCTTCCTTCCTTCCTTCCTTCCTTCCTTCTTTCCTTTCTTTTCTTTTCTTTCTTTCCTTCCTCCCTTCTTTCCTTCTTTCTCTTTCTTTCTTTTCCCTTCTTTCCTCCCTCCCTCTCTTCCTTCCTTCCTTTTCTTTTCTTTCTTCCTTTCCTTCCTCCCTTCTTTCCTCCTGTCTCTTTCTTTTCCTTCTTCCTTCCCTCCCTCCCTCCCTCTCTTCCTTCCTTCTTCCCTTCCTTCTTTCCTTTCTTTTCTTTCTTTCTCTTTCTTTCTTTCTTTCTTTCTTTCTTTCTTTCTTTCTTTCTTTCT
>NW_022436950.1:5944377-6079316 GCF_009761245.1 Sapajus apella | reverse complement strand
CTTTTCTTTCTTTCCTTCCTCCCTTCTTTCCTTCTTTCTCTTTCTTTTTCCTTCTTCCCTCCCTCCCTCCCTCTCCTCCTGCCTTCCTACCTTCACTCCCCCTCCCTCCTTCTTTTCTTCCTTCCTTTCCTCCCTCCTTTCTTCCTTCCTTCCCAACAGAATGCTTACAGAGCACCTATAGGCAATTTTCTAGATTTGCGTACTCGGGCCTCAGGAAATGGTGATAATCATTAGGAAGTAGGGTCTATCCAATCCAGCTCTATATAGATAACACCTAAGGAATTTAAAAAAATTTTGAACATCTTTATGAAAGTGAGAAAATGCTTTTTTAAAAAAACGAATAATGGAAACCACGTCGATGAGACAGCCACCTAGAATTCATCATGCCTATACATAGCCAAGCATGCATCAAGGACATGTGGCCCGAGTACGTGTCGTTCGGCAGCTCCACCGTCCTGAGGAAGTGGTGGTTTTCCTGGGCTGGGGTGTTTGAGAGCACAGTTAAGTTGACCTGTGTTCCTCAACTCCAGGCTCTGCAGTTCTCTCCTTTGGGGTCCATACTGCTCTGGTCCTCTCTGTCAGTGCAAGGAGGTAGAATTTCTTTCGGCTAAGTCTTGGTTTCTTTCCACACACTTGTCCAGAGCTCAAGCTTTGAAATCTGACTCTTCATCAGTTTGCATATATGAAAAATTCACAAATTCTAGTTCATCTTAGTGGATCAAACTACATGCAGATGGTCTTGTGCTTTTAGCTGGAAGCCCTGTATCTGCAGCCTCTCACATTCTGGTCTCCCTGTGGGGAAGGAGGAGCCTTTCTGTGGAAGGTTTCCATTGCCTCTGGCCAGGTGCCTAATGAAAGTGACAGTAGCCACTACACTCCCTGCATAATGCAGTTACCTCTCTGCCCAGCCAGCCTTGTCTTCCAGGGCTAACAGATAATTACTGCTTAATTATCTCTCAGTCGAAGTTGCATAGTTACCTTGTAAAATGCAATGTTTCTAGTTGCCATGGCTTATATATGACAGGTAGGTTTATCTTTATATAGTCTATGAATTTGTACTGATTTTATGCAACAGGTTTCCAAAGTCAGTTCTTGTTATTTTATTCTGCATGTAAGCCGTTTCTGGAGAATCTTTCCTTCCTGTGCCTACCTGGATCCATGTCCCCGCTTGCCACTTCAGACTGGGTTCTTCACCCTGGGGCAGTCCCCTTCCTCTTTGGAATGTCTGGACCGAGTTTTCAGATGGGCATGAGTTAGTCAACTCTGGAGCAGGTTCATGCTGGAGCAGGTTCCCCTTCCTCTTTGGAATGTCTGGACCGAGTTTTCAGATGGGCATGAGTTCAGTTTCAAGGATGCCGTTTCTTAGCAACAATGAATTGCTTGCTTTGTTATCTGTGGATCGATTGTCTCTGCCTGCTGCTCTCAGCTCCATTTTTTTCACACTGATCATTGGGAATAAATATTGCTGATGAGCTGAGACCAACGTGCTCCCCGCTCCAAAACAAACTAAAAAAACTAACCAAAGGAACACATTGAGGGACTATTCTAACTGTCCTGTTCTAGTTGAGTGTCCACAGTATTCATCAGTACTATTTAATGTTTTATATACACTCCAAATTGGCTTGTTATTTTAGTGTCTGAACAATTATTGCCAGTAAAATTACAGATATACATATACATGGTTTACTTTTATTTCATTGATTATGAATGCAAGTAAAATATTATTTTCTTTGTGTGCTCATTGACTGCTTATGTTTCTTGTGTGAGTTGGCCAGTCAGGATCTCTGTCCATTTTTCTCCTGTGGCCTTTGTTAGCAGAGTTAAATTTCTTTCTCGCCCACCACTCACCAGCCAGGTAAGCATGAGTTCCATCCACCCAGAGCCTCAGACTATGCATCACTACAGCAAGAAACTTAGACTCAAGAATCCCCAGGCCCTTGGAGGCCTGAGGAGGTCCTCTGATTTTAGAATTTTCTTCCTTTTGCCCCAGAAATAAGTGTCAGGAAGGAAAACTTCAGAGCAGTGTGAGAGAAGGAAATGGGGGACCCTACTTATTTTGGGGCCATGGAAGTCAGTTCTGAGAGGGGAGCTGAGCAGGAGGAGCAAGGGGAGCAAGGGGAGACATGAGCCTGAGTAGAAGTGGCCAATTGCAGTACAGAGTAAGGGAATGATGAGGGGTGGCAGGAACCTTCAGCAGAATCTGGCGCCAGGCACAGAAGGTTTGAGAGCCTCTGAACTATCTCTGAAACAGATGAGAATAACTGGGAATGTGGTATTCTTCCCAGTATCTACTCTCTTTACCATGTAGCTTCTCAGTGTTCACCCATGATAGGCAGGGAAACATCCCCACACCTTTATGTTGGGCTGGACTCTGTGATTTGCTTTGGCCAAGGGGGTTGTTAGCCCACTGGGTACAGCAGGCATGAATGTGCAGATGAGATTCTGCTTGTACCTGTGTGCTTCCACCACTGCCCAAGGGTGTGTGTGACCAGCCGGCCTGCCAGTCTTAGGAGGAGAGACCCACAGTGCAGAGCCAGCCCCAGTCAAGCTGAGCTCAGGCCAGCTGACCCCAGCCAACCCACAGACTCAGGAGCCACCTAAACACCTGTAACTGCATGTCGTGGTGGGTTGGTCTTCAGAATGAAGGCTGTAGGTATCTGATACACAGCAAACTGGGCTGGAGTGAGGCCAGTGTTGTCCTCTAGGGCATTTCGAAGTCCTGCTGCATGAGTTGTGTCAGTTTCTAGAAATTTCCAACACTGGCAGAAGCCCAGATACTGGTTGGGGTTAAAAGGAAGGAAGTCCAGTAGGACCCAAGGAAGAGGGAACTGGTAAGCGATGGAAAGGCCATCAAGATCCATCCATGTGGAGTGGGAATCACTGAATTCACCTCAACAAAGAAACAGGAGTAAACCAGGAATCTGTGACATCCATAAGCAGGAAACCTGAGACATCCCTGAAATAGCACAGAGGGCATGAAGGAAGACGAATACTTCAACACCTGTGTGTGCCCTGTGGGACACCTGGCACCCTGGAGGGAATCTCATTCATTGGAACAACACTGATTCTGATCATACCGCCCTTTGGGGCAGGTATACACTGCGTACTGCTAAGGATGTGAGCCTCAGCATCTGAGAACTGACAAGGGCCAGACCAGACTGAGATTGGTCAGGTAGTATGTGTGTGCAGCATAACAGATGTCAACTCTCAGTCCTTCCAGCCATCCTGGGAATAGTCGCAAACATCAACACTGTATAGATCAGGACACAGGATCATGTAGATCTAATGATTTACTCCGGGTGATGCGAGCAGAAACAGGCAGGACCCAGGTCCAAAACCATCCTGAGCCTGAATTTCACCCTCTTTAAAGAGAAGCCTGACATACATTGTAACTATCTAAAAGCTATCTTCCTGGCCATCGTGGGCCTTGATTTTAGACACTAAGAACATCCAGTGAATTCCTTCTAATTTTATTCTATGCTCACAAAGTAATCTTCCATTTGTACATTGTTTTCTCATATAGACTTGTTAATGAGATGACCATGAATGTATTCAACTTTATGAAATTCATTCCCTGGTTCTCATTGTAAATTTGTAGGTTGGCATTCTCAAGCAGTTTCCAGGATTTGCTGCATTTAGCTAGAATGAAACTGGGCAGCTCTGGTTGTGCTGACCAGTTAAGATTCTGGACATGCAGGAGACCCCAAATTATGGGAAACCACCCAAGTGCTGCTGTCCAGCAAGACTTTGAAGTTACCTTCCTGGACAACATTTCTGAGACTTCAGGTCCTCCAGCTGCAGGATGTAATGGCAAGACTGGGCTGGAGGTCTTGCTTTTAGAAGCTGTGTTCTTAAATTGCACTTTGTCTTCTCAGGTTAACAGTACTGTGCTTCAAGAACAGAAAACCAAACAATGCATGTTCTCACTCATAGGTGGGAGTTGAACAATGAGAACACATGGACACAGGGAGGGGAACATCACACACTGGGACCTGTCAGGGAGAGTGGGGTGGGGGGAGGGATAGCATTAGGAGAAATACCTAATGTAGATGACAGGTTGATGGGTGCAGCAAACCACCTTGGCACATGTATACCTGTGTAACACACCTGCACGTTCTGCACAGGTACCCCAGAACTTAAAGGGGACGGACAACAGGGGGTGGAGAGTTGGGGAGGGATAACATGGGGAGAAATACCAGATATAGGTGATGCAGAGGAAGGCAGCAAACCACATTGCCATGTATGTACCTATGCAACAATCCTGCATGTTCTTCACATGTACCCCAAAACCTAAAACGCAATTTAAAAAAATAGTACTGGCTTTTGTAATCTATTAATACTTTCTGCTGTTATTAGCTACCAATGCTAAGGGTAAAAATCAAACTATGGGATGCTGATAGAATATTTAATTAATTAATTAATTAATTAATTATTTAATGACAGGATGTTTCTCTGTCGCCCAGGCTGGAATACAGTGATGCAGTCACAGCTCCCTGCAGCTTTGAACTCCTCGGGTCAAGCAATCCTCTTGCCTCAGCCTCCTGAGTAACTGGAACTACAGGTGCACACCACACCTGTAGTGTGCCTGGCTAATTCTTTTATCTTTTGTAGAGACAAGGTCTTCTTGTGTTGGCCTGGCTGGTCTCAAACTCCTGACCTCAAGTGATCCTCCCACCTCAGCCCCACAAAGTGCCAGGATTACAGGTGTGAGTCACTGCACCCAGTCTGGAATTTTAAAAAATCAATCCATAGTATCGCATTTATGAATCTCAAGACTGAAACTCCTGGATCCGTGTGTGCAGCAACCTGGTGCTGTCTGTGCAGTTGAAATAGCCTTGACAGCCTTGAGCACGTGCTTGGTGGAAGTCCTATGGATGCAATGTGAAGAGACACTTGTTGCCACGTCTCAAGTGTAAATCCTCTGTTCCAAACAAGTTTTGATAGGTTTTGTTTTATTTTGTTGGTTACTAATTCAAACACTTGTCCTTTGTTAATAGTCAGTGATTAATTTCAGCTCTTTTTCATGTGGGAATTGCTCAAAGCTCGTCTCAAAACTGTGCTGCATTTGTCAGCATGACTCATCTTTTTCCAATGTGTGAGCAAATAACAGGGTTATCCAGTCCATACTTCGGGAAATGAGCACAAGTTAAGTAAGCTGGCAAACGACTGCTATTTCTCTTCTTTTGAGTTTGAAATGAAAGGTGTTTTTTTTTATAAGATTATTTTTATGCTGGGTGTAGTGGCTCATGCCTGTAATCCCAGTACTTTGGGAGGCCAAGATGGGTGCATCACTTGAGCCCAAGAGTTTGAAACCAGCCTGGGCAACAGAGTAAGACACCTGTCTCTACAAAAATAATTAAAAAAAAAAAAAAAGCCAGGTGTGACGGTGCATCACGCCAGCTACTTGGGAGGCTGAGATGGGAGGATTTCTTGAGCCTAGGAGGTAGAGGGGTTACAGTGAGCTGTGATCGTACCACTGCCCTCCAGCCTGGGTGACAAATATAGACCTTGTCTCAAAAAAAAAAAAAGATTTTTTTCTTTACAAAGAATGTTTTATTTGTTATAGTAACATACAGAAACAAAGATATATAATAATCGTATAGCAGGATGGGTTTTCCCAATGTGAACCCACTGGTGTAATCAGCACCCAGAGAGAGAATCAAAACATTAGCAGCACCCTAGAAGTTCCTGTGGGTCCCTGATTTCTAACTTCATAGATAAGCTTTGTCCATCCCTGAAGTTTTATATCAATGGATCATATGCTGTATACTCTTTGGTCTGAGTGTTCATTTTTTTTCATTGGCTGTTAGGTTTGTGCGTTGTATCCATATTGTTCAGCAGTTGCTTGGTTTTTTTCATTGCTGTATAGTATTCCATAACAATCCAGTTTATTTGCTTATCCTACTGTTAATTCTGTCCTCCATGATTAATGATGTGAAACCCCACTTTCAAGTAGTTATCAGCCAATTATTCAATAACTTTTGTTCATTTTTCTACTAGATTCTTTCCTTTGGTTTTTTTAAATTTAAAAAATTTTTAATTTTGGAAAAATGTTAATCTACAAAAAAAGTTGCCAGAATTTCCTACTGAATACTCATATAACTTTTCATCTAGATTCATCAATTGTTAACCATTGATCCTATTTGTTGTATTTTTCTCTCCATCTCTCTGTATATCAACATTTTTGTGAATTATTGAGAATGAATCATGTTGATATCATGTTCCCCAATCAATATTCACTCAAATTTTTATCTGAAATAATTATTGCTATGGTGGTTGCAAAATCCACTCTATTATGCCTTCTACATTTGTGAGTTGCCAAGCTACTGTAAAATGTTTGCCACATTTGTTGTATTTTTCTATCTGTCTACCTACTTATGTACCTATCAGCTCTTTTGTGAATCACTAAAAGTAAGCTGTAGACACCATAACCTTTTGTTGCTAAAAACTTAAGTATATCTCAAATACAAAGGCAGTTTCTTTCAAAATTACTGTATAAAATCCAAGAAATTTAACATTTTTATATTAATATTATTTAATGTATTATCATAAAAATTTGGCAATTATCTCAATAATAGCATTTTCTCCTAATGTGATATTACATGTTGCATTTAGTTTTCCTGTCTGTTTAGTATTCTTTAATCTGAAATAGGTCCTTAGCCTTTTTTAAAATGATGTTAACATTGTTTTAAGAATATATTCATGTTGTAGAAAGTGTTTTAATTGGCTATTTCTGGTTCCTTCTTCAAGACTAAATTCAAGCTACTTATTTTCTCAGAATAGTTCATGATTGAAGCTGTTTCTATCTCAATGCATCACTTCAGAAAGCTCATGACATCATTCTGATCACTCAGACAAAGAGGTGTCCACTAGATTTCTCCACTAAAAAGATTCATTTTCCTTCCATGTAATTAACATATCATCTACAGGGAGAAGACACCATGTTGATATCATGTTACCCAGCAAAGATTCACCCAAATTCTTGCCTGAAGTAATTATTAATATAGTGGTTATAAAATGGCAATTTTTCAACTTTGTTATGATTTTTATATTTTGCTAGTTGTCATTCTACTATAAAAGTGTTTTTACTTTTATTTATTAATTCATCTGTATGTTTAGTACAGTATGGAGTCCTGTTTTCATTTTATATTCAATATGTTATTATTCATTTTTGCTTTTATTCTTTTGAGGAGCAGAACTGTCCTAAACTTCACCAATGTGAGGTCCTTAATGCTGGTTTGCACATGTCATGTTGGAGGGGGGTGATCTTTTAACGCTTCCTTGATTTATGGGCAACATATCCCAGGCTTATTAATAGAGTCTTCTGATGTTCATAACTTCG
This sequence comes from Sapajus apella, assembly GCF_009761245.1. NCBI lineage: Eukaryota > Metazoa > Chordata > Mammalia > Primates > Cebidae > Sapajus > Sapajus apella. The sequence continues at coordinate 6,071,974 of NW_022436950.1, read as the reverse complement.
TGATCAAGTTCAATTTATTAATACATGGCTACCACTCTTTGTACTATGATTAGGAAATCCTTACTTAATAAAAGTTCACCTTATTATGGCTACCACCTTTTGTATTTTGACTTGAAAAATCCTTGCTTACTTAACACAACTTAAGGAAATTATTTTCCTGTGATTTTTTTTCTACAGACTTTTGTGCTTAGATCTACAGTCCTGCTTGAATTGAATTTTGCTTACGGATTTTATATAATGTTCTGGTTCTTCTCTATAAGGAAGAAAGGGGCACTATTAATTATGGAGGGGTCAGCAGATATAGACTAGACCCATCTGAGAAAATTTGAACAATTTCCAGCCAACACTTTAAAGCCCTCTGGTATGCATTGGCTCCTGGCTACCTCAAGACCTCATTTCTTACAGATCTCCCTGTCACACTGATGGCTTCGCTGTTACTCAAACCTGTCAAGACAGCCCTTATCCTAAGTCTGTGTTCTTTCTTCCAATAGAACTCTTGTCTGCCATACAACCATTGGGCCTACTCTTCACTGAGGTCTCTGACAGTCACCCCCTGAGACATATTTCCTCAACCACCCAATGAAAACTAGCTCTACCCTATGCCCTTAGTTACCGCCTTCTGCTTTTCCTTGTGTCCTTTTCTTCACAGTACCTCCCGCCACCTGATGGAGGGAGGACTCTAAGTTCCAAGAGGGCAGGAGCAGATTTTCTTTCATTTACTTTTGTGGTCTTGCACGTAGCTATGACTCTGCCTGCTGCACACCAGGATGCAATAAATATTGGCCAAGGGCATGAATGTGGTGTTTGTCTCTTCCATATCTTAGTATCCAGTGGACCTAGCTTTTCTCACTATATTCTTTTAAGAACTTTTTATGTGCTTCTTTGGTCTGCTTATTTTTCCAGAAAACAAAATAGAATAAAATTTTCAAGTTGTAAAACAAGCAAACAAAAATATTTCTATTTGTTGAAATCAACTGTCTTTGTCCACTTTGTGGACTAAGTAACAGAATACTTAAGATTGGGTGAGTTAGAAAGAAAACAAATTTTATTTCTGAGGATTCTGGTGGCTACGAAGTCCAAGATCATGGCATTGATCTCTGGGGAGGACCTTGTTGCTGTGTCCTCACATGGCAGAGGCAGACAGGCAAGAGAGCAAGCCAAACCAATGTTTCATGAAGATTCTTTTCTAATGGCCTTAATCCCTTTCCTGAGGAAGGAGCCCTCATGGCCTAATCACCTCTTACAGACCCCATCTCTTAATTCTGTCATATTGTAAACATCTACATCTTGAAGGGGACACATTCAAACTACAGTATTGTCTAAAGCTAAAAAATAACTTGAGAAAAATTGACATTTTTAACAGTATCTGTCTTACCACTCAGAAATATGGAATGTCTATTCTTTCCTTCCTTTCAATGGTTCTTTTACTGCCCTCAATGCAATTTTTAAATTCTATCATTTACATTTATTTGCTTTTGAGATTATTTTGAGGTATTTTATGGAATCTTTCATGTTATTACAGCGAATAAGATTCTTTTTGTATCATATCTTCTCTAACTCAGGATTTAAAGTATTTGTGAAAGGTCTTTTGGGTACTGGGTTTGTCCATATGTTTTGATGAAATCTCATCTAACAGGGCTCATTGCACGACACTTTGCTACTATGGACATCATAACAATGACTAATATAATAATAGCAATCATGAGATAACAATTATAGCAATAACATGACCATGACATAACAGAACACTAAATTGCAGGTGTTCTCAATACCTGTAACCCCTGGAGCTAGTAGGCCTGCAATGGATATTTGTTGTTATGAATTAATAAATTTGTAGCCATAGCCAGTGTGGTGGCTTACCCCCTGTAATGCCTTGGGAGGCAGAGGCAGGTGGATCACCTGAGGTCAGGAGTTTGAGACCAGCCTGACCAACCTGGTGAAGCCCCGTGTCTCCTAAAAATACAAAATTAGCTGGGCGTGGTGACACATGGCTGTAATCCTAGCTATTTGGGATACTGAGGCAGGAGAATTGCTTGAAACTGAGAGGTGGAAGTTGTAGTGAGCTGAGGTTGTGCGATTGCACTCCAGCCTGGGTGACAAGAACAAAACTCTGTCTCAAACAAACAAACACACACAAAAAAACAAGGAGACCCTCTCTCAAAAAAAAAAAAAGAAAGAAAGAAAAGGAAAAAATTTGTAGTCATAGTCACAATTCTCATTTTCTCCTGATTTCACGGAGTGCAACTCAAGTGAGTTCCTACTATGATAATGAGCATTGTTGGGAGAGAATGCTTCTTAATCTCCTTCCAGTCATACTTTTCAAAAAGTTATAGCTGGAAAGAGGACTAAAATGTATTGAAATCATTGTCAACACCTTTTGAAATGGTTCTATATCTTTTACTTTTTTCATATATCAGTTTAATACATTATTTAAATTTGATAACATCTTTCTAATGTTTCCTGAGATAAATCCCACATATCTGTGTATATGTATGTTCAGATTTAGTACAGTGGTTTGTGGTAAAATTTTCCTTAGGATCTTTATACATGAGAGTGATTTACAATTGTCATATCTGTGCTGTGCTAATCCATGTTGAAATCAGGTTTAGGTTAGCATTTCAAAAACACATTTCCTGTTAAATTATGTAACTTGCTTGAAAGGATAACTAAAGCCAGAGCCTTTAAAGAGTAATTATTTGAATCTTCCTATGATACTTTTTCATTAGCGGCCCTGTTGTTTAAAAGTTTTTTTAATTTAATTTCTATTTTAAGTTCTGGAGTACACATGCAGGTTTGTTATATAGGTCAATTTGTGTCATTGGGGTTTGCTATACAGATTATTTTATCACTTGGGTATTAAGCCTAGTACCCAGTAGTTATTTTTCCTGATTCTCTTCCTCCTCCCACCCTCCATTCCCAAAAAGGTGACAGTGTGTTGTTCCCCTCTATGTGTCCACATGTTCTTATTATTTAGCTCCGATTTAAAGTGAGAACATATGGTATTGGGTTTTCTGTTCCTGCATTAGTTTTCTAAGGATAATTGTCTCCAGCTCCATCCATTTTCCTGCAAAGAACATGATCTCATTCTTTTTTCATGGCTGAATACTATTTCATGGGGTGTATGTACCACATTTCATTTATCCAGTCTACCACTGATGAACATTTAGGTTGATTTCATGTCTTGCTGTTGTGAATAGTGCTGGGGCAATAAACAAACACATGCATGTGTCTTTACAGTAGAACAATTTATAGTCCTTTGGGCATATACCCAGTTAGAGGATTGCTGGGTCAAATAGTATTTCTATTTTTAGGTCTTTGAGGAATCACCACATTGTCTTTCACAATGGTTGAATGAATTTACACTCCTACTAACAGTGTATAAGTGTCCTTTTTTCTCTGCAGCTTCACCAGCATCTGTTATTTTTGGTTTTTTAATACCAGCCATTCTGACTGATGTCAGATACTATCTCATTATGGTTTTGATTTGCATTTCTCTAATGATCAGTGATGTTGAGTCTTTTTTTCATATGCCTGTTGGCTGCAGGTATGTCTTCTTTTGAAAGTGTCTTTTCATGTCCTTTGCGCACTTTTTAATAGAATTTTTTTTCTTTTAAATGTGTTTAAATTCCTTATAGACGCTGGATATTAAACCTTTGTCACATGCATAGTTTGCAAAAATTTTCTCCCATTCTATTGGTTGTGTGTTCACTTTGTTGATAATTTTCTTTGGTGTGCAGAAGTTTAGTTTAATTAGATCTCATTTGTCAACTTTTGCTTCTGTTGCAATTGCTATTGGTGTCTTCATCATGAAATCTTTGCCTGTTCTTATGTCCAGAATGATATTGCCTAGGTTGTCTTCCAGAGCTTTTAGAGTTTTGGGTTTTACAGCTAAGTCTTTAATCCATCTTGAGTTGATTTTTGTATATGGTATAAGAAAGAAGTCCAGTTTCAACCTTCTGCTTACGGCCAATCAGTTTTCCCAGCACCAGTTATTGAATAAGGGAATCCTTTACCCATTGCTTCTTTTTGTCAGGTTTGTCAAAGATCAGATAGTTGTAGATGTGTGACCTTTCTTCTTGGTTCTCTATTCTGTTCCCTTGTTCTGCATGTCTGTTTTTGTACCAGTACCATGCTGTTTTGGTTACTGTAGCCCGGGTAGTATAGTTTGAAGTTGGGTAGTGTGATATCTCTAGCTTTGTTTTTTTGCTTAGGATTGCCTTGGCTTTTTTGATTTCATACAGATTTTAAAATATTATTTTCTAGTTCTGTAAAGAATGTCAGTGGTAGTTAAATAGAAATAGCATTGAATCTATACATTGCTTTGGGCAGTATGCATTTTAACTATATTGATTCTTTGTATCCATGAGCATGGAAAAGTTTCTACCATTTAAAAAAATCCTGGCTCTGCACAGTGGCTCATGCCTGTAATCCCAACACTTGGGGAGGCTGAGGCAGGCGGATAATGATGTCAGAAGATTGAGACCATCCTGTCTAACACAGTGAAACCCTATCTACTGAAAATATAAAAAAATTAGCTGGGCGTGGTGGTGAGCGCCTGTAGTCCCAACTACTTGGGAGGCTGAGGTAAGAGAATCACTTGAACTCAGGAGGTGGAGGTTGCAGTGAGCTGATATCACACCACTGCACTCCAGCCTGGGTGATATAGCCAGACTAGGTCTAAAAAAAAAAAAATAAAAAAAAAAAAAAAACAACAAAAAAACCCCACAGAATATTTTCATTTATTGATATTTTCAAGTTTCAATTCTGCTAAGTAGATGCATAGCTTTAAGAAATAGCATTATACCTTTTGTTACAATTGTGACTTTCTAATTTTATGTTTTTGTATGATAGATTGTTAAAAATTAAATTTGATTTGCCTATTTTACATTTTGTAAAAAGAAGCAGCTCTTGGTTCTATTTATAGATTTCTTTTTTCATGATTAACTAATTCCTGTCATATTTCTTTTATTTCTTTTCTCCTGGTTTCCTTAGGACTAATTTTGTTTATTTTTTTAACTCAAAATAAATAAATGAATCATACACACATACACACACATGCATACACACACACAAAACCTGAGGCGAATACTCTAGAAACTTACTGTCATTCTTTTCCTTAAAAGTTGTGCTTTTCTGTCTGATAATCTTATTAACTAAGATGTATGTATTTTAAAATAGTACATTCTCATTTTCATGCTCATCTAAGTTACCCACTATAGTATATGTTAATTTACCTCTTAATCCTTCAGGTTTTTAGACAAATGATTTTCACTTTTATCTGTTTTTGAATTTATGAGTGATTTTGGTACTTTCTCTTAAACCCAGGTTATTAATTTGTAGGTTTGTTTGTATTTTATTAAAAATATGTTTTGTACAATTTCTATTTTGGGGAATATATGTTCTGTAGGGGTGAGCCTATGACCAATTTTCTAAATTTTCATGGACACTTAAAATAAGAAAGAAAGCTTATACATGTCTATAAATTTCTCTTTATTAATTACATTGATCAAATCTACTATTCTTATATGTATTTTCTGGGTGTTTAATCTTTCTTGGACTGACACTATTAGTTTAAAATTTTACCATGCTTTTCTGTTCAGCACTCTTTGGAATTAAAATCATTTTTGCTTTGCCAGTTTTGATTCAACATACAAAGCTCTAACACAATTATTTTCTTACATTGCATTGGGGTTTGTGTCCATTAAAATGGCCTTATTTGTCCCATTAAACAGTATTTGCTTGCAATTTAATTTCCCTTCAATTACATTTCTATCTTCTTTATATATGCTAACATTTCCATGTTGTATATTTGTTCATCCTTTCATTTTTCATTTCCCTGTTTTCCCCACTTTGGGTGTATTTTTATAAGCAGCATGTCAGGGAGACTCTTGGAATTTTAATAAGTGAGATTAATCCATTTGTTGTCCTGCCATGCTGCCGTGTTTTATGTTCTCAGCTTTAACACTGCCTACTGCTCACTTTCTTGTCTGCCCTTTGCCTTAGAGAAATATGTTTCGCTTGCTCTTATCTTCTGAAATGGTTTTGAACTTTGACATTCTAAATTTAATCCTATTAGAGCAGAGCTTTCCAGAGAGTGTTTGGCAGACCAACTCATCCCATGAGATGTTCTGTGAAAAAAAAAAAAAGAATCTGTGGTCAAATACTACATGCTACATAATCCCTTAGAGAGCCTTAAAGCCCAGCAGTGTAGTAAAGGCTCTGAGAAGTCCTGCAGTGGGTGCAGGGGATGGGGAGGAGCCTGTCTTTGTTTTCCCGTTATTTTTTTAAGAGGGCTCTTATCATCATTATAGCCTGAAGTTCTCAAGAAAATACTTCCCAAATGTTAGCCAAAGAGGAATTTCTCAGCCTTCACTGGTGTGGGCAGACTCCAGGGTGGATGCTTCTCTCCTTGAGTCCTATATAAGACTCAGCATGCGGCTTAGTGTCCCAAAGAAGAAGAGGGTGAGCCCCTTAGAGCTAGGAGTTTCATAGGAAGGGGAAAGGGGTATGTTTGACCTAGAGGAGACCCCCATGGGGCATGAAGGGGAGGAGAAAGCCCACTCGACTTGGCAGCTGCAGGGAGGAGAGGAGGGCAAAGACATGGAAAGCCAGAGTCCTGAGGCCTCCTCGGACTGAGCTCTCCTGGAGGTAGAAACAGGCCAGAGACCCTAGAAAAATATGAAGGAAAGGGGAAAGCAGGGTGCTTTGTCCCACTGGGGCTCCAGAAGGAGAACAGCTTGCCCCTGTCACCACAGCATCAGGGAGCAGCCTGCTCCCCGTGGTACAGAGGGAGGAGGCTGAGACTCTGAAATCAGGCCTACCCTGGGCCCAAGGCAGGTGTGGGCAGACATCATGGCCAAAGCTGCTGGGTGAGCTGCTGTCTGTGACTGAGACCCTGAGGACCAGCAGCTCCAGTGAGAACCAGCGTGGGACCCACAGGTCCAGGACATGCTGGGGGAGCTGCCTGAGTTTCTACAGCTCAGGCATCAGCTGTAAGGCTGGACCGGCGCCAGTGGAATCAGGACGTCGCTCAGAGGACTGAGAGGGTCCCAGATTCTCATCAGAATTCCTTCTAGGGACAGAGGGAACACTGAAGTTAAGAAACCTGGACTAGAGGTGAGAAAGAAACTACTTCCAAAGGTGTGTTTGAGGGCAGGGGCCCCGCAGGGGGCGGTACAGCATCCTCAGGTTGGGGTGGGGGTTCACTGAAGCCAGAGACAGGGAGGGTGCATGCAGAGGGTACCTCCCACCAGCTGAGACCTTGGCAAAGGACCAGGCAGCCCCCAGTGACACGTCAGAGAAAAAAACAAGGACAATAAATACCCTGGCCTCAATCACCCCCTCCCTCCCATCTCTTGCAATGTCCCTATGGACGTGGCCCTTACAGGTCAGCTTCCCAAAACTCAAAGTCGGAAGAAGTTAGGAGTGAAGTGGGGAGAGGGGCGACAAGGATCTTGCCCTGCCCAAGGACACACACAGACCAGCAAGTGGGCTTAAGGCCCTCCCTGCCCGATGCAGTGAGGTTAAGTCACTTTCCTCTCCACCCAGATGCCATCAAGCTAGAAAGGGCCAAGGACCACTGAGAAGGAGCCCAGACACGTTTCATTAGGGAACTGATCACTTCCTGGCCCCCTGGTGCAGTGAGGTTAAGTTACTTTCCTCTCCACTCACATGTCATCAAGCTGGAAGACGGGTCCAAGGACCACCAAAAAAGGAGCCCCACTTCCTGGTCCCACCAAGCTTCTCAGTCCTAGTTCAGGAATTCTGACCTACAAGAGGAACAGTGATAGAAAATAACACTGTATATTTTGCACATCTGAGTGAAGTGCATAACAGTTAACCCTGACCTCCAAGTACATGAACAGGTCATTAGCATGGTCTAAATACTTGTTTTAGTGGTAGCAGGTTCTAATGAAAGGCCTGCTTTGTTACAGTTAATGCCCCCAAATCGTTGCCATTTCCCTGCACAAATCAGCACTAATTACTTACAACCCACATATTGTTAAACAGTGATGTCTCTGCATCTACCTCCCTCTAATTTAAATACTGTATGATTAGGAGTCGGACACAGTGGCTCACACCTATAGTCCTAGCACTTTGGGAGGCTGAGGCGGGTGGATAACCTGAGGTCAGGAGTTCGAGACCAGCCTGGCCAACATGGTGAAACCGTGTTTCCACTAAAAAATACAAAAATTAGTCAGGCATAGTGGCGCATACCTGTAGTCCCAGCTACTTGGGAGGCTGAGGTGGGAGAATTCCTTGAACCTGGGAGGTGGAGGTTGCAGTGAGCTGAGATGGCACCACTATACTCCAGCCCGGGCAACGGAGCGAGACTCCATCTCAAAAAAATAAATAAAATAAAATAAAATAAATAATAAATAAGTACTGTGTGATTAGGAACCTCATGTGAGCTGTCTCCATTAGGCTCTATTGAGTACAAGCTTGGGGTAGACCCTCAACAAAAGTTCTACCTTAGAAAGATCAGCAGTATTTCTCTGTATGCAACATGTCAGTGTCAAAAGCCAGTCCTGTGGAGAGCCCAGCTGGACTTGAATGAGTTGGGAAAAATGCAACAGCGCCACTGTTTGCACCTACTTTTCACGCATTCTTCCATCATCCAGGAAGCTTGGCAGGAACCATGGGTTGGAGCGATATAGGTAGATCATCTGCTAATCACAGGAAGGATTAATAATGGAGCTTCTAGAATCATCTCTAGGATGGCTCAGCAGTATGTTTTCAACAAGTTCTCCTCGAAGTTGTATCTTGCATCTCCTTATTCACACTGTTGGATGGACTTCTGACACATGGGGCTTCCATGGGGGTGGACTTTGGCTAGAATAGCAACTGCACATCAGAATTACCTGCGGGGCATTAAGCTTTTAAGCTGCTGCCTGGTTTCCACCTGGGCCATCTGATCAGAGCCTTTGGGGGTAGTTTGGCGTTTATGCTGTTTAAGGAGCCTCAGGCAGCTCTGGTGTGCAGGTAGGATAGACCTGAGAACCACTAAGCTGGGTGGAGATCTCCTGTATTCATCTGTCACTCACTCTTCCCAGGAGGAAGAGAAGTCAGTTGCTCCAGGTGACTACTGGAGGGCGACCTAGGTGTTTCCAGCCCAGCTCTTTACTTTCTCCTTGAGCCTGCCCACCTGCAGGGAGAGTCTGCTCTGGTCTGTCAGGGACTGCCTCTAAGGACCAAGCCCTGTGGGTGTCAAGCTGTGTCCCAGCCAGATGAATGTCTGCTAATTAAGTGTCAAAATATTAGCAAGTGCATCTGGCTGAGATCTAAAGCCATATCTCCAATGGGCTTTGGTCAGTGACAAGGCTGGTATTTTCATCTCCTGCCTGGCTCCTCTCTATATCTCATTGGTTCAAAATGCAGACAGTGAAGAACAGAATGGCATTTACAGACAGACTCTCCCCTAAGCTAAGGCCATATCATTGGCAGGTGCTTTTCTGTTACCAGGAAAAATGTAGGGAATCCTCAGAATGTGCATTGCAAGAATTTCTATATTTGTCTTTTTTTTTTTTTTTTTCTGAGACAGAATCTCATTCTGTCACCCAGGCTGGAGTGCAGTAATGCACTCTTGGTCCACTGCAACTTCTGCCTCCCAGATTCTAGCAATTCTCTTGCCTCAGCCTCCCTAGAGGCTGAGATTACAAGTGTACACCACCATGCCTGTCTAATTTTTGTATTTTGGGTAGAGATGGGGTTTCACCAGGTTAGCTAGGCCGGTCTTAACTCCTGACCTCAGGTGATCCACCTGCCTCCGCCTCCCAAAGTGCTGGCATTACAGGCGTGAGCCCCTGCGCCCTGCCCGACCGCCCGATATCTATATTTGTAATAAAGAAACATGAGTAAACAGAAGCAAATCAAATCCGTTTTCATGATGATAAACACTGGCTTGTATGTTTCTTTGCTTTTATTCCAGTTTCTAAACTAGCCCTCTGGAGATGAGGGTCAAATACATATCTGCAGGGGAAGCAAACAATGGCGACTACAGAAAGGCAAATTAGGATGGAGCCCTGGGGTCCTAGATGTGGTCCTTACACGGGGATCGAACCTAGCGTGGTCCATTGAGATTTGTCCAGAGAGTCTGGCTGGGCCACACCCCCCACCATGGTGTCATCTTCCCTGTGGCAGCTCTTGCCTAACGTAGGTTCATCATGAACTCGGAGCACACAGCCTGGTCTGAAAGGCAGCCCTTACCCTAAATCCGAGCAGCCACTACCGCATCGAGTGGCACGCACTTTTTTTAGGCTTTCTAATTCATATGGAAGAAATGTCTTTTAGGGAATGTGGTACCAGATTACATTCCCGGAAGAAATGTATGAGCCTTCTCCAGTCTCACTAACATTTATTATTATTTTTTAGCCTTCACCATGTAGATGAAAAACATCATATGGTTATTTAACCTTCAGTTTGTTGATTAATTCTAAGATGAAAACTTTACATATTTTTATTCTTTCTTGAATTAAATGTCTCTTTATTTTCCCCTTAGAATATCTTTCTTATTTTTCAGAGATCTTTATATAGTAAAATTCGTATAGATTAAAAATATTTCCCCCAGGATGTCATTATTCTTAGTTTGTGATGGTGGTTTTCCTGTTTTTCACGGAAATTTATAAGATCATACATGATATTACTTTCCTTTATTTCTGCCTTTGATGTCATGCTATTTTACCTATTTTATGAATATTCACTTACATTTTCTTCTCTTATATTCTATTAGGTTGGAGCAAAAGTAATTGCAGTTTTGCCGTTACTTTTAATGCCAAAAATCCCATCAAAATTCAAAAATCCCTTGAATAAACTTTCCCTCTCAGTCTCTAAGTCCCAACCTCAACATGGATGAGGGTGTTTAAAAGCTGCACAAATAGATCTTGAAATCTACAGTGAAATTTCTGTACCAAAGTCTCATTGGAATGTAGCATCTCAAGCCTCAGGTGAACCAATGGGTTGAGTCCCATCGTAAGGTGTGGTTATAGCATTTTACAACCAATGAATATCTTGGATCTGGCAAAGCGTATGGCCTAAGTTGGAAGCTTTCTAGACCCAGCCAACTTGCTAGGTGGTTTCTTCTGTGAAGAGAGACTGAGCCTCTGACCATGATCCACAAGAGCAGAGCTGGGAGCCCAAAGGTGGGACACCGGACAGTCCCTACTGGGACTGAGGAGGCTGTAGCAGCTGTTGGGTATATGTGTTTCAAATGTGCTGGACAGGTTTTCACATGTGGCTATGTCAGCAAAAAAGCAGCAGTGTTCTTGTCTGGGCAGATGATCCAGCTTTCCTTCCACCTGGCATTGGCAGGAAGGACAGACCCTTCCAGTCCATGTGAGTCCTTAACACCAGGACTCACTGACTAATGGACAAGATTGACCATGAGTTCATAATTGTTGAAGGCTAGTGTTAGATGCATTATGCTCTTCAGGAGCAGGTTACTGTGGCTGTTAGTAGCCCTTTGCAGGGTGCAGGGTGAGGATATCCACACCCACTACGAGGTTAGTTTGAGGATTTTCACTGAGACTCTTTGGAGAACTTGAGGCATGTTCCCCATAGTTTGGGGCTGAACTGGCCTCTGACTTCCACCTGAGAAATAGAAAAGGCAGAGAGATGCTGACCAGCTGCTGTCGGTAAGCTGACAGAGAGGGGGGCGCATGGAAACTGGGCTGTGCACCCAGAGTTTCTTGGGGCAAAGAAGTCATGAGCATCCCCATTTGGCCCACATGGGTGATGCCATAGTGGGGAGATGTCAGGTCTTGCAAAATAGTGTCCTTAGAGGGAAAAACCTGCATCAGAGAAGTTTGAGGTATTGCTGGATTCCTAGGGAGTGACAAAGGAGTAAGAGGCTCATCTCACAGATGAGGCGACAGAATCACAGATTTAAAGTGATTTACCAAAGTTCATCAAGCAGTAATGGATGCATCTGGGGTAAATTAGAATTCTTAATAGAGGAGGGAAGTTGGAGGTATAGAGGGACAAGATTGACCATGAGCTGATAATTGTTGGAGGCTGGTCTTAGCAGATGGGGTGCATTATATCATTCTCTCGATTCTCTTTTATGTGTTTGGAAATTTCCATAATAAAAACTTAAAGCGTGTGTTGAACAAACAGTTTGGTGAGGATGCTGAACAATCAGAGGGTGTAGATTATAAATGACTGGGAGGCCCGCACCTGTGCATTCTGGCTGAGGCCCAGCCCTGGTGCAGCAGGGATTCAAACCCCCAAGTCTGCCGGCAGCCCAAGTTTCCACTGTCTCCCCAGATTGCCCACTTTGCTGAAATGGCCAAAGAAGAAGTGAATCTTGTGACCAGGCCTTTTGGTCCCCTCTGTCTATTACCTGACCCCTGGGTCTCTGCTTCCATCCCAGTCTCCTCCTCCTAGGCTGATTGGAATATTGGGGTAACAGGGGGAATCCTCCCAAGGATATGACCGGAAAATCAGATTTTCCCATGAAGAGTTAAATTAACTGCAGATCTGAGTGAAGATGTACGGAACCTCACTGCAGAGGCAGAATGAGTTTTCAGCCATTAATGGAGGAACCAGATGCTCATTTGTCTAATGAACAGGTTTCAAGGTCACATTTCTTCTCCATGAATGCATATTCCTTGTAAAAGTCATTGAAATAATATGTTGGGGAAAGGGGTTTGATCACAAACACCTAGCGTCTTCTACATCTGTGTTCTTCAACCACTAATGTGCCATTAAAGTAGCTCTAATAGTTTAGGCACCAAACTGAGCATTTTGTTTTTATTTGCAAGAATTAGAACAGATTTGAGATTGTCCTTATGGTGTTGTCACGAGCACTCTTCTGCGTTCTGCTGCATGCTCATAAGTGTGAGAGGAAATGGTGAAATTGAGGAAGGTTTTTTTTTGCACATTTGAGTGCCAGCCATCATTTGTCTTGCAGTGGGAAGAAAAACGTTAAGATCCACTATTGTAGATGCTCAATAAATGATTACTGCGTTGAATTGAACACTGAATCTTGCAGTCTCTATTCAGAACAGAAGAGTAGCCATAGAACAATGGATTCCCTTTCATCCCTTTTAGCAAAAACCTCACCCAGAGGGACCGGTATGTGTGAACTGAGGGACAAATTACTCTCTTTGTTTATCAACTTTTTCAGGAAAATAACCATAAAGAATTCTTAGTGGCACATCAACCCTGGTTTTGTTTAAAGGTATTGATGATGATAAATTGGCCTTAAATAAAAGGTTTATGGTTAGGAGTAATTTTATTGATTTGGGGCCTGGCTGATGTCTTGGAAATACAACATTATTTTCAGCAAATCGATCATGTCTGGTTTGGGAAGGCTTTGTACTACGTTTGTCTTAAATTATATTTAAATAATTGAACACAATTTATATTTGTTCATGACCTTTAACTGAACTATCACTGACCGGGCCTTGGAGATCAATTCTGTGGGTGGCTTATTAGTTCTTGTGACTTTTCTAAGATGCTTGATGTTTTTCTACATTTAAATTCTCTATTAGGTGTTGAATTCAGAAATCGAAAATTATTTTTTTGCAATAAGAAAATGTGCTCTGACTCCCTTCACAGTTATAGAGAGACCATGGATATGGACATCACTTTCCTCTTTTGGAGTCAGATATTTAAACTCTAGGGCAAGGAAGGGAAAGGAACACCATGAATCCCAAGACCGCCTCCTTTCCCCTCAGATCTGGGCCTCTGCTGTGACTCAGGATATCTGTTCTTATTTCGTTTTCACCCATCACCAAGAGTGAAGCCCTCAGTCCATATTTGTCTTCTTATTCTCTCCCCAATCCCCACCATACCCATTTATTGCAAAACTTCTCTTGGCTCTTCTGTGCTGCCATTCATCTCCTTCCCCCATTCGCCCACTCCACTGCTGCTCCTCTGATGCAGTCCCTTTAAAGAAGGGGAGTGGGGGGCGTAAAGAGTGGCTGCAGATGCACTGGATTCCTGGGAGAACCCCCAAATGGGGGATCAGTGTACTCTCTCTTAGATTTTTAGGAACTGGACATCAAATCTGGAAGCCTGAGTGTGTCCTCACTCACACAGGGAGTCACGTGTCCAGTCCAGGGTTTCCCAACTGGGTCTGAAGAGCCTCAGTGTTCCATGGGTGTGAGTGGCCTTCTGGTAGGCAGATCCAGGCCATTGGCCCCTACTTCAGCCAGACCTTCCAGGCTCATCTCTTTGAAATGATTTGCTGTCACTCCTTAAAAATGACGTTTTTGTTTTGGAAAACCCTTCAAGGTGGGCCAGGATATAGGAGATAAAAATGAATTATTTTGCCTTACGTGATGAAGTAGCAGAATGTTTGCATTTTCTGCAGGCAGCCCAATGGACTGAGGGTGAAGAGCTTGCATCTCAACAATGAGGTTGTATTAGGTTTCTAGGGCTGCCACTAAAAAGTACCAAAACTGGGTGACTTAACAGAAATGTGTTGCTTCACAGTTATGGAGGCTGGCAGTCCAAAATCCAGGTGTTGGCAGGGCCATATTCCCTCTGACCCCTGTAGAGGAGAATCCTTTCCTCCTTCTTCCTAGCTCTTGATGACTGGCCAACAATCTTTGGCGCTCCTTGGCTTGTGGACACCATCCCTTTGTCCCCTGTGTTCACATGGCCTTCTTACCATGTCTCTTCATGTCATCTTCCCTCTGAACAGATCTGTGTCTGTATTCCAATTTCCCCTTTTGACAAAGACACCAGTTTTATTAGAGTAGAGCCCACTCTAATGGCCTTAACCTCCATAGAGACCCTATTTCCTAATAAAGTCATATTCTGAGGTGCTGAAGATTAGGATTCAACATATCTTTTGGGGGCACACAGTTTAATCTATCACAAGAGGAGAAGAAGGAAATGCTCACAAGGCAGGAGATTCAGAGGTTGGGATCTCATGAGAGCAAGCCGTTTGATGAAAAATGTCCAGAGAATTTTTAGAAACAGGGAAATCTGCTATTAAATTTGAAGAAAATCCTGGGTGGGCACGGTGGCTCATGCCTGTAATCCCAGCACTGTGGGACGCTGAGGCAGGTGAATCACTTGAGGTCAGGAGTTCAAGGCCAGTCTGGCCAACATGGTGAAACCCCATCTCTACAAAAAATACAAAAATTAGCTGGGTGTGGTGGCCTATGTCTATAATCTCAGCTACTTGGGAGGCTGAGGCAGGAGAATCGCTTGAACTCCGGATGAGGAGGTTGCAGTGGGCTGAGATAGTGCCACTGTATTCCAGATTGGGTGACACAGACTCCATCTCAAAAAGGAAAAAAAAAAAAAAAAAAAGAAATTGGAGGAGTTTCTACTTTTAATCTGCAATCATTTTCTTTTTCTCCAAGGCTTTATTGAGTCTCGTGTGTAACAGCCTCGTTGTATTAGTCCATTTTCACACTGCTATTAGTATAAAGAACTACCCAAGACTAGGTAATTTCTAAAGGAAAGAGGTTCAGTAAACTCACAGTTCTTCATGGTTGGGAAGGCCTCAGGAAACTTACAATCATGGAGGAAGGCGAAGAAGAAGCAAGTACCTTCTTCACAAAGCAGCAGGAAAGAGAGAAGGGTGAAGGAGGAACTTCCAAACACTTACAAACCATTATCATGAGAGCAATATGGGGAAACCACCCCTATGATCCAATTATTTCTCTTCCTCAACATGTGGGAATTATGATTCGACATGGGATTTGGGTGGGGACACAGAGCCAAACCATATCACTTGTGCTAGTGGAACTTGGAGAAAGAAAGGAGAGATTGTGTTTGTGTTTCAGGTGAAGTGAGAATGGCTGTTATTCTGGATAACTAGTGGTTGGCTAATTGGCTGGATCCTTCACTGGATTGTAAGGAACACTGTCATGAAACCTGAGGCCTTGTCATGTTCATCATGTAGAGTGATGCCAAGAAACTAGTACAAACTTAATAAATATCTGTTGAATAAATACAAGAGTGAACAACACACAGCAACTGCAGGGGGAGAGGCAATTCTTTGTGATTTGAGAGCTGGGCTGATAACAGACATTTATAGAGAGTAGCAATAGGACACTTTGTTTGTCCACCAACCCTTGAATCCCAGGTAGAGTCCTGGACTTCCCGCAGTTAATGGAGAAGGAGCTCAAGCAGTTCTATTTGGAGATGAACAGGAAAGGCCTCCAAAAGACTGCAGAACTCAGGGACAATTTGTTTCCATCAATTTTTTTTATACTTATCTTTCATATTAGATTTTTTTAGGTAAAATTTACATATAGTGAAAGACACATATCTTAAGTGTATTTGATGTGTTTTGACAGTATTCTCTCACGTTACCAACATATAAACAAAATATAAAACATTTCCATCACCCAAGTAAGTTCCCTTGTGCCCCTCTTCCAGTCAATGTCCAACGCCTTCCTCACAGGCAGTACATTTTCTGATGTCATCCACCATAGATTCATTTAATCTGTCACGAACGTCATATAAATAAAATCATTAGTGCATACTTTTTGGTTGGCTTCTTTTGTGCAACAAAATTTTTTTGAGATGGTTTCATGTTGATATATGAATTTGTATTTTATCCATCTTTATTGCTGGGAAGTACAGTTGTTGATGGATATTTGAGTTTTTGTTTGTGTCCATTATGAATAATTTCTATATACATCCTTTTATAAGTCTTTTGTTTAAATATATTTTCACTACTCTTGAGTAGTGGGAATCCTTCAGAGAAAGGGATTCCTGTTATACATGTTTAAGTTCGTAAGAATCTACTAGTGGTTTTGCAAAGTGGTTATAGCATTTTACGCTTGCATTGGTCATAGATGGCAGTTCTAGTTGCTTTGCGTCTTTGTCAACATTTGGGGCTGTCAGTCTTTATAATTTTAACTTTTTATATATACACCTTGAAATTACTGGCAAGCCTTTTAAATTTTAGAGATTCTAGTATGCATGAAGTCATATCTCATTGTGGTTTGAATTTATATTTTCCTAATGTCTAATAATGTTTACCACCTTTTCGTGAGCTTATTGACTATTCCTGTATCTTCTGTTGCGAAGCTTCAATTAAAGCCATTTGCCCATGTTTTATAGAGTTATTTTTATGGTAATCTTCAGAAATTCTTTACAATTCTGTGCTTATATTTTTTGGTAGATATATGTACTGCAAATATTGTTCCCAGTTGGTGGCTTGCCTTTTTCTAATCTCAATGCTGTTGATTGAGTTTTAAATTTTGCTGCAGTTCATCTTACCTCAAAATCTTTTTTCCTGTCCCCTCTCTTTCTGCAGATTCCGGATCTTTTTGGAATGGCCCTCCCAGGACTTACAAAAAAAAAAAGCAACAACAACAACAACAACAAAACAACAAAACACATGCTCTTCTCCCAAGGAAAACAGCCTTTTACTTCAGTGTCCAGAGTAGCTCTAGCTCTGTGTTAGTTCATTCCACAAATACTAATTAAGCACCTATTATACAATGTGCTGGACCCGTTGTGGGTGCTGCAGACAGAGCAGTTAAGAAAACAAGCAAGGTCTCTGTTCTCAGCTTATTCAAGGCGGTGAAACAGATGATAAACAAGTAAGAGATACAGCTGGTTGCAACACATGGAGAATTCTTTTAAGAGAGGGTGATAGAGAAATTGAAGGGCTATTCTGAATTAGACTGGCAGGAAAGGCCTTTTGGAGGAGTGGTATTTGAGCCAAGAACTGAGTAACAGATAGAAGTCAGCTGTGCCAAGATCGCCACCTTTGCTGGTGCAAAGACCCTGGGCTAGGAGCAGCCTGGCATGTGAAGGATGGGTACAGGAAACTGAAATCAGGGCCTAGACCACACAAGGCCTCCCAGGCTGTGCTGGTGGGTGATTGGATTTTATTTCCATCTCAACTGAAAGCCACTGAATAGTTTTCAGTAGCGGGGGGTAACCTGTTCTGATTTTCATTTTGAAGGCACCGCGCTAGCTGATATCTGGCAGTGAACTGAATGGGGCTACAGTGGGAAGAGCAAGTCCTTTAGAGGAAAGGTGTTGGCAGCTTCTACTAGGGTGGTCATGGAGGGGGTAGGTAGAAGTAGATGGATTTGGTGCACATTTTAGATGGTAGATGGTACGGGACTTGCTAACAGTTTGGATGTGGGATGGAGTGAGTGGGAATAAGTGTCTAAATTTTTCTTAGTGCTTAGATTAAGGGAGCCACTTCCCTCTCCCACCAGCAGTCAGAAATGAAAGATGCAATGGGAGATTTATATCCCCATTTCCAACCAAAACTTGAAAATGACTGCTATACTCTGAAGAGTGATAGCCACAATTATCTTCCAAGGGAGGGGGCCCTGGTCTGCTGGAAGGTCTTCCTGTTGCTCTGACACACCCTGACCTGCATTCTCACATGAAATACAAGAGGTTGTCGCTGAAGGAATGAGCTGAAGCCATGCAGAGTCTCAATGGCCACATTGAGCTTGGCACTGAGTTGGGGAGGACATATAGACTGAGCAAATGCACGTGCGAAACATAGTGGTCAGTCTGTGTTTCCTCCTCAGCTTCCTAGATTTTTAACAACATAGAAGCGATAGATGGAGCTGACTTTAGGTGCTTTCTGAAAGGATGATATTTTGGCGTTTGGAATCAATTATTCCAATATTAAACTCCTGGTACCTCCATGCAGTTGGATAACTTTGATAGGGATTGAGTTGTCCTAGCTGGTGCAGAAGATTGAAAAAGCATTCCTTGCACAAATTAATATATTAATGAATCTTTATGAGAAAGGATCACTCTTCCTATGGTTGAAAAAGCAAGCAATCAACAAACAAGTAGCTTTTGAAGTCCTTTATAATTGCTAACAGATATCTAATTTATTCATTACATTAGAATGAATTTCCTAAGAAGCTATGTGAAACATTTCCTTCAGCTTGGTTCAGTTATGTGTACTTGTATGGAAGGTCAAGGGAATTTTTACAATAAAAAGGACTTGAGAGATGGGGAGACTCCCTGTCATTATGGGCTCAGGACAGCTCTTGGTTGCCATTGTTTCCCAGGCATTCTGTCTGCTTAGCATCCTCATTCAACGTCATAAGTGATCACCTCAAAAAGTGCGGTGATAAATAACTCTGATTGTGAGGAAAGTATCCGACAAACCCCAATTGAGGAACATCCTATAACAGGCCTGACCCGTCGTCCTCAAAACCTTCAAGATCACCAAAGACAAGAAAGGCCTGAGAAACTGCTGCAGACAAGAGGAGCCTAAAAAGACATGATAACTAAAAGCAATGTGGTATCTGGGATAGGATCCTGGGAGAAAAAGATCATTATGGAAAAGTTAGGAAATCGGAATTAAGTGAATTTTAGTTAATAATCATGCATCAATATTCATTATATTCATTAATGAGTGTACTGATGTAAAATGTCAATAATAGGGGAAATTAGATGTGAGATACCAACTGCAGTATTTTCTCAATTTTTCCATAAATCTAAAACTGTTACAAAAAGAACTTGAGAAAAAATATGTGAGGTACAGAAGTGTGAAGTCTCAACAATCCAGAGATAATCCAAAGTTTATAAACTGGGTCTCCAATTTATTTCCAGGTAATTTCCTGCTATACTTCACAGCTTATAATGACATATTTACCATATGTTGAAGTCTAACAAAACTACACTCTTATGGAAGTATTTTATAATTTAGAGTTTTCAAGAGCTTTGTGATATTTAACTTTTTAAATAATAAAACTACTCAAGTTTAACAATTTTGGTTCATACAATTTCACTTCATGAAATTATCATATTTTTTTATGAAAGCAGCAACATTTTCAAGTAGTCTATTTTAAGATTCTTTCTTCTCCCTCAACCCCAAATTCAGGATATGAACATTTCCTCTTTTAAGAACTCTATATGAAAATATACATGAGCCATAGAAAGCGTGTGTCCAAAGAGCATCTGCGTACTTCTGACGTAAACTTCTGACACATTTGAGATGATTTTTCTTCACTTTGGCAATCAGGCAAGCTGAATTTAATTGATTATGTCTTAAACAATTCCTAGTTCAAGATGAGAAGAAATAAGGATCCTTATTTCAGTTTGGAAGTCCCTGGTCAGGGATGGAGTTTAATCATCCATCTGTAGGATATTTTCATAGCTTTCAATCTAAAAATTCATACCTTTGAAGATACAGACAACATATGGATGTCAGCTAGTCCTTCCCTTAGAAGGTGCTCAGTAAGTACCTGCTGAATCAAAATAAATAATGTCCAGGGGATGATTTTGGTTGTTTGTTTGTTTTTGTTGTTGTTGAGACGGAGTCTTGCTCTGTCACCCAGGCTGAAGTACAGTGACGCAATCATGGCTTGCTACAACCTCTGCCTTCCAGGTTCGAGTGATTCTCCTGCCTCAACCTCCCAAGTAGCTGGGATTACAGGTGCATGCCACCATGCCTGGCTAATTTTTGTGTTTTTAGTAGAGATGGGGTTTTGCCATGTTGCCAGGCTGGTCTCGAACTCCTGACCTCAGGTGATCTGCCCACCTCAGCCTTCCAAAGTGCTGGGATTAGAGGCATGAGCCACCAGGCTTGGCGTGCAGAGGATGTTTGTAATGTATACAAAGAAGGCACATGGGGTGTCTGAAGTTCTAACTTCTATAGAAATAGAGATTCAAATATACAAGTTCAGCCTCAGTCCCAGCACCACCCTAACAATCATAGCAAATATCTCAAGACTCCTCTTCATAATTCTCAGGTTCTTTTCATACGTATTCTGCCTGGGGAATTGAATATGAGACTCAGATTGACATCATGAAATTTTGATCTTGACTCTGTTGATTTCTCACTGCACTGCATGGCTGTAGTGCTGCCTCGAGAGCACTAGGCTAGTTGAGATGAAGCAGAGCACCTGTCGTGGGGTCCTGGTCTCAGATTGAGCTTTAATCTGCGGCTAGGCTGTGGGTTCATAGGGGCTGTTAAGAAATACTAGGGACTGGCTGGGCGCAGTGGCTCATACCTGTAATCCCAGCACTTTGGGAAGCCAAGGTGGTTGGATCATCTGAAGTTGGGAGTTTGAGACCAGCCTGACCAACATGGAGAAACCTCATCTCTACTAAAAAAAAAAACCTCATCTCTACTAAAAATACAAAATTAGCCGGGTGTGATAATGCATGCCTGTAATCCCAGCTACTCGGGAAGCTGAGCCTGGGGAATCGCTTTAACCTGACAGGCAGAGGTTGCAGTGAGCCGAGATCGTGCCATTGCACTCCAGCCTGGGCAATAAGGGTGATACTAGGGACATTCTAAGGAGTGTCTTAATCCCTAACATAAACTAGAATTCAATCCTGTGAGAAAGGACACTGGATCAGGTGTCAGAGATGTGTGTTCTAACTTCTCCAGGTTATCTTACTGGTCACCAAGTCCATTTTGAGGGTTAAATGAGAACTACATATAAAAGTATTGATATGGTTAGGCTTTGTATCCCCACCCAAGTGTCATCTTGAATTGTAACCCTCATAAACTCCACGTGTCAAGGGAGAGACCCTGTGGAGGTAATTGAATCATGAGCCTGGTTTCTCCTATGCTATTCTTGTGACAGTGAGTGTGATAGTTTGTTCTCACAAAAGCTGATGGTTTTATGAGGGGCTCTTTCCTTTTTGCTCAGCACTTTTCCTTCCTGCTGTGTTGTGAAGAAGGGGCCCTTTGCCTTCTGCCATGATTGTAAGTTTCCTGAGGGCTCCCCAGCCATGGTAAACTGTGACTCAATTAAACCTCTTTCCTCTATAAATTACCCAGTCTC
Source organism: Sapajus apella (assembly GCF_009761245.1). Taxonomy (NCBI): domain Eukaryota; kingdom Metazoa; phylum Chordata; class Mammalia; order Primates; family Cebidae; genus Sapajus; species Sapajus apella. The sequence goes on along the minus strand of NW_022436950.1, from coordinate 6,050,276 downwards.
AGGCAGTTCTTTATAGCAGTGTGAAAATGGACTAATAAAAGTATCTTAAAATCTGAGGATTCCAAAGCCCTCTAAATGAATCTACTGGAAATAGGTTGCCTTCTAGCAAGCATCATGCTTTATGCTTTGGAGCTAAGCATGTGCCAGAAATCACTTCTGTGAATGAGGGTCCTGTCCTTGCAAGCACTGGTCCATGTGCCTTGGTTAGGCTTGAAGAGTCAGAAGCGGTGGTTGGCTGTCTTCTGGAAATCCACTCCTTGATGCTCGGGTTCTGCACCTGGCTAGTGGCAGCATCCCATTAGCCCTGAGGGCAGTTGATAGGTGGCTGTATATTGCTGGTTGTCTCCTGAAGCCATCTGAAGGACCTGCTGATTGTTAATCATTCATTGTCCACTCCATTCTGATCACATATTGAGCACATATTGTGGAGAGTCTTTCTCCATATGTGGCTGTCTTCTGCAGAGGCATAAAGGTAGGGTTGGATGCCCCCTGAGGGGAGGGGCTGTCTCTCCTCTGACTTTGCATCTCCAATGTTTTCCTTGGGGTAGGCATAGCCCACTAGAAGCTCTATTCTTGTTCACATACAGGTTCAGGTTGGGCAGTCCTTCAAGGGCCCAGGTTGAAGAAGGTTCTATCATCCTCAACACATGGTTTCCAAAGCTACCACGGCTCATTTCATTCCGGCCAACTGAAATGGAGAAGGAGCATGCAGGAGTGCACTAAGGAAGATGTTAGGAGCCAGGCTTGGGGAAGACACACCCTCATCTTCACATTCTGTTGGCTGGACCTGAGGCACCTGGCTACTGCCCCTGCAAGGGAGACTGGGAAAGGAGGTGTGTCAGTGTCCTCAGGGAGACGAGAGATGAGCTTGGGCTAACAGCCGCTTGCCAGATAACAGCTATTTGTCAAATGGACAAACAGGAGTGAGTGCTCAACACATACTAATGGGAGTGAGTGCTCAATATCTTTGCTGGATGAATGGGTCTATTTAAAAAGAGGGACGGTGGGGGTGGGGAGCTGGGGAGAGATAGCAAGGGGAGAAATGCCAGATGTAGGTGATGGGGAGGAAGGCAGCAAATCACACTGCCATGTGTGTACCTATGAAACAATTTTGCATGTTGTTCACATATACCCCAAAACTGAAAATGCAATAAAATAAATAAATGGGAAAAAAAAAATAAAAATTAAAATTAAAAAAAAAGAAATTCTTCTCTAGCCCAAATGCATAAATATATTCAACTATACTTTCCTAATAAAAGATTTAAAGTTTAAAAAAAAAAATTTAGGAATTGTATGTAATTGCCCACCACGGACTGGGCATACCCTTTAGATCTACTGCTCACTGAAATTGAGTTTGCTTTTCCTTTTTAATCCAATATACTTAAGAATGGGTAGTACCCACACAAATATGGCCTTCAGAGAATCTGTCAAAAAGGACTGATTTTTTTTTTTTGTCCACAGATTCTATGGATTTCATTAGGCACAAAATCACTTTATTTAACCCTGATTGTGCTGTCACTGTGTACTGGGCATTGAGATCCCACTGAATGGCACCAGGCTCCTGCCTTCAAGGCTCTATAGCTATGGACCTCAGAGTATCAGTTGTCTTAATATTAAAGCAGCTGCATTTGCACGGGGGCGTCAGATACTGTTATCTGCATACCCAGAGTTACATTCTCATCAATGGATTTATCTAAAATCCTTTCAACATAGAAGCGTGTGTTGAAACCCTTGATGGACTATTAATCAAACATTTTTTTTCTTGGGCTCTGAAGCCCTGATTGAAAATGCATCTGTGTAAGCAGGCTTTTCAGGAAAATTACATACCTTACGTTGAAGCAAGTAATCAAGTCTTCTCCACCCCTTCACAATGGAAAAGCAGTGGATATATAAAGAAGACAGCATAGGCAAATGAAAAAGAGAGCAATTTTGTTCTAATGAGAATGTGAAGCTGGATCAATTATAGATAAGTGTGCAGACTTACTGAGGTTTTCTTTTTTTTTTTTCTGTTTTGATGAATAGTTACATGAAAGTATCCTAAAGCCTTCTTGCTGCCCATGGAGGGTCATAAATGGCTCTTGGTATATTTGAATGTAATCATGAGTATATCTTACAATAACAGTTTCCACTTTAAAAAGGGAGATCTATTCTCAGGATCAGCCAAGACATGAAATCTGAGAGAGATGAGGGGAAGCAATGTTTGGAGGTAGAGCGGGCTGACGTCAGGGCCCGTGGAGGATGGCACCACCCAGCACACCGCCTCTGCACAGACATTTCTTCAGGTTAGCAACAGGAAGCTTAATTTAGCCAAGAACCTGAAGGATCATGGAAAAGAATTCTGGAAACTCTGCTACTCTATGCAGCTTTATGAAGGGTAATGCTGATTTGCATCTCCACCTCTCTTCAGCATGCATCTCAGAACACACAGCTGCCCATCTTGTTAGTCAGATGTAGGAACTGATGTACTACTTTCTTCTGTTAATGTTGCCTAATGTAAGGCATCGCAGACTGGGCATACACTTTAGATCTACTGCTCACTGGAATTGAGTTTTCTTTTTCTTTTTTAACCCAAGAAATCAGTTCAATTTTGTTCAAGGATTATGAAGTATCATCCCAACTGGGCATGGTGGCTCATGTCTATAATCCTAGCACTTTGGAAAGCCAAGGTGAGCAGATCACCTTAGGTCAGGAGTTCAAGACCAGCCTGGCCAACATGGTGAAACCCTGACTCTACTATAAAAATATATATATATAAATTGGCCCGGCAGGGTGGCAGGTGCCTGTAGTCCCAGGTACTCAGGAAGCTGAGGCAGGGAAAAATTGCTTAAACCCATATCATCCCCTCTTTTCATAATGAGACCTCTTCTTTGGCTAGAGGTCAGGGACAGGGAGGGAACAAGTATTTTACGGATGAACTGTATAATATTCTAGCATCTGATATGTGCAAGTCAGAGTTGAGCATGAAGCCAAATGTAATAAACTGGGAAGAGATCAGAAAGTGCACTGATCAAATTCAAGTGATCAGAACCATATAGCAGACGTTTTGGTGCAGCGTTACGAAACAAGTTATAAACTAAAGAGATGAACAGGGAACCGCTGACAGAGCGAAAATGAACTGAGAGTTGCAATTATCTGAGGCAGGGGTTATTTTCCCTGGCAGCTTTGATTTGCTCAATTTAAATGGTCAGGGATGGGGCAAACAACACCTGCTTACCTTACCTTCTTTTCCCAGTAAATCCACTGGGTAAGTGAGAGTTACTCCCTAGGTCCAAGCTTAGGTCTTATGAGTTCTCATGACTTTCCTTGCCCCTCGTTCCATGAAGAGAAGGTACCCTAACTGGCTTATTGGTCAAGGAGGATGAGAAACATCTGGAGCAGGCCCAGGCCGAGCTCGTAGCTTACAGCCACTGCAGACAATGGCTAAGGTCAGCTGAACTATGCTTTCCACCCAGCCACTGGGAGCATAACTCAGCTGACCCTAAGCATCGTCTTTGGTGGTCAGTGGTTTTTTAAACATTTGTAAGATCCAGGACCACGGCGTATGTGCGTGCTTGCATACCTTTGAGATGCATCCTCCACCCTGTACGTGCAGGCATTCAGTACCCAGACTTCTGCTTTGTGGTTCTGACCACTTGAGTTTGGTCACTGGACTTCCTGATTTCTTCCCAGTTTATTCTACTTGGCCTATTCCGCCAAGGAACACACTTATTTGCCTGGAATATTATTTATTGCCACGGGACTGCCTGCTCTTTAAAGGCAGAAGCTATTTAGAGAGGCTGGCACATAGGAATCCCTGAGTAAAAGGTTGTTGAATGACTGAATGATCTGGAGATTTTTTTCTAATTTAAAGAATACTTTCTTAGCTTGCTGGGAAAAAAAATGCTATACGTTTCAAATTTCACATTCTCTTTAAAAAGATAATAGCAGCATTTTTTGTGTTTTACCAATATCTTAAGTGTTTAAATATTGATATTAGATGTTATTATGTTATTTACTAGGGTTTATTTATCCCTATGTATTCTTTCCATAGAAGTACCTGAGTCAGATAATGAAGTTTTGCATATCAGGAACTCAGCATCCCTGTTTTTGAACTTTTAGAAACAAATGTAAATCAATGTTAGCTATGTTCAGGCAAATTGCCCTACCCATTTTCTACTACTTCATTGCTTGAAGAGTTAGAGTTTTACATACACAATTGTGACTAAGGAAATGTCTCCCTTTCTTCATCATGTTCAGAAGCAGCCAGGTATATATGATCATGACTTCACTGTCATCGCCATTCAAAGATGAAACTAAGGGCAGCAAATCAATGTGGACTATTAATTCTATGCCCCCCAACCTTTTTTTTGAGTCAGGGTCTTGCTCTGTTTCCCAGAGTGCAGTGGCATGATCTTGGCTCACTGCAGCCTCGATCTCCTGGGCTCAAGTGATTCTCCCACCTCAGCCATCCGAGTGGCTGGGACCACAGACGTGCACCTCTATGTCAGGCTAATTTTTGTATTTTTTATAGAGACAGGATCTCATTGTGCTATCAGGGCTGGTCTAGAACTCCCAGACTCAAGTGATCCTCCCACCTTGGCCTCCCAGAGTATGGAATTACAGGCATGAGCCGCCGCACCGGCTGATTCTTACATTTGTATATAAAGTTGTACCACTGTTTTATTCTACATATCTTTGATGAGTGTATAAAGAATGTAAAACACAAAATTTATATCTTTAATTTGAAGCTTGATTCCTAAAGAGTAGAATTATTAACAAAATGTGTGCAAACGCTTGGCCTGTCTAAGGAGGTAAGATTTAAAACACAACACTCAGAATTGGTAAGGAAGCAGGGGAACAAGCACATTTTACACACTGGAGTGCACACTGTTATAGAACTTCAGAGGGTAACTTTGCTAATAATAGTAAAATTTTAAAAATATATAAAGCATGAAAATTTTACTAGAAATTTATCCTAGATAGGTAAGCATGGATATACACAAAGATTTAGCTGGGTTGGACAAAATCATAAAAAATAAGAAACACAAAACATTTCATGGGTAGAGGTTAAGTTACATTAATTATAATAACCCAGGTAATGCAGCAAGTACCTCATTTAAAATAATTTAAAACATATTTCATGAAAAATATTCATGAACTACTCAATGGTAAAACAAATCATAGGTTTCCAACAGCAGTGTAATTCTGCCTTTGAAAGAAAATTATCCCCATCAAAGATGAATAGGACATTCATTAAAATGTTAACGGTACTTGATCTTGAAGGATTCTGAAGAATTTTGATTACTTATGTTGGCTTTTCTAAATTTTCTACAAAAAATGGCATTACATTTGTAATTCAAGTAAATCACACTTAAATGATTTAATAAAAAAATACACACTCATGGTTGAAGTCTCAGGGCTGGAAGCAAGTGATGGTGCAGGTTCAACTGCAGCTAGGTGACAAGAACAGGCAAGAAAAGACTGGACGTTAGAATTGCATAACATTTTCAACTTTGAGTCTGTAAATATGGAGGTGCTGTAGTCATTTGAAGTTAAAATGTTGTCAGTGAAAAATGTTGCCTAATTTTTGGAGGAGACTATGTCTGTGTTTGAACCTGCGAGTATGTGTGGGTGTGCCTCCAGGCCCCAGAGAGAGCATTAACATTTTAATTATGTCAGGGGTTAATTTATTTTAAATGCATTTCTGCCTTTGGCCCTTCTGGATAAGCAGCAGCTAATTCATTTTTTAAATGCCAAGACTTTATTCCCCCCAGGAAAAGCGACAAGTCTGATCTTCAAAGGTGTAAACGTGTAACTAGAGATAAAAACCATGGGATGCTGGAATGTGAAATGCCATAATGATTCAGAGTATATCTAAAAGTATTTGTTTTGCATTTCAAGTTTAACTAAAGGATTCGCATGTGCCTCCATTTTTCCTGTGATATTTCTAATATTGTCCTACCACCTCCCAAACCAGAAAAATGTCTACTTCCTAATCCCCAGAACTTGCTAATGCATTACCTTACATGAAAAATGGAACTTTGTAGATGTGATTATGTGAAAAATGGGACTATGTAGATGTGATTATTGATATCCAAGGAGTAAGGAACCTCCAAAATATTCCTGAGAGAGAGAGAGAGAAAGAGGAGTGGAACTTACTTGCTATCAATCTTTCAAACTCAGAGAAAGGAGCTGGACTGTGCTGGGGGACAGCGACTAGAGCAGAGGCTGCCCATGCAGTTATGGAAGATCTCAGGCGGGCATGTGCCACCAACCTAGGCAAGGGCCACAGGAGTGTGGACGCCTCCCCTGCCCATGTGGATGCTGCTGTGGAAAGGGCCATTACTGAATTTGCAATAGCTCAGTGTGAGTTGAAGGTCTCTGCTGGATCAGTACATAGGATGGGGTGGAAAGGGAGGGAGCAAGGCAGGGAAGGTTCTGTAGCGAATACAAGGTCACATGCCATTGTGAAGGGGGAGCCCTGGGGAACTGCATAACCTGCCCCCTGCCAGCCCAGGCATTACTTCAGGCAACTGGGGAACTGTGCCTGCTGGTACAAAGGATATGCAAGCCTGGTGCATGCTGTTGATTACTTTGTAGCAAGTTTGAACTAATTAAGATCCCTCACACCAAACTACATGATCATTTTAAAAAAATCGTTGGTTAATCTGACATAACACTTTTTGTGTTTGCTGGTTCTGTTCACTTCTTTTCCAAAGTGCCTATTGATGTCCCTTGTTTGTTTTTACCTTATGATGATTACCCTTTAATCATTGATTTGTAAAAGTTCTTTATATAAGAAGGGTACTAACTTTTTGTCATTTATGTTACAAATAATTTATTATTGATCTTTCAACTACTAAATTTGAGACAGTTTGGCCATATAGGAAGTAATTTATTATTACAGTAGTCCCTCCTTCTCTGCCAGGGATACATTCTAAGATACTTATTGGATGCCTAAAACTGGGGATAGTGCCAAACCTTACATATGTGTATAATGTTTTTTCTATGCATACATACTTATGATAAAGTTTAATTTATAAATTAGGCACACTGAGAGATTAACTACAATAATTGATAATAAAATGGAACAATTTTGATAATATAATGTAATAAAAGTTATGTAAATGAGGCCTCTCAAAATATCTTTTGTACTATACCCATCTATTTTCAGATTGCAGTTGACCCTGGGTATCTGAAATCTCTAATGAAGCCACAGATAAGAGCAAACTACTGTATCTAAAAGTTTATGTCTTCAGGCCAAACACCGTGGCTCATGCCTGTAATCCCAGCACTTTGGGAAGCCGAGGTGGATGGATCACCTGAGGTCAGGAGTTTGAGACCAGCCTGGCCAACATAATGAAACCCCATCTTTACTAAAGTACAAAAATTAGGTGGGAGTGGTGGCTGGCACCTGTAGTCCCAGCTACTCACGAGGCTGAGACAGGAGAATCACTTGAACCCAGGAGGTGAAGGTTGCAGTGAGCCAAGATCGTGCCACTGCACTCCAGCATGGGCAACAGAGTGAGACTCCATCTTAAAAAATAAAAATAAAATAAATAAACAAACAAATACAACCTAATCCCCAGAACTTGCTAATGCATTACCTTACATGAAAAAATGCGACCCTGTAGATGTGATTATGTGAAGTAGCTTGAGATGGGGAGACTATCCTGGATATTTGAGGGGGCCCAATATAATCACAAGAATCTTTATAAGAGGGAGACGGGGGCAGGGGGGCAGGGTTAGAGTCAGAGAGAGAGATTTGAAGGTGCTATGCTGCTGGGTGAATATGGAAAAAGGCCATGAGCCAAAGTTTGTGGGTGACTTCAAGAAACTAAGACAGGGAATAGTTGATGGACTATGCGGATGGAATTGAAGTTACTCATCAACTGATTATAAAATGGGGAGATTATCCTTGATTATCCAGATGGCCCAGCATAATCACAAGGATTTTTTTAGTGGAAGAGAAGGGAGGAAGAGGAGGGTCAGAGGGAGGTGTGGCTATCGAATAAGATCAATGAACTGCAACTTTGGTGGCTTAGAAGATAAAAGAAGGGGCCACAAGCCAAGGAACACAGTTGAGCTCTAGGAGCTGAAGAAAGCAAGAAAACAAATTCTCTCCTAGAGCTTCCAAAAGGAATACAGCACTTTGACATCTTGATTTTAGGACTTTTGACCTCCCGAAAAGTAGAATAAATTTGTATTGTGTAAGCCACTGAGTTTGCGATAATTTCTTACAGCAGGAGTAGGAAGCTGAAACAGTATACTCTCTGAAGTCAGCTGTATCTGAGAATTTATGTTGCGGTCATTCTTACATGTAAAACCAATACCTTGTTAAATGACAGAGTTCGGCCGGGCGTAGTGGCTCAGGTGGGTAGAACACCTGAGGTCAAAAGTTCGAGACCAGCCTGATCCATATGGTGAAACCCCGTCTCTACTAAAATTACAAAAAAATTAGTCAGGCATGGTGGCATGTGCCTGTAGTCTCAGCTACTCCGGAGTCTGAAGCAGGAGAATCACTTGAACCCAGGAGGCGTAGGTTGCTGTGAGCTGAGATTGCACCACTGCACTTCAGCTTGGGTGACTTAGTGAGAATCTGCCACAAAAAAAAAAAAAAAAAAAAAAAAAAGAATTCATGGGTTATAATGATTTTCCCTCAAAAGTGTAGAGAAGATTTATTGATTTTAGCACTTCATCCTGCAGAACTTAAGTTTGATACTAACCTGATAATGTGTTCTCCTTTTGAAGCAGCCTTTAAAATGTTTTTTTAGGTCCTAGAAAAAATTTTTCTTTATCCTTGAAAAACTTCATTACTGACTATAAATCTCTTTTCACTCAACTTTTTTAAGCATTTTGGGCCTTTCAATATGAAGACTTCTGTGTTCAGCTAAGGGAAATTTCACTGTGTCATTCATGTGATTATTGCATGTACTCTTTGTGCAACATTTTATGCTTTTGATAATTTTTCTCGTATTGAGAGTTGGCCTCTGGGCTCTGCTTCGGTTTGAATGTTTGTCCTTTCAGAAGCTCATGCTGAAACTTAATCCCTAAAGCAGCAGTATTGAGAGTGGGGTCTTTAAGAGATGACTGGTAATAGGGTCTCTGCCTTAATGAATGGGTTAATTCATTCAAGAATTTGTGGATTAACAAGTTAATGGATTAATGGGAGGTCATGGGAGTGGGGCTGGTGACTTTATAAGACGGGGAAGGGAGGCCTGAACTAGCACACTCAGGCTCCTAACTGTATGATGTCCCATGCTACCTCGGGACTCTGAAGAGAATTCCTTTCTGCAACAAGGCCCTTGCCCTTCACCTTGGACTTCTCAGCCTCCATAACTGTAAGAAATAAATTCCTTTTCTTCATAAATTACTCAGTTTCAGGTTTCTGTTATAAGCAACGGAAAATGGACTAAGACATCTTTATTATCTAACTTTTATGAATTTTCAATGAACTTCTCAAATACAGTATTTTATTATAATTTTTTAATGCACGCCTTTCCCATAATTCCCAGGGCAAAATGAAACATAATATTACAGGCATGAAAAGCACACGGAGATTGCAACTCATAAGTCCACCAGTATGCATATTACAATCTAAGAGATACTCAGCTATCCTGTTACTTATATACTACCCAAAATTTACTTTGTATTCATTTCTTTCTGTATAAATATATTCTTTTCTCTTAATGTGACTACTAGTAAACTAATTTCATGATTTGCACATTCATGGCCGAGTGAAAACAGAAATAAATACAATGAAGCTAACCGAGCTCATTTATGCTTCCTGAATTGGGAATGTCTACTCAAAAGCATTTATGATAAATCATGTGTTCAAATACACACCAAAATCAAGAAAAATAATGGGCAATTGAAGACCAAACAATAAAGGCACTGAGTTGTCCCTGGAAATGACTTAGAAAAGGTTTCTAAAGAGAGTATTTGTAATGGCTTTATGAAGCACATTCTGTGATTAAGCTTGGTCTAAACCAAGCATAAACACATATCAATCTAGTAATTCTGCATTAGTTGAGAAGTGGATTTACTCTATACAAAGGTTGGTCCTTGTGAAAATTATGTGGCAAACATAATTATATATATGTGGCAAATTCCAAGAAAACATCACTCATATTTATTTAAAGTACTAGAGCCGTGACTTTCGCAACCCAAGAAAGCAGTGTTCTGGGACAAAATTGTTTTGAGATTGGATGGTGAAATATTTATCTTACAAAATCCCAAATCAAATCAAACACACCAGTGAGCATAAATATTACACAACACTCTAGGTTAACATTTTGTTGAATTTAAAAATTATTTTTTTTGATCTCCCACGAAGATCTCCTAGAAACTTCTACACCAATGAAGTATTTAGGTTATTTCAAATAATGAGAATATAATTGATATAAGCTCATAACTTACAGCAGTTGTTTTAGCTCTAAGTTTTTCCCATGATGGTACTAGGTTGCTGGATATTGGGTGAAAACAAAGTGTAAAGTGATTCTGCCCCCAGCACACCTCCTTCAAGAGTTTGTTGAATCATGTCAGTTGCTTTTAAACAACTCCTCATCTCTGAATGAACTCACCATTATCATCATTATCCACTCACACCAGAAGCCTGGTGACCACCCTTCAACATGTCTTCCTTAACCTCATGGCATTCTGTTAGTTTTATCTCTTTATCTCTTGAACATATACCTTGTATTTATCATCATTGTGAGGATCTCAGTTCTGGTCTTCAACAGTTCTGACCTGGCTTATGATAAGAAGCATTACATTAAAAATGATTTGAACAGACACTTAAACTTCATAGAAGAAGATAGACAATGACCAAAAAGCACATGAAAATGTGCTCAACATTGTTAGCCTTTAAGAAGATGAAAATTAAAACAACAATGAGATACCCCTTCAAATCCAAATTAAAATAAAAAATACTGACAGCATCAAATGTTGACCAGGATGTGGAGCAACTGGAACTCTACATGCTGCTGGTGAGTGTGTAAAATCATACCACCACTTTGTAAAACCAGCAGTTTCTTATAAAATTGAACATTCACTTATGCTATGTCTCAGCAAATCATGTCCTAGGTATTTACACAAGAGGAATGAAAACATACGTCTATAAGAAGGCTTGCACAAGAATATTCATAGCAACTTCATTTGTTATAGCCAGAAAACTGGAAAAAAAAATTACAAATATTCATTGGCAGGAGGAATGATAGATTGTTGTTTATTCAGATAATGAAATACATCTCAACGATGAAAAAATACACTACTGATGAATTTTGAAGACATGACTAAAACAAGCTAGACAGTTACATACTACATAGTTTCATTTATATGAAGTTCAAGAACAGGAAAAATTACTCAATGGTGAAAGAAATCAGAATAGTGGTTGCCTCTGGGAATAGTGATTAACTAGAAAGGGACACATAGGAACTTAATAGAGTTTGGAATAATTTTCTATCTTGTTTATGTGTCAAAACTCATAGTGCCAAACACTAAATATTTGTACTTCATTGAATTGCACTAAAATTAAAAATGTTCAGAACACATTTATTGTTTATATTTTTCAGTAACTTTATCTTGTACTTAGTAAATCTTTGTAAGTTGCAGAATCAGAAATTTTTACCCTGTTATATATTATTACTTGTTTTCCTTGATTTTGATCTCTTCCATGGAAATTCCATTTACCCTTATATTTTCCACATTCTCCAGTGTGTGATTTCTGGTCCTGTTCATTTGCATTCTGAGCGAACTTCTCAATGTGGTTCTCCATATCACAGATGTTGATTCTTCTATTTATTGATTCCATGTGCACATTTTAATTTTGATATTTTATCCAGCATCTCTAATAATATTCTCTCAGCCTCCATAGCTCCCTTTCTTTCTCCCTCTGGTGTGAAAATAAAAAACACAAACCTCTGGAATCAGATAGATTTAGTTTGTCAATATATAGGCTCCAGCCTTTACTGTATGACCTTGGGCGAGTTAATTTAATAAGCTGCTTTTTCTCATCTACAAAATGAGGACCTCCACTGTAACAACTTCATAGTGTTGTAATGATTTCACAAGCTAATACTCAAACAATACTTAGTATGGGTAAAGGCATGAAATACCAAATAAATAAACATTAGCCTTCATTAGTACTATGATCAGCAGCAACAACATCTTCATCTTCATTGTGCTTGCCTTCCTTTGGACAACTGTGTTTTGGTGCTATTAACTAATCTTCTAAATGTACACTGGCTGACATGTGGCAGGCATCCAGTGATTATCTGTTGAAGAAATAGATATATTTGTTCCTTCTTTCTACCTTGCACTTCTGATGTTATACTATGAGTAACTATGTTTTTGTTGTTAGTGAAACTCAATTAACTAATGCAAAAGCTATTCTTTGAACAGATTTAAAAATAATGAATCAATTACTTTACCCAGTGAAATATGGTTACAATGTTAAGTTGACAGAGCTTGAACAATTTCCACATCAGGAAAAGAAATCCAATTCCATGTGAAGTTTTTATTTCAAGACACATTATGACATTACTACTTTAGAATTATCTATTATGAAATAGGAATTTGGGGAGAAAGACTTGGGTCAATAAGTTATGAAAATGCTATTTATTTCTTAAATCTTTTTGAAACTTATTATCATACATTTTTTTCCCTTTCATTAAATCTCAAGATAAATTATTGGAGAAATGACAAAGAAAAACGTCTAGTGTCTTAAAGTTTAAGTAATTCTGGTCTCAAAGGGTGGGTACATCTCAGGCTTTAGTTTTAAAATTCTAATCTAAATGTCCAAATGTGGCCATTTTATCCTTTGTGGGCAGGAGAAATCAAGATCTCTCACCCACCTTCATCTTAAACCATCAGTTTAAGTCCCAGTCATGGACAAGCCAACTCTTTTTCATGCTCAGCACAGTTCTTGTTTGAGACGCAATTTCACTCTTGCTGCCCAGGCTGGAGTGCAGTGGCACGATCTCAGCTCACTGCAGCCTCTGCCTGCTGGGTTCAAGCAATTCTCCTGCCTCAGCCTCCCAAGTAGCTGGAATTACGCCACCACACCTGGCTAATTCTTTTGTATTTTTAGTAGAGATGGAGTTTCAACATGCTGGCCAGGCTGGTCTCAAACTCCTGACTTCAGGGGATCCACTCGCCTCAGCCTCCCAAAGTGCTGTGATTACAGGCGTGAGCTACTGCACCCAGCCAGTTTTTGTTCTTATACCATCACTGCTAATGCCCCAGCACTTGGACCTCTTGGCATTGTTTACTAAAGGCAAGGTTTTGATGAAGCCCATTGGAATTACTCCAATCTCCCCCAGACCAGACACAACCACGGTCACCAGCCAGTGTTGGCACTTAGGTTTCTCCATGCCTCTATCACACCAGGGTCTTTCTCTTCTGCAGCAGCGAAGACAATCATCTTTGACACATTGGACAATGCTATCTCCATCACTTAGATATTGTCAACCCTACTACAGTGCCCATATGATGAGAATTTCTCCTCTCCTCTTATGCTTTTGGTAGGGAGCTAAGCTGTAGAGATCATTCCTGTATCTTGTGGGCTTCTTTTCTTTCCTCCCAGAAGAAGCAAGGAAGACACCAGCAGATATGTTTTAGTGACAGTTTTTATCCCTGATAAGAAGCTGCGAATAGCACTCTCACAAGGGCAAGAAAAGGGTTAAGATAAAAATTCACTTATTTATGTGGAATCTGCAGATAACTGCCCATCCTTCCTGATAAGCAGCTGGAGCAATGGGCATAAGGTGATTTCCCCAAGATACAGCACTCAATGAAAAGGTAGTTTTTTTATTTTGCGTTTTGAATAAATTCAGATGGAAAAGTTGCAAAATAGTACAAAGAATTCCTGCATACCCTTCTATATATTTGGTTTTATTTATCATTCTCTTTCTCTCTTTCTCTCTCTCTTTCTGTCTCTCTGTCCCCCAAAAGTGGAATCATTGATCGATCACTTATTTATGCTACTTCCTGCCAGGTTGCTCCAATGTAAAGTTATATTTTTTTGTTGTGGAATTAAGAAATGCATTGTGAAGAGACACTTTGAGGCCACGTGAGTATCTTTTTTTCATTATTCTTTGTCACTTACTAGTTTTGACATTCCCTAATGATTCCTTCCTAAAATAATTGCTATTCTGGTTGTTGCTTAATGATGTTTTTCTAATTCCATCATTTCTTCTGCATACATTAGTGGAAATTCTATTCCAGGGGAGAGATTTCTCTTGTTTTCCTTTCCTTCCCACTTAATTCATTAATCATGGATTCATATATTCTTATTTTATTCCATGGATTATAACCCATTACTATCATTTTTGATGCTCATGTTGTTTCAGATCTGGCAAGTGGGATCCCCTTAAACCAGTCTTCTGTGACCTTTGATATGCACCAGTAATTATTTGAGTACTTCCTTACTTTCTGGCAAACTGCATGTTTCAGGTTCACATGTATTTTCCCAGCCCCGATCTTGGAATCAAACATTTCTCCAAAGAGCCCTGGCTCCTTCTAGTAAAGAATGACATCTAGAAACCAAGTCTCTAGGCTCTAGGTGTGTTCACTGCTACTGGGACGCCATTGCTTCTAGGCCCCCAGTGGATACAGCTAAAAACTAAGTGTATGTAGTTATGTGCGTCTATTTTGCATATGTGCATACATACCTCCACAAACACACATGCACACACAACACACACTCACACACACACACTTTTTTAACCTAAAACTATGAGCTCATAATAATACCACCAGTTCTAACCACAAAGTTAATTCTCTTTCTTTTTTTACATATATGTTACTTGCTTCTCCAATGGCGAGAAATGTGACTCTCATTATCCACCGTATATATTTTTATTTGCCCAATTCCAGAATACATTGTTTCAGAATTGCCAACTGCTAACCCTTACCACTATGCAAAACAAATATATTAATCAGTGTTCCATAATTATGTATAGTTACTTTTGTCTTTAGCCCAAGAATATATTATTAAGATTATTGAGTTAGTTTGCGCCCCTACCCCCCAACTTCAGTATGATTGTTTTTCATTTGAAATACCATTATGTTTATTTGTTTCTATTTGTATTTCATTTCTTATTTTTTTAAATTCCCAATCTTGCTGATTTTATTTATTTATTTTCAGCAGGTGAAAGATAACATGATTCTAAACATTAAAAGTAGACACAAAGTTGTGCTGAGAAAGAGATGCATCTTTACCCCATCCCTTTGGGTCTTTCCCTTTCTCCCATCCTTTCTCCCCTGTTCCAACCTACTCCATGTACATAGCCAATTTCACTAGTCTCTGGTTTATCCCTTAGGATGTCTTTTTACATTAATGAGCATATACAAGTATTTCTCATAATTCCTTGTTTCTAAACAAAACATAGCTTACTATAGATAATCTCTCACACTTTGCTCTTTCTCTTAACAACACACCCTGGAAAACACTCCGCGTCAATTCGTAGAGGCTTTTCTTATTCTTTTTCCAGATGCAGAGTCCTCCATTGTGTGGACGTATCACTGTTTATTCAACTGCCCGAGCCTAAGGTTGTGGGTAACTTTCAGTTCCAGAGCAGAGCTCCATCCTTGCTTCCTCCCCAATAGTCCAGCCGTCCAGTCATAGGAAACCCCCCTTTCCCACCAGCCCAGTACAATCCCAGCCATGTGGGGTAGATACAGATCACCTGGGATGATCTCACTTGGCTTCCCTATACCCTGAGAAGTTTGATCAATGGGTGTGTTAGTCATCTATTCCTGCATAAAAATTACTCCAAAACTTAACTCCATAAAACAACGGTCACTTATTAGCTCACACAATTTCTAAGGGTCACACATCTGGGAGCAGCTCAGCTTCTAGATTAGATTGTTCTGGCTCACGGACTTGGCAGTCCAGCCATTGCTTCTGAAGATTGATGGGGAGAGGAGGTTCCATGTCCAAGCTCATTCACATGGCTGTTGCAGGAGGATTTCATTTCTTGCTGTGTGGACGGATCTCTCCACAGTTCTCATGCTACTGCTTTCCCCAGCATAAGTGATTTAGGAGACAGAAAGAGTGCATACCCAAGGTGGGAGCCCCAGCATCCTTCTAAGCTAATCTCAGAAACACCATCCCATGGCCTGGCATGGTGGCTCACGCCTGTAATCCCAGCATTTTGGGAGGTCGAAAAGGGTGGATCACCTGAGGTCAGGAGTTCGAGACCAGCCTGGCCAACATGGCAAAACCCCATCTCTACTAAAAATACAAAGATTAGCTAGGTGTGGTAGTGTTTGCCTATAATCCCAGCTCCCCAGGAGGCTGAGACAGGAGAATCGCTGGAACCCAGGAGGTAGAGGCTGTAGTGAGCTGAGATCGCACCAGTGCACTTCAGCCTGGGCAACAGCAAGATTCTGAAGGAAGAAAGGAAGGGAGGGAGGGAGGGAGGAATGGAGGGGGAGGAAGGAAAAGACAGAGACAAAGAAAGAAATCAAGAAAAGAAAGAAAGAAAGGCCATCCCATGACTTTTGCCATATCCTATTCATTTGCGGTGAGTCACTAAGTCCACCCACATTTGAGAAAAGGTGAATTGAGCTCCATCTCTTGAAGAAAGGAATAGGAAGAATTTTTGGACACATTTTAAAAACCACCATGCTGGGTTAACATACAGACCTTTTCAGGTGTATGAAAATACTGTCAGGTGAACCCCTAACGTAGAAGCTTGCATTAGATTTTAGAATGAAAGATTTTTGTAGAATAAAAACTGCCCCTTAGAGCTGAGCCAGCCGCAGAGTGGGCTGGTGACTTACCCATCTTCTCTGATCCCTTCTGGCTGCTCATTAACATGGTACAGGTGGGCCCCTGACAAAGCGGAACTAATGAATTGTTTCAAGGCAAAGGGAAGCATGGATGAGAAAGCTGGAAAGGGGGCAGAAATGGTTCATTGCTCCAGGCAACATAATGAATTAACTTTTCATCCACAGTGATTCATCGCCCAGTCACAGCTTCACTGATCTGGAAAGGAATTCAGGTCTCCTAACTGTCTAGAAAGTGAGACTTTTTGGATGAGGGTCAACCCCCACAGGGTCACAGCTGTCCTGACACGTTTGAGAAGTAGTTTAGAGCATTTTATAGCAGGTCTCAGAGTTTTGACATAAATTACAAAGTAGCTCAAGTGTTTTTAAAACAAACTTGGGATACTATACAAATATTTCTATCTTCAAATGCCTTCTTGCCAAATTGATTCTTTCCTGTTCATTGCAGTGTGCTGTAAAAGATTTAATCTTATCACCCTCATTAGGAGTGATAATAAAAACTCACGGTTTTATTAGAATGCATACTGCGAGATGGAATATCCAGGTTTGCAGTTGTTATGGGAAGTTAAATAGGGTTAATAAAAAGAACAGGGTTTACATGAAGCATGCCCCAGGGTTGCCGTGGAATAGTGTTTCCCAAAGTGCATTCCTTAGAATACTAGTCCCATGAGTTACTCCATGAATAGAAAATTGTATGGTAAAATAGATATGTAAAAACACTGCATTTCTTCACTTATAACTTCATCATCTACATTAGTATATTAAGGCATATGGGAACTCCTGCAGCAAAATATTGTCTGACCTGCTCTCCCTGCTCTTCATTGTTGCTTAACTTGGCTTAGCCTGATGTTTTGCAGACACCTTGTCCATGGAACAAGTGGGACTTTCAATTTTTTAAAAAACACCAGTTAGAATGGCGATCATTAAAAAATCTGGAGACAACAGATGCTGGAGAGGATGTGGAGAAATAGGAACACTTTTATACTGTTGGTGGGAGTGTAAATTAGTTCAGCCATTGTGGAAGTCAGTGTGGTGATTCCTCAAGGACCTAGAAATAGAAATGCTATTTGACCCAGCAACCTCATTACTGGGTATATATCCAAAGGATTATAAATTGATCTGTTATAAAGACATATGCACAAGTATGCTCATTGCATCACTGTTTACAATAGCAAAGACCTGGAACCAACCCAAATGCCCATTGATGATAAACTGGACAGGGATAATGAGGCACACGTACACCATGGAATAGTAGGCAGCCATAAAAAATGTTGAGTTCAAGAACTTTGAACTTTGAACATGTCCCTTTGTAGGGACATGGATGAATCTGGAAACCATCATTCTCAGCAAACTGACACAAGAACAGAAAATCAAATACTGCATGTTCTTACTTATAGGCGGGTGTTGAACAATGAGAACACGGGGAGGGAGCATCACACATCTGGGGTCTGTTGGCGGGGACTAGGGGAGGGACAGCGGGGGGTAGGAAGGTTGGAGAGGGATAACATGGGGAGAAATTCCAGAAATAGGTGACGGGGGATGGAGGCAGCAAACCACATTGCATGTATGTACCTATGCACCAATCCTGCATGTTCTGCACATGTACCTCAGAACCTAAAGTACAATAAAAAATAAATTAAAATACGTATATAATATATAACATATATACGGACATAATTTCTAACTAATTTATATTATTGTCAAGTAACATGATCTATAAGGTGTTCCCATGCATTTTTTTTTTAAGTTTTGAGTTTTCTTTGTGGTCTACTACATATTTTTTGCAAATATTTCATTTGCATGAAAAAAGATGTGTATTTTCCCATTGTTGAAAGCTGATATCTGAGTGTCTGTTAAATTCAATTTGTTAAATAGTGTTGGACAGATCTTCTATACCTATACTAACGTGTTTGTCTGTTTGACCTGTCAATAATTGGAAATGGTATGTTGAAATCTTCTACCCTGGCCAACAATATGTTAATTTCCGCCTGTAATTTTATCGATTTTTGCTTTATATATATTTTGAAAACATTTAAGATCATACACATTTAAAATTGTTACATCAATTTGTGGTAACCTTTCTTATCCCTAATAATTTATTTCATCTGATAATTTCATAGCTGTGTGAGCTTTCTTTAATATTTGCCTAGTGTCTTTGATTCTTTTACTTTTAACTTCCAGTGTCTTTATGTTTTAGATATGGCTCATTTAAATGGGCATAGCAGGTTTCTTTCCTTAATCAAGACTGATACTCTGTATTTTGAGTAGAAGGTTTATTTTATTTTTATCTATTGTAATTATTATATACTAAGTCTCCTTTTGCATCGCATCTTACATTGTGATTTCTATTTACCCTGCTAATTCTATTTTTTTAATAAGTTGGTTTGTTGTTGCTCTTCTTCTACCACTATAATTATTGTCATTCAATTTTCTCTTCTATTAGGTTTTTCCTCCCCCCGCGTGGAGGGTGTCCAGTTTCTTGGCGTTTTGAACAAAGAATCAGACAAAACACACACACACAAAACAAGGAGAGAATGAAGCAACGAAAGCAAATTTATTGAAAATGAAAACACACTCCACAGGATGGAAGCGGCCCCAAGCAAGTGGCTCGAGGACACTGGTTACAGAATTTTCTGGGGTTTAAATACCCCTCTAGAGGTTTGCCATTGGTAACTTGGTGTATGCCCTAGTAAATAAAGTAGATGAAGTGAAGATACAAAGTAATTTACTTGGTGTACACCCTATGTCAATGAAGAGGACGTTTTCTGCCGTAGCTGAAGTAGAGTTAAAAAGTTATTTACTTGGGCTTAGAAGGTTTGTTTTTTGTTTTTTGTTTTTTTTCTGTTTAATTTAGTTCTAGGAAGTTCTTGGGTTCCTTGCCTCCAGACCCTATTTTCTGCCTCAGTTTGAAAATGATACCCATTTATTTATTTTTGATGGTTACATCTGGAATTCAGGCTTACTGAACCACATCGCCAAAGTTAATCAATATCTTGACCACTCCTGAACAATTGTTCAAACTCCAGACTTATCTGCTCCTGCGTTCCAGCATTTGCTCTTTGTTACAATTGTTATTATTATTTTACACAGACTTTTTTATTTTTTTATTTTTTTATAAGAATATTTCCTTTATTTTACATAGCCACCCTTATAAGGAGTCTCTACCAAAACCTACAGTGAACATTTTTCATGATGGCAAAGTATTTAAAATATCTTTAAAATTAGAAACAAGACTAGGAAGCTAATTATCACTATTTCAACTCAACATTCAACTTTGATCTAACCAGAGCTGTAGTACAAGATGAAGAAATGAAAGTTTAAAAGATTGAAATGGTAGAAATAAAACCCTTATTTGCAGATGTTATAAATTCTATATGTAGAAAACTCAGCAGAATCTACAAAATATTGGAACTAATAAGAACATTTACATAGGCTAGATATAAGATCAAATATTTTAAATGTCTTTTTCTCCCCCCAATTTATTTATTTTATTGCATTTTAGGTTTTGGGGTACATGTGAAGAACGTGCAAAATTGTTGCATAGGTATACACGTGGCAGTGTGATTTGCTGCCTTCCTCCCCATCACCTACATCTGGCATTTCTCCCCTTGCTATCGCTTCCCAGCTCCCCACCCCCCACCGTCCCTCCCCTATTTCCCCCCAACTGACCCCAGTGTGTAGCGCTCCCCTCCCTGTGTCCATGTGTTCTCATTGTTCAACACCCACCTATGAGTGAGAACATGCGGTGTTTGATCTTCTGCTCTTCTGTCAGTTTGCTGAGAATGATGGTTTCTAGGTTCATCCATGTCCCTACAAAGGACACAAACTCATCGTTTTTGATGGCTGCGTAATATTCCACGGTGTATATGTGCCACATTTTCCCTATCCAGTCTATCGTCGATGGGCATTTGGGTTGGTTCCAGGTCTTTGCTATTGTAAACAGTGCTGCAATGAACATTTGTGTGCACGTGTCCTTATAGTAGAATGATTTGTAATCCTTTGGATATATACCCAGTAGTGGGATTGCTGGGTCAAATGGAATTTCTATTTCTAGGTCCTTGAGGAATCGCCACACTGTCTTCCACAATGGTTGAACTAATTTACACTCCCACCAACAGTGTAAAAGTGTTCCTATTTCTCCACATCCTCTCCAGCATCTGTTGTCTCTAGATTTATTAATGATCGCCATTCTAACTGGCGTGAGATGGTATCTCAATGTTGTTTTGATTTGCATTTCTCTGATGACCAGTGATGATGAGCATTTTTTCATATGTTTGTTGGCCTCATGTATGTCTTCTTTTGTAAAGTGTCTGTTCATATCCTTTGCCCACTTTTGAATGGGCTTGTTAGTTTTTTTCTTGTAAGTCTGATTTAGTTCTTTGTAAATTCTGGATATCAGCCCTTTGTCAGATGGCTAAACTGCAAAAATTTTTTCCCATTCTGTTGGTTGCTGATTCACTGTAATGGCTGTTTCTTTTGCTGTGCAGAAGCTGTGGAGTTTGATTAGGTCCCATTTGTCTATTTTGGCTTTTGTTGTCAATGCTTTTGGTGTTTTGGTCATGAAGTCCTTGCCTATACCTATGACCTGAATGGTTTTGCCTAGATTTTCTTCTAGGGTTTTTATGGTGTTAGGTCTTATGTTTAAGTCTTTAATCCATCTGGAGTTAATTTTAGTGTAAGGTTTACACGGACTTTTAAAAATGTATGCACTTATTTGAAATTTACTGGATGCCTTATGTCTTCAAAATCAGACCTTCTTTCTGGGAAACATACCTAGGAGTCCTTTCGGTTAACTAACGTCCCTTTAGTGGTAAAACGAGTCTTGTTTATCAAATTATCTTCAATTTGCCATTGCTTTTAAACCTGAGTTTGCTGGGTTCACAATCCTAAATCAGCCCTTTAAGGTATTGTTTTATTCTCTCTGGCTTTCACTGCAGCTAATAACAAGCCTACTTTAAATCTAATTTTCACTTGCAGGTATCTATTTCTTCCCTTTGACTGTTTTTAAGATCTTTTCATTTTTGCTGGATTTTCTGTAATTTCACCATAATCTAACATGTGCATTAAAAAAAATTTAAGCAGTTTGGGATTCATTGTGTTTTCTTAACTGGAGATTCACGTTCTTACCAGTTCTTAAAAGTTTTGAACCATGATCTTTTCAAATATTTCTCCTCTCTCATTCTCTCGGATTCTGATTCGATGTACACTATGCTTTTTAACTCTCTATTTTGTATTTCTCCACTTCTCTTCCATATTTTCTCTCTTCCTATTTCTCTGTGCTATTTCTTCAAATCTGCTTTTGGGTTCTTCCTTCAACTGTATTTAGTCACCTACTTATGACTCATTACAGAGTTTTTTATTTTATTAATGATAATTTTCATTTATAAAGCTTGGCAATTATCTTAAAAATATTCCTGAAATTTTTGACCGTCTCTTTATTTTCTGGTCATTAAAAAAATTAATTATTATTATTTATTTTTATTTTTTGAAAATAAAAATTATATATTTAAGGTGTAAAATGTGATGTTCTCGTATACATATACATTGTGAAATGATGACCACAATGAACCCACCCATTACTTCACCTTTGTGTGTGTGTGGTGAGAACAGCGTCAGATCTACTCTCTTAGCAAACCTCAAGTACACAATACATTATTATTAACTACAGTTACCATGTTGTACATTAGATCTCTGGAATTTATTCAACGCAGAACTGAAAGTTTGTACCATTTGACCAAAATCCACCTCCTGCCTCATCTCCTCCACCCTCTGTTTCTGGTCATTTTTATTCTGGCTTTCATTTCTTCAAATAAAAATGGTGGCTTTTTAGTCCATATATAATTCCAGTCATTCAGAAAAGGGGAATTCTGTTGCTTGCTGCTGACTCTCACTCATAACGGCCTATTTCTTTGCATGTTTTGTAATTAATGTTGAGTTCCTGTTAATCTGCATGTAATATGAGGCAATCCCAAGGCTGTCTGCTGAGGTTGCTTTTGTCCACAGATGATTTGCTTCTGCAGGGAGCTAGGGGAATCGCCAATCTGGGCCTGCCCCGTTGGCTCCCGATGTTCCAGGTTCACAACAAGCTTCTTTTCCCCTACCTTGCAGAATGTGTTTCGCTGAAGAGAAGCTGAGAACATGGGAAAAAAAGACACAGCTGGTCTTGGAACAAATTTCCCCAGAGTATTCATTGCTTATTCGTGGGTTTTCCAAGACCCTGGTGCTCAAGATGACTTTGAGTCTTGGCTAAGGCAGCATGAAGCGTGCATTACTGATTTCCTGAGAAAGCCACACTTGCAGGATGAGGCCAAAAAGAAAAAAAAATCACGTCTGTATGGTGAAACAATACACACAGCAGCATTCTTTATCCATGATGACATATGGATGGGATGACTCACAAACTACTTTTCTCCAGCAGCATAACTGAAAGAAGCCAATATTGAGTGGAAAGTCTCAATAGTTTCAAGGGTTGATTTTTTTATAACTTTCAAATTAACATTATCTAACCACTCAAGAGAGTCTCAAAAACTTATTACAAATTATTTTAATAGAGGAGAAAATATTATGTCCGATGAATATTTAAACCTACTAATATTAGATCTAACAATATGACAAGAAATGGAATAACCTCATGTAATCTGTGTACACTGAGTGGCTGGATGAAAAATGATCTTTTACTTCTATTGGAATAATGGATGCTATCAATAGTAGAAAGGAAAAATTTTAATAACCTTAATTTTTTAGTTATTTTTAAAATCAAGTGTGTTTCTTTTCTTTTCTATTCTTTTCTTTTTCCTTCCTTCCTCCTCTTTTCTTTCTTTCTTCCTCCTTCCTCCCTTCCTTCCTTCCTTCCTTCCTTCCTTCCTTCTTTCGTTCGTTCGTTCGTCTTTTTCTTTCTTTTCTGTCTGTCTGCCTCACCCTGTAGCTGAGACTGGAGTGGTGCAATCTCAGCTCACTGCAACCTCCACCTCCCGGCTTCCAGTTCAAGCAATTTTCCTGCCTCAGCCTCCGGAGTAGCTGGGGTTACAGGAATGTGCCTCTATCTCCAGCTAATTTTTGCAGTTTTAGTAGAGACGGGGTTTCACCATGTTGGCCAAGCTGGTCTTGAACTCCTGACCTCATGATCTACCCACCTCAGCCTCCCAAAGTCAAGTGTGAGTTTCTTAATGAGTAAAGCCCAGGACATAGTACTGGCAAAATAAGTTATCTGTGTTGGCTGTTCAAGACCCGTGTTGTCACCTCAGCTCTGCCACAGATTTCTTGCAGGGCTTAGGGAAGTCACTTCTGTTCTCTGGGTCCATGTGCATACACATATAAAGAGAGTCTCTCTAGGACTTCTCCCGGCACTAGAATTTCAAGATTTTTATGGTAAATATAAAATTCCATTGATGATTGCAATATAAGGGGTATAAAAGATTGGTCCAAAGCTTTCCCTTTCATACCTAACAAAATCTAGACATGGAAGGGCGTTGGTAAGTGAAGGCTCCTTGAAGGACTGCTTAAAGTTCTTCAGCTGGTTATTAACCAAGTCACACAGAGGTTGAAGTTTTTTTCTTAAAAAGGAAAGAGAGAAGAGAGAAAGGAATAAACTTACAAAGTTGGCTTTAGGTGGCATCATAGGAGGGACTCTCATCTCAATTAATAACTATTGATGAACATTATAAATATGCAAAAAATTCCAATCTTAATGTCCATAATGCAACTGCCTTCAATTTATAGAAAAATACAGCTTAAAAAAACTCTGTGATTTTGTATCCTGAGACTTTGCTGAAGTTGCTTACCAGTTTTAGGAGATTTTGGGCTGAGACGATGGGGTCTTCTAGATATACAATCAAGTCGTCTGCAAATAGAGACAATTTGACTTCCTCCTTTCCTATTTGAATACCCTTTATTCCTTTTTCTTGCCTGATTGCTCTGACTAGAACTTCCAGTACTATATTGCATAGGAGTGGTGAGAGAGGGCATCCTTGTCTAGTTCCAGATTTCAAAGGGAATACTTCCAGTTTTTGCCCATTCAGTATGATATTAGTTGTTGGTTTGTCTTAAATAGCTTTTATTATTTTGAGATACTTTCCATCAATATCTAGTTTATTGAGGGTTTTTAGCATAAAGGGCTGTTGAATTTTGTCAAAGGCCTTCTCTGCGTCAATTGAGATAATCATGTGGTTTTTGTCTTTGGTTCTGTTTATGTGGTAAATTACGTTTATAGACTTGCGTATGTTGAACCAGCCTTGCATCCCCAGGATGAATCCTACTTGATCATGGTGGACAAACTTAAAAAAAAAACAACTCTGTGATATCATATTTAAGGATGAGATGCATAGCACTTTTGGAGACACATGGTTTAGAACTATATTAGATGCCTATTATAGTGATACGACATTTCAGAACTGTTTGAGAAACTTTGTTCTGGAGAAAATGAGAGAAAAACAATAAATAGAGGGCGAATTTTATAAACATACACTTATCCAGAGAAAACAGAAAGTGAGTGACAAAGAGAGGTGATGGGAACCTTACAGAGACAGGCTTTGTCTCCAGGTTTGTTTTCTTTTAGTTTTAGTTTTAATTGTACTTTAGGTTCTGGGGTACGTGTGCAGATCATGCAGGATTGTTGCATAGGGACATACGTGGCAAGGTGGTTTGCTGCCTTCCTCCCCCCATCACCTATATTTGGTATTTCTCCCCTCGTTGTCCCTCCCCACCCTCCCTACCCCCCACTGTCCCTCTCCTAGACCCCCACAACTGACCACAGTATGTGATGCTCCCCTCCCCGTGTCCATGTGTTCTAATTGTTCAACACCTGCCTACGAGTGATAACACGTGGTGTTTGGTTTTCTGTTCTTGTGTCAGTTTGCTGAAAATGATGGTTTCCAGATTCATCTATGTCCTTATGAAGGACACGAACTCATTGTTTTTATGGCTGTGTAGCAGTATTCCATGGTGTATATGTGCCACATTTTCTTTATCCAGTCTATTGTTGACGGACATTTGGGTTGGTTCCAGGTCTTTGCTATTGTAAACAGTGCTGCAATGAACATACGTGTGCATGTGTCTTTATAATAGAACAATTTGTAATCCTTTGGATATATACCCAGTAATGGGATTGCTGGGTCAAATGGTATTTCTATTTCTAGGTCCTTGAGAAATCACCACACTGCCTTCCACAATGGTTGCACTAATTGACACTCCCACCAACAGTGTAAAAGTGTTCCTATTTCTCCACATTCTCTCCAGTATCTGTTGTCTCCAGATTTTTTAATGATCGCCATTCTAACAGATGTGAGATGTTATCTCAATGTGGTTTTGATTTGCATTTCTCTGATGACCAGTGATGATGAGCATTTTTTCATGTTTGTTGGCCTCATGTATGTCTTCTTTTGAAAAGTGCCTGTTCATATCCTTCACTCACTTTTAAATGGCTTTGTTTGTTTTTTTCTTGTAAATCTGTTTTAGTTCTTTGTGGATTCTGGATATCAGCCCTTTGTCAGATGGGTAGATTGCAAAACTTTTTCTCATTCTGTTGGTCTGGTTCACTCAATGACTGTTTCCTTTGCTGTACAGAAGCTCTGGAGTTTAATTTGATTCCATTTGTCTATTTTGGCTTTTTTGCCATTACTTTTGGTGTTTTAGCCATGAAGTCCTTGCCTATGCCTGTGTCCTGAATGGTTTTGCCTAGGTTTTCTTCTACAAACCACTGCTCAGTGAAATAAGAGAGGACCCAAACAGATGGAAAAACATTCCATGCTCATGGTTGAGAAGAATGAATGTCATGAAAATGGCCATATTGCCCAAAGTAATTTATACTGACTTACAGTATCCCCATCAAGCTACCAGTGACCTTCTTCACAGAACTGGAAAAAAACACTTCAAACTTTATATGGAACCAAAAGAGAGCCCGCATAGCCAAAACAATCCTAAGCAAAAAGAACAAAACTGGAGGTATCATGGTGAGCTGGCTTCAAACTATACTGCAAGACCATAGTAATCAAAACAGCATGGTGCTGGTACCAAAACAGAGACATAGACCAATGGAACAGAACAGAGGTCTCAGAAGTAACAGGTTTATGTTTTTTAAGTTTGGCATTTGCTTTGCTCTCTCAGTGTTCTCACAATATTTTCTCTTTCTATTGTTTTAGTAAGTCTCCCCCTGACTCCAGAAATTCTTGCTATTTGATTTACTCAGAGATGGCTTCTTCCTATCAATGACTACCCATGTTATTAGATCAGTCATTCAAAACATCTACAAAAACTTTGCATTTCCTTAAACTGGCTTTGGAACAAATATTAGCAATTTTAACACAGCACAGTTATCTATGTGGCAGGTAGTATTGGTGTCTACCCAACACAGGTTTGCCTCTTGTTCCATTCTAACAGGTTTTATTCAGAAAGGCGAGATGCTTGTTTGTCTCCTTCCTCTCTTTTGCAACCAAGAGTGCCTGTGTGACTCAGTTCTGGCCATGGGGCATGATATATGGTTTGCCTCTGTATCCCAGCCCAAGCCTCATGTTGACTTGTAATCTCCACTGCTGGAGGTGGGGCCTGATGGGATGTGATTGGATCATGGGGTGGTTTCTAATGGGTTAGCATCATCCCTAGTGCTGTCCTGTGATAGAGTTCTCATGAGATCTGGTTGCTTAAAAGTGTGTGGCACCTTCTTCTTCACTGTCTTCCTCCTGCTCCCGCTACATAAGACACGCTTGCTTCTCCTTCACCCTTCCACCACTATTGTAAGTTTCCTGATGCCTCCCCAGAAATAGAAGCCTGTATATCCTGCAGAGCCATGAGTCAATTAAACCTCCTTTTTTTTCGCTCTGTCACCCAGGCTGGAGTGCAGTGATGCAATCTCGGCTCACTGCAAACTCTGCCTCCCAGGTTAAAGCGATTCTCCTGCCTCAGCCTCCTGGGTAGCTGGGACTATAGGTATGTGCCACCATGCATGGCTAAGTTTATGTATTTTTTTTTTTTTAGTAGAAATGCGGTTTCACCATGTTAGCCAAGAAGGTCTCCATCTCCTAACCTTGTGATCCACCTTCCTAAGCCTCCCAAAGTGCTGGGATGACAGGTGTAAGCCACCGCGCCTGGCCTAAACCTCTTTTCTTTATAAATTACATAGTGTCAGGTACGTTTTATAGCAATGCAAGAATGGACTAATACAGCTTATAAGCAAAAGACCTTGGAGAGGGTTTTCCTGGTGTAATAAACAAAGCTTTGCCCTCAACCCTACCTTTTACCCCAACTGGAATGTAGATACCATGCCCTGGAAGGCACAGCAGCCACCTTGTGGTCATGAGACAGAAAGGTACAAGTTAACAATAATAAAGATGGCAAAGCAGAAAAATAAATGTAGCCTAGATCCCTGAAGATTTTGAGGAGCCATTGGGTCATGTTTTATTTATAGTAAGAAGTAATGGCTAGGAATTAATCAGTATTCTCCTGGTAGTGTAAATAAGTCATCTCAAAATATATGACCCTTCTTGGGACTTTTTCCAAGGAAATAATCCTTATCATAAAGTTTATGCATAAATATGTTTATTACAAAACTGTTACCAAATTATTGAAAATAACATAAAATATTCAATAATATGTAAACAGATCATCCATCCATGTCTTCTGACTCTGGAATCAGTAAAGCTCTCCTCCCTGGTGCCAAGTTCTTGGTCAATTACTCTAAGAAACTGTCTCCTGCAATGGACTTTTTCCTCCCTCTCTGGGACATACGCTGGCTATTTCATTTATTGCCCATCAGAGCAGAGGCTTTGGGATGCTTGCACTGTTCTTCCTGGGACCACATCTAGAAAGCCATTCAACACAAATACACAGCAGACAACAGCATAGAGTGGATGTGACATGTAGTAGTGACAGCTAGGGAAAAAGGTTTATTGCAGAGTGGATTCAATCTCGGAGCATTTGCAGAACTGTGACTTAGCACAACAAGAGCACCTGTGTGCCATGTCATTTATTCCCCTGCCCAGAAACTTTCCAAGATTATCCTTCTTTTTGTCCTAACTAGAGACAGGAGATACCATCATAATTTAATAATGTAAATCCAGGTAACAACACTTTCACTCATTAAAGATTCTTTTCAACTGACAACTCATCTCTCAGCTATTTAGAGAAAAAGGCTCAGTCCTAACAAGTCAAAGGTACTCAACAATGAGAAACATTAATAGCAACGGGGAAGGGAATGTGAATCACTTACTGGAACCCTGAGGCTGGTTGGTTCTGGAAGCCTTGGAAGCCCGTTTTGACCTTGTTATTCACTTAGGTCACTTTTTGTCCCTCTATGCCAACCTCAACTCTTACTTTTCAGGTTCGTTACTCTGATGCGGAAAGTTGACCAGAACCCACAAAGGGCCTGACTTCGGATCTATAAGCCTGCCAAGGCTGACCTCCTAAACATAATGTTTTCTGAGGCTTGTTCACAAGTAAAATACACTTGAGACAGGGAAAGGACTAACAAAGAATCGCATTACAGTATGGATTAGGGTCACTGGCTAACTTCAATTGACTGATAAAAGCATATACAAATTCAATAGATTTTGTTGTTATGTCCTCGGCATTAAACAAGAGAGGCGGGAAATACCTCCATACCTGTCTCCTGGAATAGTTGCTTATCCTGGAAATGCTATACACGATGTGGTTTCCACAAAGACATGAAAGTAGGAAATGAGAAAATTCTATGAGATCCTAGGATCTCGGAGATATTCGCAAATGCAAATAGCTCATCACAGGGTGGCCAATCTCTTGGGGGAGCCGTGGCCCTTTTCCACTAATCCACTTTACCTCCTTGCCTCAAAGCCTTCCTAAGAACCATCATCTGACCTGCGACTGAGTATGGGTTGTCTGTAACTAAGAAAACTGGGGAAGAATTAATTAACTTGCTGCTAGAGGCAATCCTTGGCAACTATTAGTATACAGTTATAAAACAATATATAAAGTATAATTCATTGTTGCATAAAAATCTTTTATAATTATATTTATAAAATACATTTGCACACAAAAAAAACACAGATAGATGGATTATAGAAAATGCTACTTAGCAAAATCTTGCGTGGTTAGCTCTAGGTGGTCATTTATATGTGATTTTAAAAATTCAGCTATATTTTACAGAGTATATACACAATATAATTAAAATATAATCTTTTTTTTTTTTTTATGTAGAATCTCACTCTGTCGCCAGGCTGGAGTGCAGTGGTGCAATCTTGGCTCACTGCGCCCTGCGCCTCCTGGGTTCAAGAGATTCCCCTGCCTCAGCCCCCAGAGTAGCTGGGACTATAGGCGTGCACCACCATGCCCAGCTAATTTTTTGTATTTTAGTAGAAGCGGGGTTTCACCATGTTGGCTAGGATGGTCTCGATCTCCTGACCTCTTGATCTGCCCGCCTCGGCCTTCCAAAGTGCTGGGATTACAGGCGTGAGCCACTGCGCCCAGCCCCAAAATATAATGTTTTCTTAAAAGGAGAAAATCAAAAGGGTGAAGAATGATTCCAAGTCACTGCTATTGATTTTTGTGCCAATGCATCATCCATTCCCAAGCAACTAGCAGAATGCCCCGGAATGCTTCGAAGTCCCCACAGCTGCAGAATTGCAACATTTGTCCAAAAGGATGAAGGTGTGGTCTTAATTTAATTTGCAACAAGATTCACCTAAGCTCCAATTTCACTTCAGGGCCTTAAGCCAAAGTAAAGATCAGCAATTGGATGGAACAGAAAAGAGGAAAAACCAGAGATCCTGGAAGAAGCCCAGTGAACATCCCTAAATTCTCCCAAAGCAATGAGAGCTGCCCTGCCGCAGGCTAAGTATGTGATGCCCAGCAGCTCAGCAGGAAGCCCACCAGGTTACCCCCTACTCCACGCACCACCCCCATGACAGGCAGCTTCAGAATCTTCCAGCTGGTGTACACGCCTGACACAACCAACCACACCATGCCGAGAGGTGGGCACGTGGCAAAACAGCTTTTCTTAGACTCCTGACCCTATCAAGAGCTGAGGATGAAGGTCCCCTTGAAGCTCTGACTCCAGCTTGGCCCCTCAGCCCCAGCTTCCTTGTCCTGAGCTGACTGACAACTTCCTTGCCTTTTCTTTTCCTCCTCTCTCTGCCTTCCTGGGGCTGGACCTGGTTCCTTCTGTGAAAGATATTGGCGGAATCTACAGTGATCTCTGCAGGGTCCCAGCTGAACACCTGCTTATCTGTATGCCATTGCAGGTCAAGCTTAAGACTTGCTTCAATAAACTGAGTAAGAAATGAAAATCCTCAAGGCATGACAAAACAACTCTGTGCCAGCAAAAGAGACCCCGGGCTCTAGAAGATTCTGAGGGCCTGCCTTCCTATGAAATGACTTTTCTTCTAAAAAAGAATAACCTTTGAGAAACTGTGTGATTCACGTTCTCAACAAGATTCAAGCAAACATAACAGTTAATTCAAAGAAACCTCTCTCGAATGCCAAAATATGAAACAAGGAGAGCTGGTGTGAAATGGGAAGCCCAGTCTCTGAACACAAAGCGTCAGTGGTCACTCTGGAATGTGAACCTGGACTTCCTTCCTCCGTGATGCACAATCTCCAGGCTGGTGTTCTGAGCTGCAGGTGACGGTTTACAACCTGTTACTTTACCGTAATGTAGTCTGCAGATCCCTTCGTTTTTAGAAGGTGATCCTGTGTGGAGAACTGAGAACTCTGAGCTCTGACCCCAGTGAGCAAGGAGACTTGTCTATAGTTTTTCTGAAATGCAGCCCATTGTCTCCCAGGCCCCATCGCTCAACAACACATGGCTCTCCCAGGAACATGCAAATATGCAGCTATATTATTTCAGTCGGTTCTTCCCTTGTCTGTTTCCTTTCTAACCAGCTAGAATGTGAGCTCCCGAGGGCAAAGGCTTGTCTGTCTGGTTCACTCCATGTTGCCCCAATGGAGCATTATCTGCACATAGCAGAGGCTCGATTAGGAAATTGTGAATGAGGAAACTGAATGTCACTTCTGCCCATGCCTTGCCCATGAGCATCACTCGAGGGGGGTGACAACCCTCTTTCCAAATCACATTGCCCTTGACGTCTGCTAAAATTGGCTTTTCAACACCTATCTGAATGGCGAAGGAGAAACGATTGAGGCAGTAGAATTTACAAACATGCGTTTATAGGTCGGAAGAGAGCTAACAACACAATTCATATGCACAAGGGAGGGTCCGGTCTGGAAAAGGAGAGGGGCCTGTCAACGCGGCGGCGACTAAGATCAGAGACACCAACGCCTCCTCCTACCTTCCACTCCCTCTGCGCGCCGGACAATCGCGCCAGGCCCTGAGAAAAGCCAATTGTTTCAGTCAAGGCTTCCAGTCTTATTCTTGGCATACAAACATGTGAAAATAGATGTGTCAGTCATTTTCGCGACTATCAGGGTGGCTGCCAAGTCACCAGCAGGAGCCGGCGTGGAAACTGATGTGGGAAACGCATACCTGCCATTTTCCCATTAACATGTTGCTGTCTGGGGGCTACAATTCTGCCGACTTGTCGGAAGATTTTATCTGTTTATAATGTGTGAATTTTTTATTTTTATTTTTTTTTGTGAGTGTTCAAAAAGAAAAAAAAAAGAACAAAAAGAAAGAAACAGAAGGACCTCTCTCAGTTACGTTACCTTGGCATTCTTTTGAAAGTTCATCTGCATTAGGAAGGGTTGATGGTAAAGTCGACGACTATCTTGGCTCTCCAGTTCAGATCTGCTTGCATCCTTCTGCCCCAGAATAAGCACCAGCCTCACCCAGCCTGAGAGTCATCCTCCTCTCGGGCTCTCAGTATTTGAATACACAAAAATATGGTCGGGCACGGTGGCTCACGCCTGTAATCCCAGCACTTTGGGAGGCCAAGGTGGGTGGATCATGAGGTCAGGAGTTCAAAACCAGCCTGGCCAAGATGGTGAAACCCCATCTCTACTAAAAACACAAAAATTAGCCGTGTGTGGTGGCAGGTGCCTGTAATCCCAGCTATTTGGGAGGCCGAGGCAGGAGAATCACTTGAACCTGGGTGACAGAGGTTGCAGTGAGCAGAGATCTCGCTGCTTGCACTCCAGATGACAGAGTGAGACTCTGTCTCAAAAAATAAAAATAATAATAATAAACAAAAATATTAAGGGCTTTCAGTATTATCCCTATTTTACAGATGAGAAAGCTGAGGCCCAGCAAGGTTAAGTGAATTGCCCAGGGTTTCATGGCCTGCAAGTGGGGGAGTTAGGGCTAGAAACCAGGCAGGGTGTTCCAAGGCCCCGTGCTGTTGCTAGTCACTCTCTTGCTGAGATTGGTGTATATGCTGTATCAGTCATTGAGGGATGGGGTTTTAAAAAAGCAACAAACAAACTGAAACTGGATGCCCAGTACAACTTGAATTTGACATAAATAACAATATCTTTTACTATAAACATGTCCCTTGGGATGTTTGGGACATACTTTTACTTAAAAATTTGTGTTGTTTATCATCTGAAATTCAAATTTAACTGGGAATCTTGGCATCTTGTATTTGATTTGTCAGCCTAGCTTTGGAAGTGGATTACTGGTTTGGGGATCCAGGAATCTGGGGTTGGGGTGACCTGGGGATGAGAGATGGAGGTCAGTCAAGAAAGGCAGGTTGGTAGAAGCAGCCTGGAGCTTTATCTCATCTTGCTCCCAGTCTGGTTTCCTAGAAGAGAGGCTGATGGGACTCCAGGGGAAATGTTTGTGCCCTCTGCATGCATTCCTATGTGCACGTGCATGAACACACACACACACACTTCCCATTTACACATGCCTAGAATGTGTCCAACTCATCAGGAGCAAGTTGCATGCCCTGGTGAAGTTTAGTGCCTCTGCTGTGCAGATGGGAAGCAAAGAGGCTTTAGGGCACTGCAGGCAGCCTGTAGACCCCATCTCCCATGAGCCTAAGCTTTTATTTTATTTTATTTTTGTTAAAGACAGGGTTTTGTTCTGTTACCCAGGCTGGAGTGCAAAGAGTGTGATCATAGCTCTCTGAAGCCTCAAGCTCCTAGGCTTAAGTGAACCTCCACTCAGCTTCCTGAGTAGCTGGGACTACAACCATGTGCCCCCATGCTCAGCTAAGTTTTGTGGTTTTGTTTGTTTGTTTGTTTTGAGACAAGGGTCTTGCTTTGTTGCCCAGGCTGGTCTTGATCTCCTGGGCTTAAGCAGTCCTCCCATCTCAGCCTCCTGAGTGGCTGAGAATTACAAGTGTGCACCACCATGCCTGGTGAGCCCATGTTTTTGAATGGAAGGGCGCTAGTGGGCTATTGTGTGACCCAGCCAAACTTCCTTTCTGGGCATATTTTTCTCTGGATGTGAAGCATTTCCAGCAATCAGTGGTGTGTTCTGTGTAGTCCTGTCTACACTGTATTTGCAAGAATTCCTCGTGGATGATTGGATGTGGTTAATTTCTGGTTTCACTTTGCAATCAGGATGCACATGTTTTCGATTTTATGTTTTTGATCTACATGTGTCTATGAACATAGAGGCAAATGCGGACATACAGCTGGATAGTCACATTGAAAACAATTTGAGGTGGTTTATGCTGTGGTTGTTTAAATGAGAACAATGGGGAGAGTGAAGAGACCCCATGCTCCCTTGAGCTCCTTCTACCTGTCTCCGAAATCCCACATCTCAGACCCTCAACCAGACTGTAAGATCCTCAAGCACAGGTCATGTTTTACTAATCTAACGCCCCCCTTGAGATGCCCAGTAGAGAGCCTTCTACATCTTTCTGTATTTTTCCATTAGCTGAGGTGGAAAACCTGATGAAACAAATACTGTTTGGTTAAAACCATGTACATTGCTCTAGGCAACATTACTCCTCAGCCAATGAATTAGATGATTAATAAGTGTAACACGTAATTGAATTCGAAGTCCATGTTTGCCATCCCCTAAGCAGAAGAGGTTTCATTGTATATTGTTATTGATGGAAGGAAACTGAGATACTTTGGCTAAACAAAAGGGGGTACAGATGGCAACGTGCTTCAACCACGCAAA
This sequence comes from Sapajus apella, assembly GCF_009761245.1. Lineage (NCBI taxonomy): Eukaryota > Metazoa > Chordata > Mammalia > Primates > Cebidae > Sapajus > Sapajus apella. The sequence continues at coordinate 6,015,511 of NW_022436950.1, read as the reverse complement.
AGAAGCCTGCTTAGTACATGCTTGCTGCATGCCAGTTGCTGCTTTCTGATATTTTAGTGAAGGAAGAAGATTTTTTTTTAAGACACTAAAGTATCAACAAAGAAGTGATTTATCTTTGTATCAGAATTTTGGCTTGGAGCACAATCAGGATTTTGTTTCTGTTTAGGGCTAAGTAGAAATATATGTGAGGCCAAAAATGTTTTTCCTGAACCTTCAAAACTACACACAGTGAAAGAAATATTAGCTTCAAAAATCAAAGTGATTGGATTTTTTAGAATCTGTGCGATAGGATGAGAAAATGTATGCAATATACATAAACCAGAATAGCCTTCCTTGTTCAATGTTAATGCCTTTTTTTTCCAAGATGGAGTCTCATTTTGTCACCCAGGCTGGAGTGCAGTGGCACGATCTTGGCTTACTGCAACCTCTACCTCCCAAGTTCAAGCGATTTTCCTGCCTCAGCTTCCCAACTATCTGGGACCACAGGCACATGCCACCACGCTTGGCTAATTTTTTGCATTTTTAGTAGAGATGGGGTTTCACTATGTTAGCCAGGATGGTCTCAATCTCTTGACCTCATGATCTGCCCACCTTGGACTTCCAAAGTGCTGGGATTACAGGTGTGAGCCACCACGCCTGGTCATGTTAACACTTTTTATAAGAAAGTATTAGACCTATCAATTTTGCAACTACATAATTATTGATACTTGAAATACAGACATATATGAACGAAAAAGGTCAGAGTCACTCATTCAAAATGTAAGCATAAATATGACTTCCATTAGCAATGCCAGGTGCTTGGATAGAGTGGCCCAGTCTAGTCATCCCAGCAGGTCAAAGTGGCAAACCAGGTCAACACCAGGAGAGGCTCTTACAAAACCAAACAGAAACTTCTTTCTAAATCAAATCATTTGAAAAACACCTGAGCAATCCATGAAGTGTTTCACTGAGGTGCAGACATTCCAAAAGCTAAACAAATATTCCTGTAACGAGTGCCCCAAGCCCATTAGCCATGGACCTGTCCTTACTTCAAGCAAGTCAGGATTTCAACCAGGTCAGGGTTGAAGAAGAATAATTATGGTCTAAGCAGCTGGCATTTGTTCCTAAGCATGGTCAAACTATGGGTGAATGCCAACAGTCTTTAGTTGTGTTGGGCAAAGGACTCTGAGTTGAGTAGGGGTGTGTGTGTGTGTGTGTGTGTGTGTGTGTGTGTGTGTGTGTGTAGTAGTGGGTGTGTGTTTCATCTTTAATAAAATTTATTTTTAAAATGTCCTTCTTGTCTAAGTGGAACTAACAAAGAGACTGGCCATACTAAGAGATTGGGGTGTTTGCTTAGGGCAGGGTACAGGGCACACCTATTCCTCACCCAGTGCAGCTGGCGGGGATGGAGGAATTAGATGACTCCTGAGATAGCTGCTATAACCAGAGAGGGAAGGGGCAAGCCTGCATTCTTGGCAAGGTGAGGATAATTCTGTCCTCATGTGATCCAGCTTTGCTGATGCTACCGGATGAGCATTCCTGAAATAACTGGTTATTTCCCCATGAAGTCCTGGTCCTGGTCCTGTCCACTCAAGATATTGTGGGTGTCTCTAAGACAGGGTGGATGTTCCCTGCCTTGAATTGGCCACCCTCACGAGTTTCTTTGTTATTGGCCATCAAAGTCCTGAGAACCTTGATGTGATGCCCCTGTATTCATCCCTGCTAAAATTCTAATGAAAAGCCAATCCTCTCAGATCATCCTGTGGAGTGGTAGATTTCACCTGTTGACAGATACCTAGGGATAGATATGGACTCAGAAGTCAGGAGGACCTGGGTTCAAATCCCTATTCATCCACTTACAGACAAGAGACCTGGAAAAATTACTTACTCTAAAAATCTTTGTTTCATTGTCTGTAAAGATGCAGACAATAACAATGACAATGTCATAGAGTTTAATATGGACCGAATGAGATAATCCAATGTAAATGTGTAACACTGGGTCTGACATGGCAAGAAGCAAAAAGTATCATTTTATCAACATAGAGTGTATGGGTGACTTAGAATGAGGAAAAGCAACAGAGAAGTTCTATTAGCTTTCAGATCTCAGTACATGTCAATATCAATTTTGAAATGTCATTCAACAAAACAAGTATATACTGAGTTCTTATTAGGTGTCAAGCATAAATTCCAGGAGTTGGGTAAAACAGTCAGTGTCCCTACTCACATGAAGCTTACATTTTGACAAAGAAAGAAAGGAAGACAGGGAGGGAGGAAAAGAAAAAAGAAAATTTAATTCATGTAGCAGTACAAACACTTAGGCATAATGATAGGAGTGACTTTTGCAAATCCCCCCGATATGATTTGTCTGTTCCCACCCAAATCTCATCTTGTATTTAACTCCCATAATTCCCATGTGTTGTATGAGGAGCCTGGAGGGAGATCATTGAATCAGGGCTGTGGTTTCTACAATGCTGTTTGTGTGGCAGTGAGCAAGTCTCACAGATCTGATGGTTTTTAGGGGGAAATCCCTTTCGCTTGCCTCTCATCCTCTCTTTGGCGGTCCTCATGTAAGACATTCCTTTGCTCCTTTTTTCTTTTCTGCCATGATTGTGAGGCCTCCTTAGCCATGTGTAACTGCAAGTCAATTAAACCTCTTTCTTCTATAAATTACCCAGTGTTGGGTATGTCTTTATCAGCAGTGTGAAAATGGACTAATACACCCCCTAACCCTAGCCCTAACCCTTACACAAGCCCTAACCAAGCAACTTTGGTTTTGTCAGAAATAACTAGCGTTGTTTTTCTTAGCAATCACCACCAAACTTCTCACCACTGAATCTGGAAGAGTGGAAACAGCATTCTAGAACACTGCCAAGAATGGAAAGGCCAGAAAGGGTGTGGTCTGTGTCCTAACAATAATCCACCTGTAACCAAATAGGGTTGTTCATCTTTAGGAAATTTTACTGCCCTAAGCTAAGATGGTGAATGCAAAAATGCCACCCTTGCTGGAAGAGGGAGCTGAATCTAGGGGAGATCATTTCTGAGGGTTCTGTGGCATCTGTTAAGTCTTCAGACACACAGGACTTTCTCCAAGTCCAGCGATGAGAAAGTGCATTTTTCACCACGGTTTGTTGCAGCACGTTTCAGGAAGCATGTGTGGAGCCTCTTGATGGGGAGAATACCTGGCAGCTGCCAAACACATTCACTGTGGGGTTTTGTGACTCGGAGCACATGTCCTGTGAGTCATAGGATATGAGACAGTGAGGAGGTGGAGGGTAGGGAGAGGGCAAGGCACTCCAGAGGCTGCAGCAAAGGAGAGAGGGGGATGCCTTCCTTCTTTTCATTTTTAACCTATACAGGCAATTTTGCAATACAATGGATTGGCTACCAAGTATATTTCCCTAGAGCTCATGAAGCGTTGGGTCCTTTGTAGAAATCCAAAGACGACAAGATGAAAATTCAGCTCATGATCCATATTTCAATTTGCCATTTATGGTTTGTAGTGACTGGTCTGAGCCTTTGAGTAATCTAATGGTAAAACATGGTTGCATGCTAGAAAAGCTATAGTTTACAGCAAAAACAAAGGCGCTACGGGCAAAAACTTTAAACACTTCAAAAAGAAGTAATTCACCTTGAATCATCTTTCCTGCAGGCAGTGAGCTGTGTGGAAACAGGCTCCGAGCTGTAGGCAAGAACACCCAGGTGTGAGGGCTGCCTTTGCTGCTTATCAGTAGATTCCTGAGCCCCCCATGCCCCACCTGGAAATACCATGAGAACCTGTTGAATGAGGTTCTTTGCAAGCCACAGAACACAATATGAGGATGAAAGTGTCTTTCTAGTCAAATTTGTACAGTATCCACTGACAGCACATTTCATATGGGACCACAAACAGATCCACGTACCATGCACCCAGCGCTATGCACCATGTACCAGGCACTAAGCACCCAAGCACCATTGCTGACTTGGGGTTCAAGATAAACACACGCCAAATAATAACATGGTGTTGGATAAGAAGGTAAAGTTAGACCTTCTGACCAGAATAAAAATTCGTTCATTTGACCAACATTTACATCTTTTGCACTTATTTTGTAAGCGGTGCTGTGCTATGTTCTCTGAGAAATCCAAAGCTGAACCAGAAACAGCTCCTGCTGCCAGAGAAGTGACAATTTAGTAAAGGATGTAAATTCACATACAAATATCTATAGTGCAAAGTGGTATTATGCTTTTTACTCAGGGCTTGGCCACTGGGGGTAAAACTTTTCAGGATAGAAATAACCATCACCAGAGCTCTGCTTGGTGAGCTCTCAGTCTCAGCCTCAGCTGCTCCCTCCCTGGAGCTCTGGGAATCTCCTGAAGGTTCTACTGAGGTGCTCAGGAAGTGATTCCCCAGTCTCCTCCTTGGGATTCACAGTCCTCCTCTCCTGAAGAGCTCTCTGGCAAGGTTCCTGTGGCAGCTCTGTTCCCAGCACCTGCAGAAGACATCGTGATAGAGAAAATCCGTAATTTTGACGTGTAAACATCCTCCTACTCTCACTGTCTGGTATCAGGGTCCTCATTTTCTACGGGAAACTGTTTCCCCCCACTCATTATAACCAGGTCTTTCTGGTGTGACTGACATCAGTTTGCATCCCTCATCCCTCTGGCCTCTTTGATCAGTCCCCAGTCCCTAGCTGGGCACAGAGAGACCCTTGCCACGCCAATCCCAACGTTACATGGACTAAAGCTGTCAGGTCACTAAGCTAGGATGGGAATAGCTGGAGCCTCCAACGGCCACATCTCCTGCTACACAAAGGAAAGCTTACTGCAGTTGCAGAGAAAGAACTCAAGCCAGAGGAAGAATAGAAAAGAGAGAAAGCTATACTTGAAGATATCATTTGGATCCTGGGATCCGGCTTTTCCAGAGGTCAACTCCATCTTCGCCCTTCCCAGATGGGTGAGCCAAAAGATCCTCCTTTCAGCTCATGCTGATCCACATTCACTGTCTTCCTTCTTCCAGCATCATTCCTGCTGCTGCCAGCTGGCTCGGATGTCCGCACTGGAGCTGCAAATGCCAAGACCCAGGCCTTGTAAGTCTGCACCCTGGAGCTGATCTTCACTCAAAAAAGTCAGATCTAACGAGGATATCTTTTTCTTTCTTTTTTATTTTCAGTTTTTTTTTTTTTTTTTTTTGATGGAGTCTAGCTCTGTCTCCCAGGCTGGAGTGCAGTGGTGTGATCTCAATTCACTGCAACCTCTGCCTTCCAGGTTCAAGTGATTCTCCTGCTTCAGCCTCCTGTGTACCTGGGACTACAGGCATGCGCCATACATAATGGTGTGTGCCTATAGTCCCAGGTACACGGGGGGTCTGCACGCTGGGACACAGCATTGTCTAGTTTCCTGCTGTAGGACCCAGTGAATCCAGAACACAGAAACCTGGCAAGCTTCAGCAGGGTGGTGGGGATGAGCAGACACAGAATCAAGGCGCTCAGAGGTGGGCGGAGGATCTGCAGTATCTCCAGGAGCAGCCAGAGCCACATGGCCAGAGCGACTGCTGGGTTGAAAGGAGGCCTGAACGAGTGCTCAGGTTCCCTTCGCCTTTCGCCCTGTGCACCTTGTTCTGCTGTATCCCCTCCCACTTCTGTGCCATCGCCGTTTCCTCTCACTGGCTCTTTTCAACTCACATTTAAATGTGCTTAGTTCTCCCCAGTCTAAAAGAAATTTCTCTCTTGACTGCACCCTCCTGTCCAGCCACTTTCTATCACATTCTTTCCTGCTGGCCTTGAAAGAGTTGTGTACCCTCGCAACCTTCACTTTCTTACATACTATCTTCATTACATGAGACTTTTATTTCCATTACCACAGAGCCATTTTTTTCCCAGTTCTACCCCTTACAACACCAGCTATATCCCCTCACTGATTTTTTCAACATTTTCTTTGTATTCATTAATGAGTCTGTAATATTAACAGCAAAATATTGCTAGAGAGTCAGGATCTAGGGCATTCTCATTAAAGGAGCTGTTTAAAAAAAAGGAACAGATTTGGTATTCCACTTCCTGAGTCGTGGGATAAATTATAAGCCATGCCTTTCCCTGTTATCTTTAATTCTTCCTTTTGCCTCCTTCTTATCAAGCCACATGTCTCTTGATTTGGGATTAATCTACCTGGTACAATGACTAACATTTCCTATTTCAGAAAATTAACTTTGATCCTTGTTCTGTGTCAAGATAGATGCTCAGAGAGCACAATAATAGCATACTTCCTTCAGCTGCCTCCCCAAAATGCCGACAGGAAAGGGTAGAAGTTTTACACTGTGGGAGCTCTTGACATACTTTGAAGAATGTTACAGGTACGGCCTGCCTCAGCCTGTTTTCTTCCCGCTGAACAAGGAGCTAAAGCTGACTGTGGAGTCTTGGGCATCCTATACTGAAGACTCCAGCACCATGCCTGCCATTTTTTTCTTTCATATCTTGAAAGACGAGATGCCTCCTTACTGTTTCAGGTCATTGCCTTCACCCGTAATTTGGACCATACCCTCTCCAGGAAGATGTTCCATAGGAAGGGTGACTGCACAATTTGTTGTCTTCACCAAGACTTTGGAAAATAAAACAGGGCACCAACTCAACTGGGTGCTGGCACAGCAGGTGCACGTGAGGACTGACTCAGGACTGGGACATGTGACCACCCTGTCTACAGAGATCTCTTCCCTTTTTGATACTTACAATCTGGCCCCTGAACAGACAGTTTTTCCTCCAGCAAGTAGAGAAATGTGGCCCAATCCCTCTCCTCTTGGTGACTGTGCCTTTCTGTCTCTCCCAACCCTTCTTCTGTTAAATACCTCCTTATCCTTGAGCTCCATTTATACCGCTGTTTCCTTGTTCCCCTTGGCCCACAGTGACTATGCTGTCAGGAAGGGAGGGATCCAATTTTATTTTTCTGGATAGACAGCCAGCAACACATATCGAGCAATGATTGCTTTTCAGATGGGCTTGAACTAGTACCTTTGTCTTATATTCAATTCGCAAATTTATTGGAATCTGTAACTAATTCGTTTTCCTTTTATTGATTGTTCCATTACTTTCTTAAATATTATATATGCATGAAAAACCTCAATGAATTTCAAAGAATAAAAACAATCTGCATTGTCTAACTACAATGAAAAAGAAAATAAACTATACCAATAAAGTACTGATAAAATTTGAACGTTTGTCCCCTCCAAATCTTATGTTTATCTATAATCTGCAGTGTTGGAGGTGGGGCTCGGTGGGGGTTGGATCATGGGAGTGGATCCCTCATAAGTGGCTAAGTGCCATCACCTTGGTATTGAGTGAGTTTTCCCTCTGGTAGTTCACACAAGTTATGGTTGTTTAAGAGTGTGGCTCCTCTGCATTCCTGCTCCCTCTCTCACTATGTGAAGATTCCTGCTTCTGCTTTACCTTCTGCCATAAGTAAAAGCTCCCTGAGGACTCAATAGAAGTTGAGCAAATGTCAGCATTATGCTTCCTGTACAGCCTTCAGAGCCATGAAGCAATTAAACCTCTTTTCTTTATAAATTACTCAGTCTCAGGTATTGCTTTTCAGTAATGCAAATGGACTAACACAAGTAGCAACAATAAAAACGCACACAATTGGAGCAAGAAAAAGCCTGCTTGCATCAAAGACAAATCACAATTTCAGTGCAAAATATTTATAAAATAACAATAAAAATACCTCATGTCTAAACAGATGCAATTCAGCCAAAGTTGCCCCTAGAGATAAATTCATAGCTTTCAACATGTTCATTAACTTAAAAATGCATTAAAAGCTAAACATTTAACTCAAGAAGTGAGGGAAAAAAGGAAAAACAAAAGAGAAATTAATAGAGAAAATGAAAAAGCAATTTAATTGGTGAATAACTCTAAGTGGCAGTTATTTTAAAAAAAATTAATAAAATAGAAAAACCACTATTTACTCTAACCAAGAATAATTGTAAAGTGAATGCCTGGTTATCACTGGGCTTTCTTGTCAGTTTTAACTCTTCTAGAAAGTACAAATCAGATCTTAAATGGATGCTTCTAAACTGAGAACATAATGCTTATTTTAAATAGTTTAACTCATGATTTATTTCTTAATTGTATACAAGTGCTGAGAATAGTGCCTGGAATATAGTTGCAGCTCAAAAAACAAGAGATGACAGGCAAACGGGCACCTCCAACTCCACAGGAGTTGTCTCATACAGGGACAGTTTGCTTGAATAGGATGAGCACAGGTAGGGTTAGCTGGCCTGTGACAAGTGCCTGCCTCCATGGCATCAGTGACATTGGTATCCGTCAGCTGCACTGGGACAGGTAGCTAGATACAGCACATGTAGCGCAGCTCCTTGGACCTACACTGTGGCTGGAATCCAAGGGAAAATCCCTTTATCAAGAGGAAGTTAGTGCATGTGAAATTTAAATAGATCTTTCAAGATTATTTTATAAAGTACACCAATTTAAACTTCAGTCAAAAGTGTATAAATATACCAATTTTCACAATCCTAACTTGCATGTAATTGAAAGTGTCTGTTATAAGCTTGCTCTTTGTAAAGATTGACTTCCCATCCTTGTTCCCCATCCCCACCCGCCCCATTCCCCTCCTTGGTTAGGGAAGTAAATCTGCTTCCATTATAGTTGCTATAGAATTTGGATCTCTAATACTCATGGAAATCTCCTGAGGAGGGTATCTTACTATATTTATTCAAGTAGATAGGTAATTATAAAAATGATATATATTTGATAATTTATCCTTCCTTCAACGTTTAAAAATGCCACATGTATTAGTCCATTTTCACACTGCTATGTAGGACTACTTGAGACTGGGTAATTAATGAAGAAAAAAGGTTTAATTGACTCACAGTTCCAGATAGGTGATGAAGCCTCAGGAAACTTACAATAGTGGTGGAAGGGGAAAGGGAAGAAAGACACATCTTATGTTAGGAGAGAGAGAGAAAGAAGGGAAGTGCTACACTTTTAAACCATCTGATCTTGTGAGAACTCACTATCATGAGAAAGAACAGCAAGAGGGAAACTGCTCCCATGACCCAGTCACCTTCCACCAGGTCCCTCCATCCACATGTGGGGATTACACAGAGCCAAACCGTATCATCACACTTTCACAATGTTAAAATATTGTACTTTAGATTTGTTTGCATATTGTCTTCCACTTACTGTCTATTCTTGGGCTATTGCCACACTGTTTTGAATAGAATAACTTATTACTGTTGGGGCACAGAGAACAAGATCCCAAAGCATCGTGCCTTGGCATGCTGAGTGCTTTGAATTAAAGGAAACAGGAAGGCCTCTGAAATAATCCTCAGAACCAAGGTCTCTCTCTGACCTTCTCCTTCTTTCCACTTCTCTGATCCCTTTTTCCTCAAAGCACTAGAGTGGCTTTCTCTGAAATCCCCTTATCTAATTAAGAGAAGTTCTTCTAGAAGAAATGCAATTGTCCTAAAACTTTGTCTGTAGGAATCTGAACAAATAACCAGGCAAGATTAACCACAGGAGAAGAGGAGAGACTAAAACTTGTCATCACATCTAGATAGACTTTTCATCTATTTTTCTGGAGACAGCTCTAAGAAATCACCTGGGAGACATTATCTGCATAAAACAACCTTTGTTCACAGTGAAGTTTTGCCTCTCACCTTCACACCACCTCTTCCAGAGCTCACAGGATCGCTTCATTCAAGGCCATTTTCCTGGGACTCATCCATTTTCCCTGAAAAATCATTCACTGCCCCTCACAATTGGCTACATTTCTCCCATTTCCCTCTCCCCTATGAAGAAGATACGTAAGCTTCAACTAACTGGCCTTTCTTTGAGTCCCATATTTTACATGGCTCCTTTACTTAATCACATTTTAAAACTCGTCTGCCTTTTCCCCTATTAATCTCTATGTTGTCAGCTTATTCCAGCAAAGCATCAGAGAGAATGTAAAGGAAACTTCCCTTCCACCCCTAAAATGCTATGTCCTTGACCCAATAATAATGACGCTCCAAGAATCTCTTCTATAGAAGCAATAGCATAAATACATGTTAGGATGTTCAGTATTGTTAGTGTTGCTAAAACATAAAATAGAAAAAACTAGGAGAAAACAATCGAGAGTACATTACTACAGTTGAATAGAAGACACTATGAAACCATTAAAAATGAGATAGATCTACTGATGTGGAAATATGTTGATAAAATATAAATTTTTAAAAATTATATATGCACACACACACCACACACACAAATATAAATGATGATTTTGCTGTATACAAATGTGTCTGCCTCTGAGTATAAATAGATCTGAATGGACTCAGAACAGACTCAGGAAAACTACCCATTAACTATGAAGAGGAGCTACGTATGAGGCAACACATTAAAAGGGGTAAGTGATTCTTCTTTTTTTACTTTCTATAATTAAATTTGAAATTCAAAATAGTTGTGATGTGTGATCTCCAAAACAAAAGAGCAAGACATAAGTAGATTGTGATATAATGTAAAATATATTTAGTCTTTGTCCCCAGTTCATGACATGGAACTATTGTGATTTTCTGAGGGATAGGAGTGTTGTTTCAAGGTGACTTAGGGTGGAGCAGCCAGATAGCCTCAGGATGGAACTGGCCACCAGAAAGACCAAATTATTAGAAGGTTGGAACTTTCAGCCCCACTCACCAACCTCTGGAAACCTGCAGGTGGGCTAGAATTCAAGCTCTGTGAAAACTCTTGAACAACAAAACTTGATGAGCTTGTGGGAGGTATCAGGTGGGGGCAGCTTGCCCAGGGAGGGCCAGGAAGCCCCACTTCCCATCCACCTTGTCATCTGGCTGTTCATCTGTATCTTTTAGTATCATTCATAATAAACTGGTTAACATAAGTGAGTGCTTCCCTGAGTTCTGTGATCCATCCTAGCAAACCTGCTGGACTCACTCAAGTTGGGAGCGGGTGGAACCCTGATTTGCAGCTAGCCAGTCAGAAGTACAGGTGATAAACTTCCATTGCAATTGATGTCTGAAGTTGGAGACAGTGTTATGGGACTGAGTCCTTCACCTGTAGGCTCTGACTCTAAACTCCAGGCAGATAGTGTCAGAATTGAATGAAATCATAACACGCCGAGTGGGCATCCCCTGGAGAATTGCTCCATGTGAAAAGCAGCTTGTTTTACTTGTGCATAGTTGGAGACAGGTCCAGCTGGGTGGACAGGGCAGGCGCTATGAAGCCACTTGAAAGCCACAAGGCCACCTTGGCCCTGGCCCCACCTCAGCAGGGTGCCGCTGACAACCCCCATCCTGGGCTCTCAGGAATCAGGTTTGGTTTCTGAAGTGGACCGGGAAGTTGACGCACTACAGATGCTCAGTCAAGGTCAAGTTCAGAAGGGCCTAAACCTGTCACCAGGAGAGGGAGGGGAAACCACACTGAGATAGTGGCGTGAGGGAAAGGGGACCTGAAACTGGGCTTGCTCCCTCCCCGCACTGGACACAGAGGCCCCTGCCCTCCGTTATCTCGAAGGCTCCTTTCAGCTTCTCCTTGTAATAAGTGTTTGCAAGAATCTTGAACCGTCAGCAGAGGCAGCCTACTGATTGTCAGTGGGCACTGGCACCTCCATCCCTAAAACTACACATGCAAATGGACTTTTCTTGGAGAAACTTAAAAACATTGAACATTTTTAAAAAGAATCTTTTTTCTTTTTGCTTTCATGCCATATCTTATCTCACGAAAATCCTAGTTTGCAGCACCAGAACGTTCGTTCTTGGAATTATTTTTCCCCTCAAAGAATATCTTAAAATATCTCATAGCAGGGAAAAACAGAAAAATAAACCTGCATGCTCAGCAATTAAGCTTTTCTATCCCATGTAAGAGACAGGCAGTAAATGAAGATAAAAGAGCACATAAGCTGCTTCTTCCGCAGCTCAGCTCAGATGGGAGGTGTCCTGCATGGTCATCACAGGTGAGAACCCCTCACTTCCGTAGGAATCATAGCTAGTGGCTGATTTGTAAGCAGGGAGTGCTGCAAGCGTAAGGTGTGTCTGTCTAGCATAGCACTGTCCTCCAGAATTCTGGATTGATGTGTGATCTTAACGCCCTTCAGTTAGAGAGGGTCTAGCAAGTGGGGTCCAGAGTTCGGAAGCACTGACACTTAGCTAATGGTGCCCTGAACATAGACAGCACTTGCTCACTCTTTGTTTAGTGTTGTTGTTGTTTTCTGAGATGGAGTCTTGCTCTGTCAACCAGGCTGGAATGCAGTGACACAATCTCGGCTCACTGCAACCTCCACCTTCCGGGTTCAAGCAATTCTCCTGCCTCAGCCTCCAAAGTAGCTGGGATTACAGGCATGTGCCACCATGCCCAGGTAGTTTTTATGTTTTTCACCATATTGGCCAGGCTGGCCTTGAACTCCTGACCTTGTGATCCACCCACCTCAGCCTCCCAAAGTGCTGAGATTACAGGCATGAGCCACCACCACGCCCAGCCAGCACTTGGTCACTCTTTAAACACCTAAGTATATGCTGTTAATTTTTATCCACAACATGAGTTTGTCAAATGTGCAGGAAAGGTGTCTTTATTTCAGAAAAGTTAAGTAATTTGCTTCAAGTTGCAGAAACAGTAAAAGCATGATCAAGTTTTCTTTTTGTACTGATCAATATTCAACATACTGCACATTCTTTTGTTTCTCTCTCACCCTCTCTCTCATATAATCCCATATCAGCAAGAACTTTATCTGTTTTATTTATTACTATTTCCCCAGCATCTAGAATAGATCTGGTGCTCGGTAGCCACTGAATAAAAATGTGCATGACTTTTATTGCTGTGGTTGTTATCATTGTTATTACATCATACTTACCAAAAAAAGCTTCCTGTGGAAAAATCATCTGAGCTGAAATCTAAAGGGTGAGGGGCAGGAATGAGGCCAAAAGTGATGGGTGGAGTTTCAGGCAAATGTAACCACAAGGGCAAAGGCCTAGAGGCAGGAAGGAGCATATGGACAGATGAGGGGGTATGAGAAGCCAGTGCCACTGAGCAGAGAGCAGGGGGCTCAGTGTCCAGAGAGGAGGCATGGACTCTGTGACTACTGCAGCATTCATGGACTATGGCAGTAGCTCCTCAGCTGGTCTAACCACCCCACATGCCCTGCACTGTGACCAAAGCCAACTTTTTAAAATTTTAATCTGCCCTCAGATCCACCTCTTCCTTAATGTCCACTAAGGCCTTCACACCCTGCTTCAGCTGCGCCAGGTCTGGCCCTCATCAACAAGAGCCAAGGTGATATGGTTTGGCTGTGTGTCCTCACCCAAATTTCATGTCAAACTGTAATTCTCAGTGTTGAAGGAGGGGCCTGGTGGGAGGTGATTGAATCATGGGGGCGGGCAGCCCCATTGCTGTTCTTACAATAGAGTTCTCACAGGAGCTGGTTGTTTAAATGTGTGTAGCACCTCCCGCTTCATTCCCTCTCCCACTCTACCATGAGAAGGCATGCCTGCTTCTCCTTCACCTTCCCTCACAATTGTAAGTTTCCTGAGGCCTCCCTGTATACCTGGCAGAACTGTAAACCAATTAAATCTCTTTAAAAAAAAAAATAACAACTCAGCCACAGGTATCTTTACAGTAGTGTGAGAACAGACTAACATGTAAGGCAGTCATGAAGAGAAAAACGAGGAGACTTGAATTACAGCTCTGCAAACCTGCTACGCTGAAAGCCTGAAGGGGATGCAATATTGACATATGAACTGATAGGGTCCAGAAACAGACCACGCATACGAAGCCGTTTGATTTATGATAAAAAGTGACATGACAAGTTTGGGAGCTAAGAGGTGAATAAACTTTTCAAGAAGTGTTGCTGGATGGATTGGCTTTCCATACAGAAGAAAAAATGCATCTTGATACCTATCTCACACCATACATAAATATATCAATTCTAGACATGTTTCTAATCTACACGAGAAAGGCAATATATAACACTTTTAGAAAAAAACAAAAGACTAGATCTTTATGAGAAGAACAGGGAAGGATTTCTTAAATAGGATAAAGAAAGCATTAACCTACAGCAAAAACTAATCAATATTGAGCTATATTAAAATTAAGAATCTTTTATTAACTAACGCCTCATTAGAAGAGTGAAAAGATGGTATGGAGACTTGGAGAAGATGTTGGCATTACATTATACTCAACAAAGGACTTGTATCAGCAATAAATAGCACCTACGAATCAATAAGTTAAAGGGACAATTCAGTAGAAAAATCACTGAAAGACTTGAATAGATACTTTGTAAATGAGGGTATTCCATTGGCACCCACATATATAAAAAACTGTGCAGCTGTATAAGTTATCAAGAAAACAAAAAGTGAAATCACAAAGAGATACTACTATGTGAACAAGAGAATGGGGAAAATAAAAAAGACTGAAATGCTGAGTGGCAGGCAAACAAAGCAACTTGGAACTCTTATATGCTGCTGGTGAGGGTGTACACTGGCAATGGAAAACTGATCATCAGTATTTAATAAGCTGAATACATGCACCACATTACTCAGAAACCGCACTCCTTGGTACATACTCAGCAGAAATGTACACATGTATTTATCAAAATACATTTATTAAAATATTCATAGCAGCCCTATTCAAAGTAGCTCCAAATTGGAACCTGTCCACAGGCTCAGCAACAGTAGAATGGATCAATAAATTGTAGTGTATTCACAGAGTAGAATACCACACAGTTACTGAATGAACAATCTACAGCTCCATGCAAGAATATCATTAAAATTCACAAACATAATGTCGAGTGAAAAGTCATATTTGAGGTGTCAATCAAGGCAAATGACCAAGGGAAGTCTTAATCATTTTAGGAGGTTTATTTGCCAAAGCTAAGGACATGCCAAGGATCCAGGTCTGTGCCTTTCTCTGAAGACGATTTTGAGGGCTTCAACATTTAAAGGGAAAAGGGTTGGATTTTCCTGTGAGAGGGGGTTAGGGGAAAATAGCCATTCATGCCTCTGTTTGGCTCAGTGAATCTGCATTTATACATAAGATCACACAGACAACAAGGCAGAAGAAACAATCTGACATGCAGTTGTCTCAGGTGGGCAGAGGGATGACTTTGAGTTCTGTCCTATGTCCTCGTACCTGTGAAGATGAGCTATCAATTTACATTGCCATGGTGAACTTTAACAGAAACACTTTAGGGCAAGAATATTGGGGCCCAAAAGGAATTTCCTGGTGGGCAAAATGTGAGGGAGGTATGCAGCTTTTCATCTTTGTAGCCATCTTATTTAGAAACCAAAACGGGAGGCAGGTGTGCATGACCCAGGTCCCAGCCTGACTTTTCCCTTTGGCTTCATGAGTTTGCGGTCCCAAGATCTGTTTTGCTTTCACAGAAGGAGGTCAATGCTGAGTGAAAAGAGAATATATCACAATTCCATGTTTACTTTAAGAAATACCAAAACTTAATCAGTGCTGTTATACTCTATAAAGGATTGTGGTTACCCTTAAGAAACAGTGACTGCTGGGAGTATGAAAAGGTCTTCTGCACGTGCTTGTTTCTTAATCTCTTTGTTGGTTACATGGTGAATTTCCATTCGTGAAAATGTATCTATTTGTCCACTTAGGATATGGCTGCTTTTCTAAATGTATATTATACTCGCAAAAATTCTCAGAATAAAAATGGTAACATTTTGGTAACAGAATCTGCTAATGGTAACACTTTGATAATTTATTTAAATTGTTTATAGTTCATCAAAACTGTAAGTTTATGTGTAGAAGTTTTAATTCATCTTTGCAATTCCTGAATAACAGAATGTAGCTAAAGAGATGTTTGAGAAAAATGGTTCCATCTCTCTCTCTCTCTCTCTGTTGCTCGCTCTCTCTCTGCTTCTCCTTCCTATCTTTTCTCCCTCTATCCTTCTCCTTCTCCCTGTATTTTTAGTTATTAGGTTAGAATCATAAAACAGTGCCTAATGTGGGTCACTTAAGTGAAATTTTTGTGTGTTTGTATGCACACAGGAGTATGATTGATATATGGCTACCAGTTATAACTCTATCTGATCTAGCCAAAATGTACTGTAAATTAAAAGAAGATTAAGTCAAAGAAATTTGAAAAGGATTTTACCAATATAAATTCTTCCCTCTGATAGAGCTCAAGTCATAATAAAATGGAGTTGGGAGGCCTTGAAGGGAGGGTCCTCATGCGTATTTGTCTGATAGCAAGAATGATCAGAGAATCCGCCAAACTACACTTTGCAGTTAAGGTCACTCCTATGAGAACGCCTTTCCAGTAACAGCCAGTCTTAATTGAAACCTGTTAAGTAGCCTTATTAAATCACAACCTTGAAGTCAGGGTCACTTCTATAAAGACCCTTTCCTAAAAATGGCCAGTACACACATCACTGCCTGAGATAAGCCTCTGTAGACAATGAACTTTTGTTTCAAAACAACCTGCATATACTTCTCCTCTTTGCCTTTAAAAGTTTCCCTACCCTCAGCTTCCCCAAATGCACTTACAGTTTGCTATAGCACATGTATTCTGAATTATAATTCCTCTGCTATTTCCGAGTAGACTAATTTCTTCAAAGAATCACTTTGACTGATGTTATTTTAGGTTGACACACTTCGATAAAAAGCTTAAACAGTGTGTGTGGAACTGCTGTGTTCCTTGACTTTGGTGGTGGTCAAACAAATCTACATATGTGATAAAGTTGCATGGAATTGAATACCTACACACACGAAAGAGAGCACATAAAACTGGAGAAATCTGAGTAAGTAGAAATCTGAGTACATTGGACTGTAAGGGAGAAAAATAACTTTTTCCTCCATTCTTCATGAGTTCTTAGCCGGAACTCCTTGTAACAAAAGACAGATTAACAAGAGAAAAACAAGGGTGAAACTACTTTTGCAAAATTATAACTGGGATGATAAAAGAGCTCTAACCTGATTCCCTCTTGCTTCTAACCTTTAAGCTGCCCTTGTTCCTTCCTGGGAGTAGGCTGAACTTTGGGAGGATCTTAGTTTATAGTTTAAAACAAAGACAAAAAGCCCTTTCCCAAAACAAGCCTCCTTCTTGCCTGGGGACTAGACTAACTTTGTAGGACTCACATTAGCCACAAGATTAGAAATTATGGTTTAGGATTCATGCAGCTGCAGGCTACAAGATTCTGACCATCCTGAAATTGCTCCTAAGATCAGTGCTTGAGATGTTTTGCAGACCCTTCACTTGGTGAATCAGCTGGCACCACCCAGATTGATAAACTGGCTCACCTGATCTTGGTCCCCTCCCAGGAACTGACTCAGTGCAAAGGACAGCTTCAACTTCCCATGATTTCATCTACTATCTCACCAGTCAGCACTCCTGGCTCACTGGCTTCCGCTCACCCACCAAGTTCTCTTTAAATACTTTGACCCCCTGAATGCTCTGGGAGACAGATCTGAGTAATAATAAAACTCTTGTCTCCCGCACAGCCACCTCTGCATGAATTACTCTTTCTTTATTGCAATTCCCCTCTCTTGATAAATCAACTCTGTCTAGGCAGCAGACAAGGTGAACCCACTGGATGGTTACAAGTTTACAGATACCTCCTGTATGCATAAGAGATACCCAGAGAGATGAGTAAATCAGAGTAGATCTCAAAGAGTTGTCTTCAGGCTTAAATGCCATCACTTGCTGAAACATAGGAGGATGTGGGCAAAGTTCTGGTTAAGGTGAGATAGCCAGGAAGAGCACCATAAAGCCAGGGTAAGCTTTGTTATCAAATTAAGTCTTCTCCGTTGATTAGAGTCTTTAGTGATTTAGTCATTCTCCTCTTCCTGGTGCACAGAGGGAGACACCTTTATGAATAGAGATTTCCTTTATAAACATCAATTTCCCTTACGAAAGGAACTCTGCTTTCAAAGCTTTTCCTGTGCCTGCCTTTTCCCAAAATAATCAGCTCAAAATAATCCTTATGCCAAAGAGGCATATTTTAGGGTGATATGTCCTGAGCCTCATCATTGTCATTATCAATTTCATGGTTCTTATGCTGTATTAAAATTATGCAAGATGCCAGGCCAGGCACAGTGGCTCATTCCTGTAATCCCAGAACTTTGGGAGGCTAAGGTGGGTGGATCACCTGAGGTCAGGAATTCAAGACCAGCTTGGCCAACATGGCAAAACCTGTCTCTAATAAAAATACAAAAAAATTAGCCAGGCATGGTAGTAGGCACCTGTAATCCCACCTACTCTGGAGGCTGAGGCAGGAGAATCCCTTGAACCTAGGAGGTGGAGGTTGCAGTGAGCCAAGATTGCACACCCAGGTGACAGAATGAGACTGCATCTCAAAAAAAAAAAAAAAAAATTGAAAGATGTCACCATGGGGGGAACAACCATGGTCTCTCTGCTTTGTTTATTACAACTGCATGTAAACCTACAATTATACAGTTATCTAAAAATAACTTTTTTTTTGATAAGGTCTCACTCTGTTGCCCAGGCTGGAGTGCAGTGGGGTGATCTTGGCTCACCACAACCTCTGCCTCCTGGGTTCAAGTGGTTCTGCCTCAGCCTCCTGAGTAGCTGGGACTAGCACGCACCACCATGCCCAGCTAATTTTTGCATTTTTAGTAGAGACAGGGTTTCACTATGTTGGCCAGGCTGATCTCAAACTCCTGACATTGTGATCCGCCCACCTCAGTCTCCCAAAGTGCTGGGATTACAGGTGTGAGCCACCGCACCCAGCCGGTTTTTTTCTTTTTATAAAAGTGTGTGTATGTGTCTAGGAAAGAACTTGAAAAGATATTAAGTCATGATATTGCCAGTGGGTAAGTATAAGATGATGAATAGAATTAGGCAGAGAAATGAAAGTTGACTCTTGCTCAGCGTATTTATATATCCTTGACTCTTTTTCAGTAAGAATGCATTCATATATTATGTTGTGTACTTTAAGAAAAAAAGACAATTTCTTTACTCTCCACACCCCCAAAAAATTGATCTCCAACTCCCCCAGACCAACCAAGTTGTTTAGATATAAATTTAAAAAACAGATTTTTCACCCCAAGATCAAACATACAGTGACGACCCTATTGGACACTGATTGATTATGTAAAGTAGTTCAGTTGGTGATAATTACACTAGCATAGAAGCTTTAGGAAGCCTCTGGACCTGCTGCAAAAATAGCCACCAAATTCTGAGGTGGCTGAAGGTCCTTTCAAATCCCAGTCACCTCCTGCTCCACGATCTTCTTTAGGAACTTGGAATTAAAAATCTTATTTTAGTTTTACCAGTATTTACTTTATAGCTTTTACCAAAAAAAATGGAAACTGTGTTTACAATTAAATACCATCTTAAAAAAATTGTAAACTGTGTTTGCAATTAAATACCATACTTAAAGAATAACCAAGCTTTTTTTTTTTTTTTTTTTATGGAAGATGAGAATTTTAAAGCTTTGACTTACTACTCCAACATCACCTGATCTTTTATAATTTTATCTGAGATTGTAACCACACCTTGTCATTATGATTTAAGTATGATTTCAAATTCATGTGAAAAATTTGAAGGAATTATTACTTTCTATTTATTATCTGATATCAACCCTCATTACCTATCCAACATTCTTTAACAAACTTTCTCTTTCTTAAATATGATTCTGTGTCTGGAATCTTAAAAACACAAGTTATAATTTTAGAAAGTGCAATATGATATTGTATTATAAGAGGTTATGCATTAAGAATACTATTCAGACTCCTGCTTTCAGGATTTGCAATATAAGTTATGTTTGTAATAGCAATTATGAATTTTCTGGATAAAAATTATTAAAGGCTATACATTATTGCTTTTATTTTTCAGGACAAGTTAATTCTCTTTAGTTTGAAATTGCAAAGGATTCTGTGGTTTTATTTATTGACAGATTACACATTTGGGTTTTTTCCCATAAATATCTATACAATTCTGCTTTAGGATTTTACTTTTTAAAAATATAGTCAGGTAAGTCTAGATGTTGCCACCTTTCACTTAAATTTGTTGAGTTTGATTGGCAATATTGCTTTTTGCATTCAAGTCTTACTAGATATGAAAAGCTGTTTTTTAAAATTCTTTTCTCTATTCAGTTACTGTTTCTGCTTCATTTGTTTTCTTTCCTCTTTGGGAACATGGTTAGGCTTTCTGTTAAAATTATTCCACATATTATCTATTATCTTTTTACTTCTTTATCCTTTCTTCTGTGTTTTGAGGCTGTTTCTCAAGTTTTTTCTCCACAAGAACAAATTTGGTTTAATGTAGGGAACAAATCTCTGCTCATTGCTTTCAATGTGAGTTTTGATTGTGCTTTTATGCTTTTGATTGACATGCGGGCCCTTTACTTATCTTTTTAGAGGCCTCATACTATATAATTAATAGGAAAGTAAAATTCTCTTAAAATTTATTTTTTTTAATAAGTGAAATGAATTCGTGTTCAGAAGATGTCCTTTCTTTGAGAGTTTAATACCTGCTGCATAATCACTATGAGTACATTAGTCTGTCTTCCCACTGCTATAAAGAAATACCTGAGACTGGATAATTTATAAAGAAAAGAGGTTTAATTGGCTCACAGTTCCACAGCCTGTACAAGAAGCATGCGGCTGGCATCTGCCTGACTTCTGGGGAGGCCTCAGGAAACTTACAATCATGGTGGAAGGCGAAACAGGAGCTAGCCCATCTTACATGACCAGAGCAGGAGGGAGAGAGGACAGGGAGGTGTCAGACACTTTAAAACAACCAGATCTCATGATAACTCTCTCAGGAGAATAGCACCAAAGGGATGGTGCTAAATCATTTATGAAGGATCCACCCCCATGATTCAATTACCTTCCACCAGACCCCACTTCCATCTTTGGGGATTACAGCAGAATGTGAGATTTGAGGGGGGACAGAGATCCAAGCCATATAAATGAGTCAGCTTTTATAGCAGGTCCCTGGTGTAAATTACTCCCCTTATTAATACCCAGAGTCACTCCTTGTAGTGGCATGACCAGACATTCCCATTCTATTGTCATTACTGTTATCACAAGTTTTTCGGTAATTGCGGAGTTCTCAGTTATGTGTCTCAAAATTAATCTTAAAGTGGAGGTTTCACAGATTGTATTTCTGCTTCTCTAGCTATTTTTATTCCCGTTTGTGTCTGCATAGATGAAGAGAATACTGAGATGTAGACTGTGAAATACAAATGAACTCAGCAATATGGTTTTTGTGGGGTTTTTTTGCACCACCACAACATGAGGAGGTTGACACATTGTTTGGTTCTTCCTGTTCTTTCTTCCTTTTCTCAGAAGTTATTTTTCTTAGTTTTCAGGCACTATAAAACATCTCTGTCCCCAACCGCTACACTGAAGGTGAAAACCCTTTTGCCCTTATCTCAGGGAAATGAAGATTTATGTTCACAGGCACACTCAAACCTGTACGATAATGTTCATAACAGCTTTATTCATAACAGTACATCGTTGGGAACAACTGTTGGCCTTCAGTGTGTGAATGACTAAATGTACTCAGTGTCTCCATCATGGAATACTACTCAGCAATGAAAAAGAAGGAACCATTGATACCATAAAGCCTGCATGAATCTCCAGATAATTACACTGAGAAAAGCCATGTGTAAAAGATTGTACTACATGGTTCCATTTATATGACATTTCTAAAGTGATAAAATTATAAACATACAGAACAGAGTGGTGTTTGCCAGGGGTTAGGAATTAGGTGGGAGAGGAAGAGAGTGGGTGAGGTTCTAAAAAGACAACAGGAGGGATCCTTGTGGTGATGGAATATTTTGGATCTTTACATTGTGTTATTAATGTCCTGATCAAAATATCATAGCAGAGGCCAGGTGCGGTGGCTCACGTCTGTAACACCAGCACTTTGAGAGGCTGAGGAGGGCGGATCATGAGGTCAGGAGATCGAGACCAGCCTGACCAACCTGGCGAAACCCCATCTCTACGAAAAATACAAAAATTAGCTGGCATAATGGCACATGCCTGTAATCCCAGCTACTCGGGAGGCTGAGGCAGGAGAATTGCTCGAACCTGGGAGGTAAATGTTGCAGTGAGCTGAGATTACTCCATTGCACTCCAGCCTGGGCAACAGAGCAAGACACTGTCTCAAAACAAAACAAAAGAAAATCATAGTAGAGTTTCATAGAATGTTACCATGGTAGGATATTTCTTTCAACTGCATGTAAATCCACAATTATCCCAAGATTAAAAGCTTAATAATAACAATAATGACGATGATAATAAAACCTTTGCCTGATACCTTTCAGAGATGCAGCTTCCTGGCGCTCATCATCATTTTTCTTGCCATGACCATTATATTACATGTGCAGTGAGTTATAAACTGAAGCCAGCATAATTCAGAATGGATCTGATCTGCTGGAATCCATGCCCCCTTTCCTAGGAACTCACTATGCATTTTTTTTTCATGCAAGATAGCATTGTAGGAGACATGTAAGATACTGAGGGTGCTAAGGTGCAGTTTACCGTCTCAAGAAGCTGGAGTTATCAAGGGATCATAGGATAACCACACGAATGATTCCTGTGTAAGTATCACCTTGGTTGAGTGAAACATATCCTGTTCCCCAGGAATAGGCACTGCACAGCTGAAAACAGGAGTTTCCAAGTACTCTACATCCTAAAGTGGGTTGCCGACCCCTGGAGCCTGACAACCAAACTTCTGAAGAAGTCCAATGCAATCAACTACAATAAGGTGAGCAGTAAGTGAGGAGGAGGATGGGCCTCCTGGGAGTTGATTCTTGAAGAATGGCTTCTGTTCCTATGCTTCCTCCTGAGGGAGGTGAGAGATGGGCTACTATCCCCCTCCCTAAAGACTGGGGAAGAAAAGGGCCAGGAGCCTCCTGTTTGCCTCTCCTGCAGCTTAGGAGGTAGAGCAATTCCCATAGATAACCATTCCAGCAGGGCAAAGAGAGAGATGCTTAAGAGAGTGTGCTTGGGAGAGAAATGGAGAGGGAGCTCAAGGGTTTCTTTCTTCTCACTCTTGCCCCAAAAAAGAGGTGCCTGCATTAGGTCAAGGATGTAAGAATTTAAGGAGAAGTAGCACCGTGACTCACCTGAACCACTGGTGTTCTTGCTGCGAAAGAAAGAGAGTTTCTACAGGGTTGAAAATCAATGGCAGATTGCAAGGAGTTAAGAATGGGAGACCAAGAAGAGGAATGCCAACTTTTCTTTACAGAAGTCCTTTTTTTAATGAAAGAAAAGGGAAGATTGAGGAATTGAATTTGCTAAGAGGAAAGGGTTGAGAATGTCTTTAAGGCTGGAAGGAGTTAAAGAGACTGATTCTGCAGCTGGGAGAGAGAGCAGAGGATGCAGGACTCCGTTCCACTTTGTTCAATACTTAAGTTTCTCTTGTCATAGCTGCTATATAAGTGTTGCCTTACTTAAAAGGAACCCTGGAGAAATAAGAGAAAGAGGGAGAGAAAGACTCAGGAAAATCTTTTTAAAACTGTATTCAGGCCAAACCTGTCTGCTGCCTGCTCCTTCTTCCCAGGGTCTGCCTGAGGGGCCCTGGCTGGGGACTGGGAGCTGGGAGCAGAGCTCTGGACAGGTGTCCTGTCATTGGGATGCTGGGGAGTTCTCATGCTCCTCCTTAATGTTTGCTTTTTAGAGGAGACTGCAGGGGAGAACTAATGCCCCATATTCCTAAATCCTGAATCTCAAGCCTAATTGCTGGGGTTTAGGTCTCAGTCCAGCATCTCTTGGGTCCCTGGAGATTCAGACCCAAGTCATTCTCTATACCTGTGATGTAAAGAGCCAGACTGCCGTGGAGGACACCCTTAAAAAAAGAAGTCTCACTGTATTCTTATGTGGATAAAGATGAAAGAAAAAAGAAAGAAAGAAAGAAAGAAAGAAAGAAAGAAAGAAAGAAAGAAAGAAAGAAAGAAAGAAAGAAAGAAAGGGAGAGAAAGAAAGAAAGAAAGAGAAAGAAAGGAAGAAAGGAAGGAAGGAAGGAAGAAGAAATAAGAGTGGAGACTAGAGCTCAGTCAAAGTTGCTTTGCCTAAAGGTGAGGGAGCCCTGGGTGATTTCTTTTCCCATAATTTCTGTTCTTGTTCTGCCTCATCATCTGCCTGCAGTCTCCTGTGCGGTTCTATTGATTTCCCTGTCCAAACTGCTTTACTTGATAACACTTGTACTTTTACTCCATTCTGCAGGAGCTGGAAGAGTTGCAGGGGCATGAGGCTTACCCCACCTTTGTTCCCCATGCTTTCTCTCCCACATTATGCTTTCCCTTGCTTATTTTGATCCAAAATATGATTTTCAGACTGGGGGCAGTGGCAGACACCTGTAATCCCAGCACTTCGGGAGGCCAGGGCAGGTAGATCACTTGAGCCTAGGAGTTCAAGAACAGACTAAACAACATGGTGAAACCCTGTCTATACAAAAAATATAAAAATTAGCCAGCTGTGGTGGTGCACACCTGTGGTCCCAACCACCCAGGAAGCTAAGGCAGGGGGATCTTTCAAGACTGGGAGGCAGAGGTTGCGGTGAGCTGAGATCATACCACTGCACTCCAGCCTGGGCAACAGAGTGAGATCCTGTAAAAAAAAAAAAAAAAAAAAAAAAGAAAAGAAAAGAAAAAGAAAGAAAGAGGAAAAAGCAAAAGGTAATTTTCCGTCTTTTCTGCTTTTTCTTCTCCCCAACCCCCAATTTGGTTTTCCCATTAAATATGGTGAAGACTGAAGGAAGGAAACAGAGGAAGAAGCCATGATAGTGGTAAGCACAACAGGCACTGAGGAGGCTGAATTGGACGTAACCGATTTTCTTCCTAGAACAAACAGACGTCACAGGGACACAAAGGAAGAATCTGTGGAAAGACTGCAAAGCTCTGCCACAGGAGCTTCTACGGAATCTTAACCCTAAGTGTGGCCAGATACTGCCCTAAAAACTCTTTTTACTGCTCAGATCTGGGAGCCTGGGGCTGATATTGCTTAGTGCTGAAGCTAAGTATGTCTTTCCCAATGGCGAAAAACACTCATCTTGATTTACTTGGCTTTAATGGACAAGGCCAGCCTATGTAGAGGGAGCAAGAGATGGTTGGTGAGCAACCCTTGGGGTGTGAAGTGTGTGTCCAGAATCACTAAGGATTCCTGCGCCTGAAGGGTAAGCTCTCTCTGCCCCACCATCCTTAGGGAACCCAGGCTGCAGGAAAGCGGTCAGGAACTTGAAGCAGTTGCCCTATTGATGCAGGGCTGCATGGGACCATGAATCCTCCCACCAGGCAGCAACAGTTTTTGTTCATTTCTGGACTGTTCTAGTTCATTTCCAAACTTTTTCTGTCTGGGATGTTGGTAATAAAAGAGCATGTAAGCTCCTAGAATCGTGGGCTCCAAGCATTGCTTTTGGTGATCAAATGGACGATAACATATCAGCTGGAGAAATACGGCTCCTTCGTGTTTCTTTAGCCTCTCAGCCATACGAGCACCCAGCCTGGAGTCAGGAGGTGAACTCTCATTCTATCTTTTGACCCGAGCAGATTAGAAGTCCTGGAAAAATCACCTGGCAGGAGTCCATGAATATTTCAGTCTTGCTTCCTTTGTTAGCTTGTTTTAAGGATCCAATAATGGGAGTTTGCTTCAAAATATGAGACTGCTCCATACATGGGGCAGATTTTTACCTTGATCATAATCCTTGATTCTTCAGGGCTCACCAGCACCAGGAATATGGAAGAGAAAACAATTTAAAGCCTGAAATTTTAAGATAATTAAAATTAGACCTATGCTCCCCAGACAGTAATATTAATGGGTTCAGGGTTCAGAGGGGTTAGTCAAGGATCTAGGATTTTTTTTTTTTTTTTAGACAGAGCCTTGCTCTGTTGTCTCCTATGCTGGAGTGCAATGGTGCGGTCTCTGCTCACTGCAACCTCTGCCTCCCAGATTCAAGAGATTCTTCTGCCTCCATCTCCTAAGTAGCTGGGATTACAGGCACCTGCCACCACATCTGGCTAATGTTTGTATTTTTAGTAGAGATGGGGTTTCACCACATTGGTCAGGCTTGTGTCGTGATCTGCCCACCTTGGCCTCCCAAAGTGTTGGGATTAGAGGCATGAGCCACTGTGCCCAGCCGGACTAGGATCCTTAGCCATCAGACTTTGTCCAGTGGCTGAAGGCATCATGTCCATGGTCCAACCTTCCCGAGGCTGCCATACTGTGAGGATGAGCAAACTGTCCCCCTTGGAGAGGTTCATGAAGAAGTTGGAAGACCACAGAGAGAGGGAACTGCCCAGCTCACTCTCAGCTGTGGCAGCCCCCACTGTTCCTGCTCCATCTACCATCCATAGCCCATGAGAGATGATAAGCCAGAATCCCCTAGCTGAGCCCTTCCCGAATCCCAATCAGTAGGAACCGTGAGAGGTGTTAATATGATGCTTGCTCTACCAGGAGTTTGGCTATGAATCACTAGCTAAGCAAGATAGCCTTCTCCCAAGCACATGTTTCAAGTGGAAGCTGTTCATCTTCGCATAAACTACAAGATCAGGACAACAGATCAGCTAAATTCTGGTTTCCCTTATTTTAGTTAGGACTTTGGCTGCAAGTGGTAGAAATATGGGGCAAAGAAAATTGAAGTAAGCAGAAAAGTGTTAGCTACAGTTGCTGGGGTAATCCTGTCACCTCATAGAGTTGAAAGCAAAACTGTAACAACCGGATCCTTGTGGGAGAGCTGGTGCTCAGAACCATCGGGTCTCCCTCGATTTCTGATTTCTGACATCGACTTGGCTTCACTTTCTAGGTAGGTGCTTTCTACCTCGTTGGAAGGATGTCTGCCAGCATCCACTGTGCATTCTTTCAGCTTAGCAAGCCCAGCAGAGGAGGAAGCTGCTTGCTGACAGCAAGTGAAGTTGAGCGTTCGCCTCCTGGGACCAGGAGATCTAGGAACTACAGACATCCAAAGCGGGTGGAGGAGTATGACAGAATAAGAACCAAACATGCTCCCATTTAGAGAGGGAAGCATGGGAGACACACAGGCATCACTGATTTCTGAATTCCAGCTCTGGATCAAGCAGAACAGGTGAGGCCCCCTACTCTTCAGAGTTCTTGGGGATCAGGAATGCTTCTTGATTAGGTTCAAATGCCATCCTCTGAGGGAGCTGCCTCGCCCACAGTTCCTTGACACTGCCCTCCAAGAGGCCGTTCCTTTTCCATTCGCCTCCTCACATGTATCTGAAGTGAGTTGACTCCCCTTGGAGTCTCCTGGGTCCTCAGCACCCTTTCTGCTTGAGGCAAGTATAGAGTTCAAGGGTTTGGGAATAGATGCACCTTGTTGGTATAAGCCTGTGGCTGCCTTAATGCACAACTTTCTTAACAGGCTGAGGCTTCTTTTTTTTTTTTTTTTTTTTTTGAGACAGAGTCTTGCTCTGTCATCCAGGCTGGAGTGCAATGGTACAATCTCCACTCACTGCAACCTCTGCCTCCAGGGTTCAGGCGATTCTCCCACCTCAGCCTCCTGAGCAGCAGGGACTAGAGGCATGCACTACCACACCCAGCTAATTTTTGCATTTGTAGTAGAGACGGGTTTTCGTCATGTTTCCCAGGCTGGCCTTCAACTCCTGACCTCTGGGATTACAGGTGTGTGCCACCACGCCCAGCCTGAAGGCTTCTTATCTATTTAATTCCAACTGGTCTCTGCGAGCCTGTCCTCACGTCTGCAGTTCTGTTCCCGCACTCCCAGTTGGGTTCTCTTTCTCACATCGGTATCTCTTTCCTAAGTGAATGGGCCATATTCGCATTGTTGGGAAACCCACACACTTAGGCTGTTTTCTCTGAGGCTTTCGTCAGATTCATCTGGATTTTTACCCAACTGGAAAAATTTGCTGCATGCTATTCCTCCAAGGTCTTCTTGTTTATCTTTTGTGCTTCTGCTGAAGAGGCATTTGGCTGATTCAACCCAGCAAGACCTTGAACTTTTGAGTTCTCCCTATTCCCTTGCATTTGTGTTCACAAACTCACCAGTTGTTCCGTGAGCTCTTCTTTCTTGTAACACGTGGTCAAATGCAGGTAATTTCTAGTGTTCTGTTTTCCATGCTTTCCCCACCAACAACTATGAACGTATTAGGTGCCCATCTGCCTCTTGAGCCATGATGGGAGCCTCTGGTGTCTGTCTCCTTGATGCCCACTGCCAACCCAACACTAATGCCAGGTCCTTCAGGGCTGTTGTTGACAATAGCACCCATTTCTAGTACTGATATACGTAGTAGTCAGGGTAAGTTAGATTACGGTGTGGTGATAACCGCAAACCTCAGTGCTTCTGAGCACTAAAGCTGCCTCCTCAGGCATGGGCCTCCCTGGTGCCCACAGCAGGGAAGGAGGGAGGATACAGACCCACTCCTGGGTGTCTCCTGCTTCTGCCTGCATGTCACTTCGATCTGGAACAGCATCTCCCTCACAAAAGACATTCAGTGTACTTTGTGGATAGAATGCACGATTTTGAGCTTTATAATTAACATTCATATTTTATAAGTAACATTAATATTTAATATTATTATTAATATTTAATATGTAACACACAGACACTGATAGGATTTGGCTGGGTCCCCACCCAAATCTTGCCTTGAATTGTAATGATCCCCACATGTTAGGGGGAGGGCCAGGTGGAGATAATTGAATCCTGTGGGCAGGTTCTCCCATAGCGTTCTCATAGTAATGAATAAGTCCCATGAGATCTGATGGCTTTATAAATGGGAGTTCCCCTGCACACACTCTCTTGCCTGCTGCCATGTAAGACTTGCCTTGCCCTTCCTTCACCTTCCACCATGATTGTGAGGCCTCCCCAGCCACATGGAACTGTGAGCCCATTAAACCTCTTTCCTTTATAAATTACAACAGTCTTGGGTGTATCTTTGTTAGCAGCATGAGAATGGACTAATATACACATTTTGTATAATTTTTCTTTTTCAGAAATGTCTGGATTAGTCTACAAATATATATATATGGAGAGAGAGAGAGTGTGTTTCACTATTCTTACCCAGGCTGGAGTGCAGTGGTACTATCTCTGCTCACTGCAACCTCTGCCTCCCAGGTTCAAGCAATTCTCCTGCCTTAGCCTGGCTAGTAGCTGGGATTACAGGCACCCGCCACCATGCCCGGCTAATTTTGTATTTTTAGTAGAGACAGGGTTTCTCCATGTTGGTCAGGCTGGTCTCAAACTCCTGACCTCAGGAGATCAGCCCACCTTGGCCTCCCAAAGTGCGGGGACTACAGGTATGAGCCACCTTGCCCGGCCTCTACAAGTGTTTTTCTTACAAATAAAACCTAGAATTATTTGGTCAAGTTTTAAAAATCCCATTGGGCTACTGATTGGATTACATCTGATATACAGACAAGTACGAGAATAACTGACTTTTTTTTTTTTTTTTTTTTTGAGATAGAGTTTCTCTCTTGTTTCCCAGGCTGGAGTGTAGTGGCACGATCTCAGCTCACTGCAACCTCCACTTCCCGGGTTCAAGCAATTCTCCTGCCTCCGCTTCCCAAGTAGCTGGGATTACAGGCACCTGCCATCACACCCGGCTAATTTTTTGTATTTTTAGTAGAGACAGGGTTTCATCATGTTGGCAGGCTTGTCTTGAACTCCTGACCTCAGGTGATCTACCTGCCTTGGTCTCCCAAAGTGCTGGGATTACAGGCATGAGCCACCGTGCCCAGGCTAACATTTTTTTATAATGTTGCTTTCCAAATCAATATAAACTTTTGTTGTTTTTCTTGTTTTTCTTTTGATATCCATCAGCAAGTTTATACATAGTTTTCTTCATGTAAGCCATGTTCACTTATTTATCTTATGTCTAACTATTCTGCTTCTGTTGCTACTATGAATAGAATTATCTTCTTAATATTTTCTGTCTGGAGTTTGAGCTCAGTAATGAGCTATTGACTTTTGTGCTTAGGAGCATTATTTTAAATGAGCACACATAGGCGCTGTAATCACAGCACGTCTTCATTCTCGTCTTCCCTGCCCTCTAATATCCATTTAGTGAGGGAAGTTTTGCCTCTGCCTCTGAGTGAGTCTGTGAATCACAGAGTCATTCCCCCGTGAAGACAATCCCATGACCACCTCCCGTCACTGCTGTTATTCAAATGTGTCCCCCAAAGTTCACGTGTTGGGAACCTAATCCCCAAAGCAACAGTGTTGAGAGGTGGGATCTTCAAGAGGTGATGAGGTCATCATGAATGAATTAACATAGTAATTGTGGGAGTGGGTTGACGATCACTGGGTGCATTTGTCATAAAATTGAATACAGTCCTTCCTGAGCTGTCTTGTCTATGTGCTGCTTTCCGCCACGTTAGACGCAGCAAGAAGGTCCTCACCATATGCAGCCCATCAATCTTTGATTTCCCACCCTCTAAAACTATGAGAAAATAATAAACTTTTATTGTTTATAAATTATTGAGTCTGCGGGGTCCTGATATAGCAGCACAAAACAGACTCCCACAGTCACAGAGCATTGTCTTAGTTCAGAATTTACAATAATGAGTCACCTGTAACAGCCATATCACTGACTGGACTTAATCTTCCCTCCCCTAGCCAGGGTGCATTTCCCATGGGTCTTCTGCTACCTGGGAGCAGGGGACACTTTTTCTTGTTCTGCCTGTTTCTCCTCCTCCAGCGTGTGGCTTCAAGCTGTCAGGAGTTGGAGTGTGGTGAGGAGAGAAGATGTCAGATAAGAAAACCTGTGCCTGACTGGCACTGCAAGTTGGCTGGCTTTGTCCTCTCTGTGCCTGCGAAGTATTTAAAGCGGTCTCTTTCCTGAGCTTATCTCAAGTTCCCTTGACCGAGGCATCTGTTCCTCTCCTACAAGTGGTGGCCTGAATCTGGGAAGTGGGTATCCCCTCTGGTTTCCTGATGCTATGGTCCCTTTACCCTGTAGGTAACCGTGTTACACAGAAGTTGTGCTGGCTCTCACTCGCGGTCAACTGAGTTCACCCCAGATCCAGGGAAACACTGACAGATTCTTGATCTCTATGAAACTGAAGCATGAAAGTCAGTCCCGCTGCAGCGGAGACTACTAGACTCTCAGCTGGAGCAGCAAGTCAGCCTGACTCTTGCCACGCAGATGTCCACCAGGTCCCCAGTGGCAGTGGTCACTTATTAGGGTCATGGCTAGTCCAACTGAAGCACTGCTCACTTTGATTTTCCATATTTGAGTTTTTAACCTTTTGACTGATTAATGTAGTAAAATGTATTTATAACTTACTATTATAATATTGAACCTCCTCACATAACAGGGATATATGCAAGTTAATTATGCTGTGTCATCTCTTATATCTTTTTCCATTTTCCAATATTCTGTATCTATATACATGAATTAAATAGGTCCAGATATTCCTTCCTATCTTTGAATAGTATTGGTATCAAGTTTATGATGACTTTTTTGAATGAATTTGGAAGCAAATGAATTTTTCCATTATCTGAGTTTGCATGAATGAAAATTTGTTTCTTAAAAGTTTGGTAGAATTAGTTTATGACCACATGGGACTAATCTATTTAAAATTTAAATATGCAGGCTGGGTGCAGTGGCTCATGCCTGTAATCCCAACACTTTAGGAAGCAGGGGTGGGCAGATCACATGAGGTCAGGAATTCAAGACCAGCCTGGCCAACATGGTGAAACTCCATCTGTACTAAAAATACAAAAATTAGCCAGGCATGATGGTGCACACCTGTAGTACCAGCTACTCAGGAGGCTGGGGAACGAGAATGGCTTGAACCTGGAAGATGGAGGTTGCAGTGAGCCAAGATCATGCCACTGCACTCCAGACTGGACAACAGAGCAAGACTCTGTCAAAAAAAATTAAATATGAAATCTCAATATTAGCAGCCTATTGTATTTATGGTAAAAGCACACTATGTAAAGTTTTGTGCAGAGGGATGTTTATTCTAGCATTGATTTTGAGAGAAAACAAATGGAAAGAATCTAAATGCCTATGAATAGTGAAATGGCTAAATATAGCATATTCGACCACGGATGATGAGGCAACTTTGTCAAGGATGCACTTAATTCTTTACTTTTATAGCTTGAAAGGCATCCAAATACATTGTGAAATAAAACAAGTAATTTTTTTGTAAAGAAAGAAAAAGCAAGAGGAAAGGGGGAAAATGGTGGTAGGCTGACCTACATATGTTCATCCACAGCTGTATTTAAGCAAAGAGCACGAACATATGCAAAAATTTTGCCCACAAGGATTAGCAGTGCGGTTAAGATCATGGGCTATGCAGCTGGGCCTTTGTGTTGGAATTCTGACAGTGGCATGCAATAACTGCAAAATCTAGGAAGCTTATCAACTTCTCTGTGCCTCAGTTTCCTCACCTGTGAAACAAGAATAAGGAGAGTGCTGACCTCAGAGTAGTATTTTGAGAATTAAATGAGCTAAGCTATGTTTCCAGTGCCTTGTAAGTGCTGTATAGAATGGTGGTGCTTATTGTTAGTTAAGTATTAATTAAATAATATTATTCAAGTTATTGATTATTATTATTTCAGGAATTGCTATTATTTAAGTATTACTATTTTAATAGGCTAATGAGAGAGGGGATAGCTGGTTATTAATTATTTCTTAAATACATTACTGTAGTTTTCAAACTTTTTCAATGATTACCATTTACTTTTGTAACTGAAAAAATAAAATAAAATAAAATAAAATAAAATAAAATAAAATAAAATGTGGGGTAGGGGCCACCAACAGTATCAAGCATGAGAAAACTTCTGGGAAAAGCTGAGTTCCTAGGCAGATGGATAAATCTGTGGCAGCTTTTGATGTTTCTCAAAACAGAGCATTAAAATGAGTCACAGCCTCTCTCATAGCTTTTTATTTTTCCTAAATTGGAATCCTTATCATTCTTACAAAAACTATCAGCAATAACATGCTCACTTCCTGGCATAATAATCGGAAGCCCAAATAAATGAATGTTTTTGTTTCCCGAACGCTTGGGCCTGGAATGTGAGCTCCAAGACACAGTTCTTGACTCCAGGGTCACGTGGCCTCTGGGGTAGTGGTCAGAGTGAGACCACCCTGACACGACCTCTGCTGTGTTATTGGTGATTCACTGCACCTGATAAAACCTCGTCTTGGGCAGTCAATCATTCCATCTTCATAGGGACTGCTGTGAGGAGGTACTGACAAGATATGTGTGCAACTCTTTGCAGATTGCTCGGCACAGAGAACTCACTCAAATACCATAAAGATGATGGTGGCGGTGGTAGATGTGCAGGACTGAATGGCATGCCAACAATGGTAGATGTGGCTAAATAAATAATAATTGAAAACTTTCATAATTCAAAAACACTTTACATAAGAGAAAGAGACAAGTGAAACATTTTTAAAGACCTTTAACAAAGCACTTTTACATGTCAATCCCAGTGGACGGTAGGCAAAATAACCCTAACAGAAGAAGCATACGGTTGGTTGATTAAAGCTGCAGAGAAATGCTTCATCCTCCCTCTCCAAACATCCTTACTGGGAAAATTTCCCCAAACCTACCACCTCTTTGCAGCCTGTTCCTTAACTGTCCCCTAAGAGAAGTAGGTAATTCTGGCCAGTCCATTTCAGAAAAGTAAAGTCTGGGCTCTCAGCTCACCTGTCCCCTTTTCTCTTTGGGGAACCACATGCTTGCAGGAGGGATCCTCCTCTGCTCCTTTACGCTGGGACTCCCCGGCAGTTCCCACACCCAGGAAGGCCCAGCCAGCTCTCTGTCCGGCTGTCAGTCCAGCCAGGTCAGCCTGGGATGGAGAGACGGGGTGTTGCTGAATTCATAATTCAACTAGCGGGCCCAGCTGGCGCTCACATGAGGCTGCATCCTCTGCCTTTGTTTTGTCAAGAATTGAGGTAGTACTTTAACCCCTTCTGTCCCTCTTTGGCCTTATTTCTGAAACTACTGGTTCTACAGGCAGGGAAAATAACTGCTGTTCATTGGTCTCCTTCACAGACTTCAGCCACATACACAGAAGATGCTCAACTGGACTGTCACTTAAGTAAGTGCACATTAAAACAAAAGTAAGGGCCAGGCACAGAGACTCAGGTCTGTAATCCCAGCATGCTGGGAGGCCGAGGTGGGTGGATCACCTGAGGTCAGGAGTTCAAGACCAGCCTGGCCAACATGGCGAAACCCTGTTTCTACTAAAACTACAAAAAAAATTAGCCAAGCACGGTGGCATGGGGATTACAAATCCCAGCTACTCAGCAAGCTGAGGCAAGAGAATCACTTGAACCTGGGAGATGGAGGCTGCAGTGAGCTAAGATTGTACCACTGCACTCCAGCCTGGGCAACAAGAGCAATACTCTGTCTCAAATGAAGTAAACTAAATAAAATAAAATAAAGAATAAAGTGAGAGGCTGTGCCCACTTGCCCTGCTGTTCAGAGTGGAGCAGGAGAAATGAGTACATTTCACACTTGACCGTGGGGAAACAGCTGCTGCTCATCTGGGAGGCAGTGGGGCCATGACCACAGGGAGCTTTAAAACTGTTTGGATCCTTTGACCTCATGATGACTCCACCCCAGCAACCAAGATTCACAAGCCACCTTTTCCTTATAGCGTGGTTCATAAGAGTAAGATTAAAGGCAACGGAAATGACCAAACAAAGGGAGAATGGCTACATAAACTGTGGGCCAGCCACAGCACGAAACATGATGAGGCTGTGAGAAACGCGGCTTGTAAAACATTTCGTGATGCTTCCGTAAGTAATGCTAATCAATGAAACGGAATATAGCGCAATCAGTAAAGTACGTATCACTTAAGATTTGGAAGAAGACGCATGCAAACATAATAGGGTTTATATCTTGAGAGTTGGATTGAGAGTGATTTTTCTTTTGCTTCTGTATTTTTTATTGTTTTCACATTTTCCACATTACCTGCAAGGAGAACATGCTACTTTTTTTTTTTTTTTTTTTTTTTTGAGGGGGTGGATGGAGTCTTACTCTGTCACTGAGGCCAGAGTGCAATGGTGCAATCTCGGCTCACTGCAACTTCTGCCTCCTGGGTTCAAGTGATTCTCCAGCCTCAGCCTCCTGAGTAGCTGGGATTACAGGCACTTACCACCACGCCCAGGTTTTTTTTTGTATTTTTAGTATAGATAAGGTTGGCCAGGCTGGTCTTGAACTCTTGATCTCAGGTGATCCAGCCACCTCGGCCTCCCACAGTGCTGGGGGTCACCACACCCGGCCCATGTTACTTTTAAAGAAAGAAAAATCATAAAACAGTCTACAATTAACATGAAATAAGGCCTGTAGAAACACAGAAGATAGAGCTGCAGGCCTAGGCTTATTCCTTGGCCTGTCGGAGGAAGGGCATCTGAACACTAAAAGGTTCACCTGTAGGAAAGGGGAAAAGTATCCCAGCAGGAGAAGTGGCCTGTTGGGGACACACAGAGATACGGTGTGGGCAACAGCTGCCTGGGATAATTGTCCTCCCACCCCTGTTGTGGCAAAATGTTGCTTACAGATTCAGACACGTGATGCTCTCTCCATGGTCAGAATCTACCTACTAGCTCCTGTTTCACCTGTGACCTAATTACAACCCCCCTTTCCACCATCACCTGAGTCCAGTGCCCACACTTCTCTGTTCCCTGCGTTGGGGTCCACTGACCAGCTGAGCCTAACATCAAAAGTTCCCTCTACGACCAGAAGAGGGCGCGGTGCTGCAGAATGGGCGTCCCAAGACGGCCAGGACTTGGGTTCAAATTCCCATTTTGTCCATTCCTGTAACCTGTGAAGTCCACGTGGCTACCGGGCGTGTGACAACACCTCATCACGGGGTTCTTGTGAAGTCAAATACAGCAGTGACACAAATGGCTTGCGAGCTGAACTCCTGTGACTCCGAGGGATTACCAACTTCTGTCAATACTTTATTCAGTGTCGACCTCTCCGGTGATGGATGGCTCGCTGTACCTGAGCTTCCCCTCCAGAGAGGTCTTGGCGTCTGCCTGCTTGCAGGGACTGTGGCTCCTGGCCATGCCCTGCTCCTGCCCTTTGAGCTCCAGAGTCTGTCTGCTATAAAACCCTGCTGGACTCTGCTCCAGACTCAGTTTAACCAGCCGGTTGGGCTCCGATGTGCCCCACAGCCTGGAAGAAAAGACTTTGTGTCCCGGGGCCAGGTGCTCATGGGCTCAGTGAGCAGCACTTTGAACTCCAGGCGCAGTAACCAGGGCCTCCTTCATGAACCCTCATGACCAAATGAACCCTTGACTCTGGGGAGCAGTCCTCATCTTACCACTCTGTGCTTTTTATACCCAGGCCCAAATTTCCTCCAGGGCAGAGGTCTGTTCTTACCTGCCTTTCCAGGTGCCAATCTTCCACCCTAAATTCCAGGGTCCATGGATGGGGGCTCATCACCTGCTGTCCAGGTTCTGAGTCAGCCTCTTGCCTTCATTTTTGCCATGTACCCAGCATGAGAGATGAGACCTCTCTGTCTGATGGGACCTCTCAGGCCTTTGCCCTGACTCTGACTCAGAGCCTACCTGTACAGTTGTGTAGTTTGTGGACTGCACACCCCCAGGCAATGTTGCTCATACTTCAGCCTATAAAAAGCAAGGCAAGGCCTGA
Organism: Sapajus apella; assembly: GCF_009761245.1. NCBI lineage: Eukaryota > Metazoa > Chordata > Mammalia > Primates > Cebidae > Sapajus > Sapajus apella. The sequence continues at coordinate 5,979,047 of NW_022436950.1, read as the reverse complement.
ACAGCTGCAAACAGCAGCCCTGGGCACAGCTTTCCAGCTGTGATCCAGACGTGTGGCCCTGGCTGCTCCATGACAAGCCCTGGATCTGAGCCTTGGCCTGGTCTCTTCCAGATGTAAGATGGGGAAGATTTCAGAATCTCTCTGAACCTCCGTTTCCTCAACTGTAAAGTTAGGGGCTGGGTTGGCTGATTTCTAAGCTCGATTAGCTAGACATGCCAAACGGTATCATCTACCGGATTCCAGAAGCTTTCAAATCTGCCTAATCTGCCTGTACCAATGGGCTCTGGAGAATGTCCTGATGTCACCTGATTCATGCCTGGGCTAAGAACCTTAGGATTGAAGAGCCCAGCTCTGTCCGTCTCCAAGGCAGCCTCAAGCCTGCTGCTGTTCTTGGCCTCATGCTAGCACCCCTTCCCACCATCACAGGACACCCCAAAGGCCTGATAACAGGCATTTCCATATTACTGGGCTCGTGCCTTCACAGTGGACCTCCTCGAGGTGGGCACAGCACATGCCCAGATAGAGAGGAGCAGGAGGGCATGGGCATGGTTGGGAGGTTGCAGAGAGACCAACCTGGCTGCATCAGAGACTAATGGAGAGCACCCGTGGCTGGTCTGGCTGGGAATCCAGGTGGGGGCCCTAGAGTGGTCACCTTTGCTTTTGCTGGTAGGGCAGTGGGTGAAGATCTGTTGGGCAGGTGGTCTCTTGGTACCCTGCAATCACATACATCAGTCTGCCTCCCCCATCTCACCCCAATGGTGGCACAGAGATCAACTCTGAAGCCAGGTACACTGCCATCCAGCAGACCTCGTGCCCCAGACACCTTAGGAGGAAGTAGAGCCAGAAGTGAGAACACCCTCTGAGGGTGGAAAAACTCTAACAGTTCTTCTTCTGTTCTCACGCCATTCAAAAACAATCAACACAGAAGGCTTCTATGACCAAATATGTGCAGATTTCTCCCCCACCACTGAGTAAACCATCCAGACACGGACACCGGGGTGAACTGGGTGTCTTCCAGTTCAGTTCTGACATGCTCTACCTGGAGACAGCGTCAGATCCCAGGGGCTGAGGGCTCAGTCCCCAAGACCACCCCCGACATTCAGACATCAGTCACTAGCATAGGTCTCTGGAACTTTGGAAAACCAGCTATAAATTAATAAAGACTCCCTCTTTATTAAGTTGCTGGAGTGGCTCACAGAACTCAGGTTTACTGCAAAGGATGTTACAAAGGATACAGATGAAGAGATGCACAGGTCAGGTATAGGAGAAGGGGTGCGGAGCTCCCATGCTCTCCCTGAGTGTGACTCTCTCCGGAAACCTCCATGTGTTCAGCTACCTAAAAACTCGGAACTCTGTCCTTTTGGGTTTTCATGGAGGCTTCATGACATAGGCAGGATTGGCCATTGGTGGTCAACTTAACCTTCAGCTTCTCTCCCCTCCCAGGAGTTGGGGGTGGGGCTGAAAGTCTCAACCCTGTAATCCTGCCTTGGTCTTTCCAATGACCAGCCCCACCCTGAAGCTACCTAGGGACTGCCAGCCATCAGCCAACTCATCAGCATTCAAAAGTACATCACTCTGGAGATTCTAAGGATTTTAGGAGTTGTATGTCAGGAAATGGAGTCTAAGACCAAATATATATTTCACAATATCACCCTCCTAAACTCACAGGACTCTGGCAAGGACACCAAGCTTGACTCCTCCCTGTTTCTGAATCCCCTGGGCTGCACGGTACGCCTATGGCTACTGAATGGTGGTCCTGAAGGTGGCCCTGGCCTGCATGTGCCTGATGCACACAGCTGAAGGATTGCCCGCAGAGATGGGACCATTAGCTGGCAGGCATGTATGGTGGAGGGGACAGGGGAGCACGTGCCATAGTTCAATTTATTCTGAGGTATTTGGGAGTCACTAAAGGCAGTAAGCAAGAGTGTGATGTAATCAACTGTGTGTTTTAAAGTGATTGCTCCAGCTGCCTGTGGAGAAGGGCCAAAAGGGACTCAGGGACACCAGCTGGGAGGCTGTGCTACAGTTCCCAGGAAGGATGTGGCTGCAACGGTGACAGAAAACACACAAACAGGGCAACAGATGATAGGGCGTCGGAGCAACCAGACACACCCAGCCAACAGCATCTTACGTCCTATGGGCCAGATGCAGCCCCCTCTAACCCCTGGCACTGTGGCCTCTGGGGGTGATAGAAGTCTGAAGGGCCACAGATAACCATATGAGCCACAGGATGCCTGGAGGCCAGAGACATACGTCCTTGCAGAATCAACAAGAGGAGACCAGAGGAGAGGAAGAGACTCAGGCAAAAGTTTTGTCTGTACAACCAGTTCCCCTGTCTTCACCACCCGAACGTCACCCCAGATGACACGTATACATGGGGCTGCGTTTGCCATCCACGTGGCTAGGACTGCGTATCTGTAGTTGTCAACAACAGTCGGGACCATATCAATTAAATGACGAATCTTTCCACGTAGTTTGGGCTGAATCGGATAGAGGTAGACAACATCGTGCTGTGTTGTTGCACAGAGCACTCTGAAATGGTTCATTTTTTGCTCCTTTGAGGTGAAGGCAAACCTACAGGCAGAACAAACCACATCCGGAGAGGAAGTGATAAAGCCCAGAGGAGCAGCAAGAATAACCATGGTGACAATCTTGCAATTTGGAGGCTACAAATAAGAGAGATGTTTACTTTGGAAATGCAACTGAAAAAAAGAACGGCTGCAATGACAAAAGCATAGCAACAATCTCTTCTGGGCTCATCTATAAAGAAATGACAAGACAATGAACCGTTTCCCAGGGGCTGTATGTAAATCCAAGATTTGCTTTTGATATAATGATGTGAAAGATCCTCAGTGAGGAAGGTAAATCATTCAGGCTTTTAAAATAGCTTTTCATTTCAAGATATTTTAGATTTACCTGCAGTTGTAAGAAATATTAGATTCTGGGTACCCTTCACCCAGTTTCCCCTAATGGTAACACTTTGCATGAGGAAATTGACATTGAAACAATGGTTCAGTTTTGAGAAAGTATCAGATATCAAAGATACACCTTGTCATGTTTGGATAAAAATGTAACACTTCTGTATTAAAACAAAACAAAACAAAACAAAAACAAACAAACAAACAAACAAAAAACACCACACAGCTAAAATTAAATTACAAGAAAACCAAACAGGAAAAAAAAAAAAGCTTTTGTATTAATCCTAGCAAGGCATTTATTCTGTACCATGAGTATGTTCACATTTAAAAGAATAACATTAAGTGGCTTTTGAAAATATTTTGGCAACCTATAGAATTATAACCAGAATCACTGCAATGCAGTAATATTTAAAGAAATGTATGAGGCAACATTGAATGAATTTATTTACTGAGATAGTGATTGCATTGTTTTGAGGAATTATTGTTTGATCGTGGTCTTTCTGAAATCCTCCCTACCTTTTGCATTCAAGAACTCATCAGGACCTTCCAGCATTACATTATAAGAAATACAGTGTATCACTCCTGTAATTCTAGCACATTGGGAGGCCGAGATGGGTGGATCACCTGAGGTCAGGAGTTTGAGACCAGCCTGACCAACAGGGTGAAACTCCATCTCTGCTAAAAATACCAAATAAATAAATAAATAAATAAAAAGGCAGGCAGAGTGGCACATGCCGTAATCCCAGCCACTCAGGAGGCTGAGGTAGGATAATTGCTTAAACCAGAAAGGCTGAGGTTGTTGCAGTGAGCTGAGATCAATCCACTGCACTCCAGCCTGAGCAACAAGAGAAAAACTCTATCTCAAAAAAAAAAAAAAAAAAAAAAGAAATATGGTGTATCTTTTACTGATTCATTCATTCAACAAATATTTATACACTACTATCGGCCAACTATTTTTCTAGGACAGGAATGGCCCCACAAAAAAGCCCTCTGTGGAGCAAACGTTCTAATCCATTATTGATTTTGCTCAACTATAATTGCCCTTGTTTAGAATTTCATCATCTTCCAGAGGAGTCACCCTCCGTACAATCTTTCTTCCCCCTGTTTACTCTCTGCACCGCTGATCCTTCCTCAACAGATACAGCTGATTATGGCAGGTTTAGGGTCAAAATCCTTCCTGAGTTTCTATGACTCACACCCTCAACTGTCGCAGGGGCAGTTCCGAGCTTCTCTGTGGCTCTTAGTGGTCCAGTCCCTACCTTCCTAGGCACCTCCTCATTCATCTACCTTCTCTGCCCACACAGCTGCCCCAGGCTTTCTGTCCAGGTGCATGGCTCCCCTTTGCCAGGGCATGGGTTGGGGGCTGTGTTGTGGGGGGGTTTCTCTTGCTTCTCTGCCTGAAGAAGTCCTACTCATTAACCTTTTAGTCTAAACATGACCTCTTCTGTTGAATAAAATACAGAAAATTCCATTTAGTGGGAGATTGCATGGAGATCACCAAATAATCTTATCTATTGATTGGGTTGATGTGCCGTCATTCTGTTATGAGCAAATTGGTATGTTTGTTTGTTTTCAGCATTGTTTGTATCTTTGTGACTGTGATGCTGTTACAAAGTAGCAACGGTGATTTCTTTGGAGTGATGCCAGAATCCACTTAGCACTTTGTTTTATTAATCTTTTTTGCTGAAAATAAAAGTCACTGTAAAAAAATGGAAAATTAGGAAACCAAATATCCAGAGTGTAATAGTGCAAGGTTTTGGCATATTAATATTTTCTTCATTTTTCCTCAGTACTTTTATTTACTCTACATTGATTACATATACAATTTAAATTCTTGTGGCTTTTTTCCACTTAAATGTTTTAAGCTTTTGACACAAACTGCCAAATTGATTTTCAAATGGATTGTAAAACATTATTTTCCCAAATCATTAGATTGACAATGTATGGCTTTCTTACCACATCTTCATAATAGCTGTTTTTTTTTTTTTTTTTGAGATGGAGTCTCCCTCTGTCACCTAGGCTGTAGTGCAGTGGCGTGACCTCAGCTCACTGCAGCCTCTGCCTCCCAAGTTCAGGTGACTCTCTTGCCTCAGCCTCCCAAGCACCTGGGATTACTGGCACGTGCCATTGTGCCCAGCTAATTTTTTGTATTTTTAGTAGAGACAGGGTTTCACCATCTTAGCCAGGATGGTTTCGATCTCCTGACCTCGTGGTCTGCCTGTCTCGGCCTCCCAAAGTGCTGGGATTGCAGGTGTGAGCCACCACGTCCAGCCCATAATAGCTAGTATTAATTACTAGTTGAAGAGGCAAAATCTGGTATATTTTCTTCACCCTGTTATTTCTTTGAGTCTTTGGAAGGTTGACTAAATTGTCATTTCTTTATAAGGTATTTATATTTCATCTTTCTGAGTTTCCTAAACTTTTTCTTTGCCAGTTTACTTAATGGAATATTCTTGCTTTTCGCATTGATTCATATGAATGATTTATTTGCTAACACTTTAAGTCCTTTCTCAATCTTATTTATTGGGGAAAGAGTGTTTTTTTTTTTGAGACGGAGTTTCACTCTTGTTACCCAGGCTGCAGTGCAATGGCGCAATCTCAGCTCACCGCAACCTCCGCGTCCTGGGTTCAGGCAATTCTCCTGCCTCAGCCTCCTAAGAGTGGGGTTTTTTAAAGCTCATAACTCGCCTTTCATTTATCTTGTAATGCTTGATGTATAATTTTTGTGTGTGCTCAAACCTATTCCTCTTTTTATTTTTAATGCCTTCTACTACTAAGCTCAGAAAATCTTTACTCCACCCAGAGACCAAAAAGGTATTCTCTCTTACTTTTTCTATTTTAAAAAATAACTGAGTCCTATTCAATCTGCAGTTTGTTTTGGTGTGTGGTAAAGGTAGATGTGGATACATCGCCTCAAAATCTTGCTCGTCATCCTTGATGGAGAAATCTTTCATTTCTGCCTTCATTGATGGCATCTTTTTTAACATGTGTTAGATACTGAGCAGTTTTTACTGAACAGTTCACTGTTCATTGATTTGCTTCTTGTACAGTGGCATTGAGAATCGCTTGTTTGAGATTTACCATGCTGTGGAATCTGGTAGAGCAAGTTCTCCTTCATTTCTCTTGTAGAAAGTTTTCTTTGGTTTTGCCACTTACTTACTCTTCCAGAGTAATTTGGGAAAATTATTCACTTTAAAATTTATAATTTTACATTTCAACATAAAGCTGCTGTTTGAAAAAAATATTTTTCTGCTTAAATTTTAGTTCTTTTTGGCCCTTTTTATGTATTATTAGGGATATTCTCAGCTATTTTGTGGGTCCTATTATAAATGGGGACTTTTTTCATTATATATATATATATTTTTTTTTTTTTTTTTGAGAGAGTCTCACTCTGTCACCCAGGCTGGAGTGCAGTGGCCTGATCTTGACTCACTGCAACCTCTGCCTCCTAGGTTCAAGCAATTCTCCTGCCTTAGTCCCCTGAGTAGCTGGGACTATAGGCGTGTGCCCCCACACCTGGCTCATTTTTGTATTTTTAGTAGAGACAGGGGTTCACCATGATGACCAGGCTTGTCTCAAACTCCTGACCTCCTGATCCATCCACCTTGGCCTCCCAAAGTACTAGGATTACAGGTGTGAGCCACCATACCCGGCCCATTATATTTTTTAACAGATTAAATGCTGCTCAACAGAAATTTTATTTACTCGTGGGTATTCATAGTGAATTCGCTTACTTTATTAGCCTCTCTTAATTCACTATTAGGTGGAAATGCTTGAGTTTCTAGACATGCTTCTAAAGGAAACTGCGGACAGAGAGCCTGTTACCCCAGGGCCAGGCCTACAGCTGTCATTGATGTGAAGTTCTAACCCAGGCAAAGCTCATGGATCATGACAGTGTCCAGGATGAAGGCTGACTTTGGGTAGAAGGAGGTGGCTTTGGGGCGGGGAAGAAGTCTTTATGATGTACCTGCAGTTCTGCGGGTGTTCTCAGTGGTGGTTACATGATTATACGGATGCATTCAGTGTTTATGAGTTCATCAGACCCTCCTTTTAGGATCTAGGGACTGTTCCACACGTATGTCTGTAGTGGGGTTAACAGTGGCCCTGAAAGAGATGTGTCTGAGTCCTATCCTCCGGTACCTGTACATGCAATCTCATTTGGAAGACGGGTCTTTGGAGATATAACTAAGTTAAAAGTCTGGAGATGAGATCATTCTGGATTAGAGCAGGCCCTTAATCCAATGGCTCGTGTCCTTATAAAAAAGAGGAAAAACAGACACACGGAAGGGAAGGGAATGTGAAGATGGAGACAGGCTTGGGAGTGATGCATCCACCCACCAGGGAACTCTAAGGACTTCTGTCCTCCACCTGAGGCTAGACAGAGGCAGGGAAGCATCCTCCACCTGAAGCTAAAAGAGGCAGGGAAGCATCCTCCCCAGAGCCTTCGGAGGGAGCTTGGCCCAGCAGTCACCTTGGTTTCAGGCTTCTGGTCTCCAGAACTGTGAGAGAATTAATAAATGTTGCTTCACGCCGTCGAGTTTGTGGTGATTTGCTATGGCAGCCGTAGGGAATATACCCAATGTCATGCTTCAGAAAAACAAAAACCAAAGCTTTTACTTAAAACCAAAACCAAAAAAATCGCAATGAGGACCGTGTCGGCAGTGGTGTGGGATCAGACACTTATGCATGGGACTTGGGAAGCGTTTTGAAAGCCATAGATTTGTTGATCTAAACCATTAAACACATACCTTTTAAATTGCATCCACAGGATTGTGGCCTGAGGAGCCGCGTGGCCATCCACCCGGGCTATCGCTGCCACAGCGCTCCTTCCCCAGGTTTTTGGGGACCCCTTTCTGAGGCAAAAGGCATCCCTTGCCATCCCAGCTGCACCCCCCGTCTGGTTCTGCTGCTTCTCTCTTCTGGGCGTCTCTTCTTCCTGCTTGGCTCCTCCATCCTCTCCATGATGCAGTCATGGACCAGTCCTGCCCCTTGCCTCCCCATTCTCTGCCAAGTGGAGCCCCAGCATCCTTAGTCATCATCACAGAGGCAGAGAGCTGCCTGGGAGGCTGCCATTGGGAAAAAGCCTTGCTCCTGATTTCTGTTTCTGCTCCCTCTTTCAGCTCCATGTCAAGCCATTCTCCACCTCCCTTCGTGTCTCTCCAGCCTGCCTCCTCCTCTCTGTTCTCACTGGAAGCAATTTCATTCTGATTCCTTTCCCTCCTGGACTGATGCAGCTCCTTTCTGCCTCCAGCCACAACCTTCCCTTCCATCCTCCAGGTAACCGCCAGAGGGATCACCTGTTACCCACACATCTCTTCAAGCCACCTGGTCATTACTTTAATGGCCTTTCATCACACATTTACCTGTTTAACACCAGTCCCTCCACCACTGCTACCACCTGCTCTACAACACACGCGCTGCCAGCAAACTAGGATTGCTGTGAATAGACTCATCACCAAGTGCCTGCCTCCATAAACCAGGGGTGCCATAAACCATCCCAGCTTCTAATCCTCTCCCTGCCGTCTTCTGCAGGATAAGGCCAGCTGGGTCTGACCCTTGCCTTTCTCTAGCCTCACATCCTTCTGCTGTCCCGCATTCAGCCAGCAATGCTGCGGTTGTCTCCATGGGACAGTCCCAGGAATGTGTCTCCCGGCCTTGGTGCCTGTGGCCCGCTCTGCGTGGAACGTCTCTTCCTCCCTGGCCCACTAGGCCAGCACCTGTGTCTCCAGGTCGATTCTGCCCATGAGTCACCTCACACAGGGAGTGTTCCCTGGTCTCTGGAGGCAGCAAGAATAGCTTCCTCTTCTGTTTTCGTGCCTTAACACAAGGCTTATGCTCAGCTCTTGTCGGACTGTGCGCTCGGGTGGCAGAGACTGCAGCACCAGTGGCCACCACGCTGCCCGAAACAAGGGGAGCTGATTAAAGTGTGTTTTGTGAGTGAGTGAATTTCACATTCAACTGGGTTTTGCTGACTCTCATGTGCCCCTGGTTTCCAGTCTCCACCTGCGCCTCTGGGTCTTTCAGTGGTCTCTCTCATCCCAGCCTCCACCTTTGCATTCGGAGCTCAGCATTCTGCTCCACACTCAGGAGTTTGCAATTCTTCAAGCAGTTTTCACTCATTGAACAAACGTGAATACACGTTTATGCTGGAGGCCCTGAGGACTGAGAACCTGGGTTTGACCCCAGCTCCCCCTTCCTACCTATGCACTTCGGGAATGTTACTCCCTATCCCCGGGCTTTAAATGCCCCACCAGCGTGCTGGGGGATGTAGATCATGCCCGTATCCTAAATAAAATCCAGTCACACATGTAAGGCACTCAGGACAGGGCAGCGGCTCACATTTCCAAATCTATAACGTAGAAGTTCAGTTCCAGGGAGGGCCCTGAGTTCTTGGGTCACTGCAGAGGTAAGGTACAAGATGACCATCTGCTCCCAGAATTGCTCAGTGTGTTTCTGGCACAACCAGGTCCCCTTCCATCAGGATGGGAAGGTGTCTATTCTAGTGGCAGTAGATATTCATCTGCCTGCTGAGATAACATGTAAGTCCCCAGTGGAGCTGCTCAATTCTCCCTTCCAGAGAACGTGTCACAGGCAAACACACAGAACCTGCATTGTGCACAGGCTGACTCCTCTGACTGCCACACTTTGGATGCTCCAGAGAGTATGTGCCCCAAGGCCACAGTGTCCCCAGGTTGCTCCCAGCCAATGATGTAACACAGTGTGGGAACCAGCGCTGGGGCATTCTGTGCAGCACATGACTCTTCTAATCAGGAGCCTTTGCCTGGGGTCCCCCGACCAGCAAGACTGTGGTCTGAGGTTTTTCTACCCACTCTTTCCCGCTCTCTCACCCTTCAAAGGAGTCAGACTTGTCTCAAGATCCGAAGGCTCTCTCTGCCTCCTCCCATCTGCCCCTCGTCTCCACCGACATCTTGTCTAATGAATCTCATGTGCATCTCATTCCAATTTTGGCTTCTGCTTCTCAGAGGACTCAAACTGACCCACCAACTTTGCTCCAGTTTGTGGAGTTTGGAGCACTGGTTTACGCATTCAGACAAGCCACTGGCATTCAAGGCAAGAAAGCATGTTCATTTCCAAATAGGGGCTCATGGCTTGAGTCGGCAGTCCTGTACCTAGACTCACACACCATCCCACTCTGTCACCCCAAAAGGCAGTTTAACAAAACCCAAACTTCCAATTTTAATGAACAAATTATTCAAACTAGTATCCTAACGAGAGGCTAGGTCTCCACCATTCCCTACAACCTGGCACAGCCACAGGCGGGGAAGAGTTGGTCCACAACGTGGCTGCTGTTCACATGGGGGCAGCCCCTGAGTCATACAGACACTGCCTGGGAGGGGATGGCGTGCAAGTCTCAGGGGCAGAGTCCTCCCAGACCTGGTCAATAAGGACCGAGGCTTTGGTGTGTAACCCATTGCCTATTTAATCGTGCCCACACCGAGACAGAAACAACCAAATCTGCAGAGAGTCAGCAACAAGACCAGGGCAGGCAGACAAATCTAAAATGAATCCCCAAGGGCCTCCAGTATCTCCTGCTCAGACATACAGAAGGGAAGAGAGAAAAGGAGTGTAGCCTGGCCCTAAATCGCTTGACCTAGATGTGAAGCTGGTGAAGACAGCAGCAGGAGGATTTTTAGAAACACGAAGGTGAGGGTTGGCCGTGGTTTCTTTGTCCCTCTGCCTGTCTCTTGAAGGTTTATATCATTTGTCTCTCAGCTTCTCCTTCTACACACACACACACACACACAGACACACACACACACACCATTACATAGCAGAAAGGCAAGGAGGGCAACTTGGCTGGCAATATTTAAAGGTTTCCAGTGCCTCCTTTAAAACCTGAGAGCCCCGTGCCACCAAAGCAGAAGTCAGCAGCTTTTCGCGTGCTGCGGCCAGAGACGGCAAACTCTTACATCACAAAGATGTGGCGATGTGGAAAAGGGAAGGTCTGGAGGCTGGGTCCCTTGCGGAAGCGCAGGACCTGGCGCTCACAGTATTTAGGCTAAAGGACTGCACCTCCTCACTTCTGCCAGAGAGAAAGGACTGAGCTGTCCACTGGATGCTGGCCTTGGGCTCTGCTTCCCAGCAAGTGTCACAGCAAGAAAATGGGGGCATTTCGATATTGGACTTTAGCCCCTTTCTCCTGAGAGCACAGTGCCTTAACATCTACATCTGTGTCAGCCCTCTGCTTAGGGGCCTGCTCTGGTTCTATTTTTGTTTCGGCTCCATTCTGCACACCCCTACACCCATCCACCCACCCCGCTCAGATATATGCATGCACCCAGCTACATGTACACAGGCACAAAGTCAGAGAGTCGCACATATTAAAACCCATAGACATGTACATGTGTGCACATAGTTACACACCTGCAGACACGCTCAGGTGCAGACACATGCACACGCATACACATATACACGCTCAGATAAACATAAACACACACTCTCAAACACAAAGACTCTTGTGCCGACATATACACACATGTACCTGAATGCACACTCACGCACACAACTTCTTGGCAGAATTTCTGGCTCACAGTGTCCTGCCAGCCATGCATGTGGATTTTCTTTCTCAATGGTTCTTTGACCCTCCCTCTGTTTTCCTCTGAACTCAGGCAATCATAGTTCTGAAGAAGTCGAAATTGCCAAACAGCCATAGCAACAGAGGCCTGGGCCAGGGAAGGACAAGCCCTAGCTCTCAGCAGAGCCTGGCCGGGGCCTCTCGGCTGACACCATTTTTGGGTTTAGATCATAAACCCCTCACGCACCTTCATGTTCCTTTCTTACGCTCCTTTTCCCTCAAAAGCACCTTTTCTTTTCCTGCCAAGTTATTTGATTGTCTTTATGGTGCTAGCAGCTGGGTGAGGGTCACTCCCTGTGGCTGCACAGGCCCCCTGGGGTCAGAAGCCCTGCAGGCTGGGAGCCAGAATCCCTTCCCCTCCTGCACAGCCGCCTTCTGTTGGGGGTGACAGCTCCTGCCCCCTAGGTTTCCCACAGTATTTGGATGCAGTCCACAGCTCCTGCAGCACTGTTTTGGGTCCTGGCTTTTAACATCCCTCCTACTGGAAGGCGTTAGAGGGGACAAGATTTAGCCCCAGTGCTTCAGCTGAATCTCATTTCACTTGGAAAGAGAACTTTAAACAATTGTGGGTGGTTTTATTCAAAATTTTTCTTTATAAATGCAAGAGTGGCTTGGGTGCGGTGACTCACAACTGTAATCTCAGCACTTCGGGAGGCTGAGGCAAGCAGATCACTTGAGGTCAGGAGTTCGAGACCAGCTTGGACAAGATGGTGAAACCCCGTCTCCACTAAAAATACAAAAATTAGCCAGGCGTGGTGGTGGGCACCTGTAATCCCAGCTACTCAGGAGGCTGAGGCAGGAGAACTGCTTGAACCCTGGACTCAGAGGTTGCAGTGAGCCAAGATTGTACCACCGCACTCCAGCCTGGGTGATAGAGCAAGATTCCATCCCAGAAAGCAAACAAAACAACAACAGCAACAACAAAAACCACACGCAAGAGTGAAATCAGTGAAGCACCCGTGTCCTTGGGTGGGCCCAGCCCAGGTTTGCAAGAGTAGTAAATTGGATGTCTCTATGAAGCTCATCCTTGCAGAAATCAAGCCGCCCAGAGGCTGGTTTCTCTAATGCCTGTGATTTTTGGGGACTGGTACATTCTTGTGTGTTCTGCAAAGACAGCTGTCATGTGATGAGGAGGCGGCACTGGGGAGAGGGGCACACACCAGGGACCACGTCTTTCCTTCCAGGGACTCATCCAGGCTGTGCATGACTGACCTCCCTCCCACTGCCATCTGGCTTTGCTACAAAGCCACTCACAAACAAACCTCCCTCGCCTCCCTGGCACCTTTCACCTCTTATTTTACAGCCCCTGAATCTCTATTCAGGAAGACAGCTGGTCTAGTTTATGCTCACTATTTCAAATCTTACTCCAGCCAAGCACCCCAGGACTGAGCAGGGCCAGTGCGTGCTGGGATCTGGGCCCCTCCTCCTGGCTCCTTCATGCTCCTTCAGGCTAGCTGGTGGAGGTGAATGCACCCAGTGCCGCCAAGCCCTTCTTCCAGCAGATCCTATTACTAGGCACCATTGCCCTGTCCTCGCCCTCATCATGGGCACAGCTGCTCATAGCCTGGGAATAAACCACCTAAATATCTCCTTATTAAAAATCGTAAAACTTCCTAGCTTGAAATTCATGACTCCCAATTAACCTAGTCTAGTAATGGGTACCTTCCAGATATCTATTTGAAGAGTGATCTCCAGGGCCAGAACCAGACGGGCAGGTGAGGCGCCAGAACACAGAATCTAAAGATACTTTATCAATGTCAATATCCTAACCGTGATATTGTACTGTAGCGTTGTGCGAGTTTCAATGGGGGAAACTGAGTACGAGGTGCATAGGATCTCACTGTATTTCTTAGGACTCCATATGAATCTACAACGATCTCCAAAACAGTTTAACTTAATTAAAAATAAAAATTATTTAAAAAGGAGCCATAGGCACAAAGCATTGCTTTGCATATTCTGGTAAGCCTACATTTCATTTATCTTTCTGTTTTGGATTTTATCTCATCTCCTTAGATGACTGATCTTGCATTTTCCCTGATTGTGACCTGGGTTTCCCTGAGGAGGCTGATTCCAGTAATTGCCCACTGGTTACGCCTCCTGCAAACACAGCTAAGAGGCACCCTAATCTGGTTTTCTGTTCAAAGTCTCCCTAGCTCCCCTCTGTCAGGGATGGAGTCTGAAAAGCTTTTCTGGATCATTTGCTCCTTCAGCAAATGTGGTCTGGGCACCGATGTGTGGACATTCATGGTGTTAAACCTTTGGGGCTGGATGGCTGGCCCTTTAATACTTACATTATAGCCATTTTTAGACTAAGAAGCTTAAACTGAATATATAATCAAAATTTGTGTTAAGGAGGTGAGATTTTAGCAGTATTTTTCAGTTTTCAAGTCTGAAAACATTTTAAAGCATAGGAGCCATAGTCTCAACTGAAATTGAATTTTGTTAGGGAATGTTAATTGCCATTTGTACCTAATACTGTATACTGTATGTGTATATATATATATATATATATATATATGAAATATAGCCTGTCACTATGTGACACAGGTTGCACATTTGGGATTGCAGTAAGAGCTTGGTGAGCTGGGGGAAAAGTATGAATTTTTTTTTTTGAGATGGAGTCTCGCTCTGTCGACAAACCGGAGTGCAGGGGCGCAATCTCAGCTCACTGCAACCTCCGCCTCCCAGGTTCAAACGATTCTCCTGCCTCAGCCTCCTGAGTAGCTAGGATTACAGGCATCCACCACCATGCCTGGCTAACTTTTGTACTTTCAGTAGAGATGGGTTTTGCCAATGGTGTGGATATTTAATGACCACTTGCTTTTAAATTAATAAACACTTAGCCTTTCTATGCGCATAATGGCGTAAAAGTTAGATGGTTACGTGTTTGACAAACAGATGCATGCTATTCAGTTACGGCTGGGGAAATAGCCCAGGATTTGGGATTAAAGCTGTCAAGACTAGATAGGTTTTGGTGATCACTCTCTTTTGTCCAGTCAAGGATTTAATAAATACTTTCAAGCTCCTGGTTTGGGAGTTTAGATAGTTTTGATTTTGGATTTATAAATAGTTGATTGCTAAATTTGGTCAGATTTCACCTGACTGGCTGTTCCCTAATTCTTAGGATATGTCCCAGTAAAATTTCACTTGCGAATTAATTGTCATATGCAAAATTGTTGCATTTGGATGTACCTAATTTGATAATTTTTAAAAATCCGTTTAAGGTATCTGTTTGCAGGTCAGAAAGTGAGAAAATGTAATTGTGTAATGCCCTGAAATGTTAAAAAACAAACAAACAAAAAAAAACCAGGCTATAAATCAACTAAATCCAAAAAAACAAACAAACAGAAAACCCCAAGACCAAAACAAAACAAAACAAAACCCTTGGGACTGGAATACAAAGGCATGAATCGTGAATCCTCTGCTCAAGGGACACAGAGCAGAGGGGAGCTAAAGCAGCATTCAAAAGGCTTATCATCTTGTTACACTCGATGACAATTACTACCATAGAGGTGAGCACAAGGTGGCCTGCCTGGAAGAGGCAACCCAGGCTGATTCTTTAAGGAGGGGGTAAACAATGTCTGCCCTGCCTTTGCTGAATCAACTTCATATTCCTGCTCCCCAGCAGGCATCTTTGACACAATGGGGACTCCCTCCCTTCCCCAATGCCACATGTGTGATCAACCAGTGTCACTTAGCATTAAATATCGCATGACCTGATGTGCTCTGTTTTGGAGTTGGACATATTCCATGCCAGAAATAATACAAATGAGAATAATTGCTAAAAGGGACCAAAATAAGAATCTACATCTAGGAAAGAACTAGAGGGAACTGTGACATTAAGAATGTCACAAAACACAAAATGGTTTTGGTTTATCGTCTTGTCCAACTACTCAGAGGGGCAATTCCTCCCGTGCTTCCACATCCCTCTACACAATTTCCAACCTGTGCCCGCCCAATTAAAAACCAGCAACAATAAGAACCTTCCAAATTTCTTAAATCCATTCTCCACCCTCCCTCCTGTGTCTGACTACAGTACTGGTAGAGATGGGAAGGGTTTCTTGATGTATTTCAGGACAACTTTACTTCAGTCACCCCCTATACCAATAACGTCGAGATCAGTGGTTCTCAAACTTGAACATTCGTTAGAATCCCCTGGAGGGCTTGTGAAAACATAGACTCTTGGGCATCATCCTCAGAATTTCTGATTTAATAGCTGTGGGGTGGAGACCCGGTAAACAGGTGATGCTGATGTGGATGCCCTGGGGACACTCTTTGAGAACCATTGTCGTAGGCAATTTCTAAGGGCACGGGTGATATGGCTTCTGCAATCTCTCTGATGCCTCATGGGATCAGGAAAGACATGTGGATTTGAAAAGGATAGGGGCCAGCGGGATTCCTAAATGCACTCATTAGCGTATGATGCACTCCTTGCCGTGATGTGCCTGCCTCAGTCGTAGCTCTTGGGAATTTTATGAACCAGGAAGGGAGTCAGAGGATAGGAAAAAGAATCTAAGCTAGTCATCAGGTGACTGTGGTTTCGGTCAGGACTCTGCTACTTGCTTGATGGTTGATTTTGGGAAAGAAACCTACATTATCTGTTATTGTTTGGTCTTCTCAGTTGAAAGTTCTCTTGTCACATGAGGCTCTTAACAGGATAAAAGGAAGTAAACTTAGGAAAGCAGCTTTTAGAAAGCAAGGCTTATTCTTGCTCTGTTTCTGTTTGGATGCTGTACCATACAGCAGAACAGACCACTGAAAATTGGACATTCAAAACAAGTTTCAAGACCTCACACTTGACAGTGTCCTGAAAGCAGGCAAAAGACTCAGGTGCATGCAGGAGAGGGGCTTCCACCGGTAGACGACACCCTCGTGCTTAGCCTTTGGTAACAAACATCCAGTAAAGAATGGCAGGTGATTTGGATGCTGGTAGGGGTATAACAAAGAGGAATCTCAGAGCAGGGCCTGTGTAAAGTTCCAGGCAGACAGAGGCGGTGCTATTTCTCAGGACTCAGCAGGTCCTCACTTGCAGGGAGTGGTTCCAGGAGAGGAATCTCATCCCAGACATTGTGAGCGCCTCCTACCCAGTTCAAATCACCTCCTAGGCTGGGTGCCAGACATTAACCAGATGGGTTCCAGGAAGCAAGCTTGGATCAATGCTGGGTTTGCACCAAGGAAGGAATCCTTTAATCCCTCCCCCTCTTTTTTAGGGATAGGGTCTCACTGCATTGCCCATGCTGGTCTTGAACTCCTGGCCTCAAATGATCCTCCCATCTCAGCTTCCTGAGTAGCTGGGATTAGAGGCATGTGCCACTGCACCCAGCTGAATCCCCTCTGACTGAGGAAAGAACCGGGACCAAGCTGAACCTGAACTTGCTAATGGTATGAGTTAAGGAGTGTACCCAATTAGGTTAATGGGCTCATCCTTTGCCATGTGACTATGCAGTACCTGCTATCACAGAGGCAGAGTCTGTTTTCCCACCTTGAGGGTGGCCTTGACTGTGAGACTGGCTTTGTTCAATAGAATGAGATAATAGTAACAGAACACTACTAGCTTTGAACCTAGGTCTCAAGAGACCTTAATGCTTCTTTTTGCTGTTTTGATCTTCTGCCATGACCATGAGAAGGACATGCCCAGACTAGCTTGCTGGTCCTGCCAGGAGGATGAAAGACGTATGGGACAGAGTTGCTTCAGCTAAATTCCACCTGCCAAGCCCAGGCCAGAGCAGTGACCTCAGATGATCCCCAAATGCAGGAATGAACCCACTGAGGTCAGCCAGGTGCAGTATAGATTAGCAGCCAACCCTTAGCTGACGCTGACATATGAGCCACAATAGTAAGTGCTTGTTGTCTTAAGCTACTGAGTGTGGGGTAATTTGTCATACAGCAAGAAGTAACGATACAAGTAGCTACTATGTTAACTTTGGAGACACCAACATGAATTAACACAAAATATCCACCTGCAAGTAATTTACAATCTAATGGAAGAAGCAACAGTTACAATAAGGCAAGTGATATGTGCCGCTAGAGCTATGGTTAGAGTTAGGGAACATGAGAGGAACTCAATAGGCGCCGTTCGGCTTCAGAGAAACAAGGGGCAAACTCTGCCTTGGAGGTTAGCGAAGTCAAAGAATGAGAGTCTTGTCTCCCTTTCACTGCCTGCTTCTCAGGCAGAAAGGGAGTTTTCTCCAAAATAACACTTGCACCAAGCCATGCAGGGACAAATAACCAGACACTCTGACCTTCCCTGCATTGACTAGAAGACCAATTGCTTACAGGCAGAATAGAAAACAAAAGAGATCAAACCTAGGGTTTTTCTCACATAGGAAGTTAACTTCCTGGGCTCCCTTCACCCCAGTCGGTCACCTTGCAAAGGAAAGCTGTGGGGTACTAAAGGTGCAGTTGGGTCGGTCCAAGTCCTTGGCCTGAGTGAGGGCCTTGCTGATGTGGAGAACCCCAACTTAGTCACTGAGCAACCATCTCCTTGTCCAAACGCCAAGTAAGGACACCGCAGACCACTGACCACTGTAACAGCAAAATAAATTTGTTCCAGAGAAAATGCTAAACATGTGACTGATTTTTCCTGTAGTCCTGAACAACAACAACAACAAAAAGTGCCCTGTACATCTTGATGATGCATCCTTTGTGAGATGCTTTGTTTGCCTGCAGTGATATCTGGTGGAGAACTAGGAATGCACTCTAATGCAGAAAGCAAAGAAAAGTAATTGACAGCTTTCCTCCTGTCATTTTAACTGAGTTTATAAAATAGAGAATTGCTGTAAGCCTAAAAGCAACTGATGGCTGACACCAAAATCAAACCATGGCTGTGCTCAGCCTGACACCTTGGGATGCTGCCAAATACATTGTGTGCAAGTCCATCACCCCAGCATCTCCCTGGGTTTCTTAATCAGAGGAACTTGTGCAGAGAAACCAAATTGTGGGTGATTAGAGCCATGTGGGTAGGGCTGATCTGGCTTTACCTAATAGCTGCCTATGCAAGGTTAGCCCTCGATCCGAAGAGTAGGTTCTCCTCTGAAATCTGATGCTCTTTTTTCTGGACTTTTCAGAAGGAGAGAGAGCATAGTGCTTAATTTTATAAGTCATTGATTTGAGCTGTGTAACTTCTAGAGCTATATCTCAGAGGGTTACTATCGGTCACAAAAAATATAACATGACTCAGAGAGCAACTGATTTCCCTTTTTTAAAAAAGTAGAGAAGTCACAGAGCAGACAAATGAGGCAGGTTCCCCTGGGTCAGGCGGAAAGATTGACGTCAGTCTCCAAGTAGCTGAGACAGCTCATGCTTGCTTGGGCTCATGAGGAAGAAGTGGAGATCTCTGTGCCACAAAACCCAAAGACATAATGTCAAAACGCCACGTGTAAGCAGGAGGGAGCTGCAAGGCTGGAAGGGCTGTGGTCTCATTACAGAGCCAGTATCACAAAAGACAAGGGATTTACAGCCTCACAGGGAGAAAGAGGAGATTGTCACTTAAATGAAAGAAAACAGTGGATAAAGCGACTCTTAAGTGTGCTTTCATTTCACTAGCTCACAAATTTAATGGCAAATAACCAGAAAAATGCCACAAGTCATCTTTGCTATGAAGTCTCCAAACTCTAGCGAGGTTTAATGCATATTTGTATTAGTCTGTTTTCATGTTGCTGATAAAGACATACCTGAGACTGGGCAATTTACAAAAGAAAGAGGCTTAATTGGACTTATAATTCCTTGTGGCTGGGGAGGCCTCACAATTATGGCAGAAGGCAAGAAGGAGCAAGTCACACCTTACATGGATGGCAGCAGGCAAAGAAAAAGAATTTGTGCAGGGAAACTCCCACTTTTAAAACCATCAGATCTCAAGAGACTCATTCACTATCCTGAGAACAGCACAGGAAAGACCTGCCCCCCCATAATTCAATCACCTCCTGTTATGGGAAGTGTTGTTATTACAATTCAAGATGAGATTTGAGTGAGGGCACAGCCAAACCATATCAATATCCCAGCTGCCTCTTTGCAGAGTAAATGGTGAGAAGAGGTTGGAATCTTGATATAGATTGCAGGTCAAGCTGTCAAATTTTGCATGTGGTTTAGATGTAGAGCGTGAGAGAAAAGAGAAGGCAAAGATTACACCAAGGCCATGGCCTGAACAGCTCTTGCCTCAGTGCCTCCAGGTGTGTGGGATGTGTTTGCTTCCTGTTTCTACCTTTCTAGTTATATTTTTTAAAATGTTTCTCAAAATCCACTAAACAGATTCTCTATTCTCTAACTAGTCATGACCCACAGTTTTGAAAATCATTCTTTCAGACAACACTGGATGAGACTGTTTTTCCCACTTAAAATCAAGGAAGCAGTAACACTGCTTCTTACCCCAGCCACATTTTAAAGAACACCGGAGAGAGAGGGCAGAGCCAGCAGCTGGTGGGCGTACCTTAGGAGACACTCATCTCCTGAAGC
Organism: Sapajus apella; assembly: GCF_009761245.1. Classification (NCBI taxonomy): domain Eukaryota; kingdom Metazoa; phylum Chordata; class Mammalia; order Primates; family Cebidae; genus Sapajus; species Sapajus apella. The sequence goes on along the minus strand of NW_022436950.1, from coordinate 5,959,082 downwards.
AACTGAGCTTGCTGGAGATTTGTAAGAAATATATCCAGGACCAGCTCCTGGGCTTTCTGGATCACTTCCCTTAGACTCAAATTGTCACCCCCAACTCGCTGTGGTGGCTGCAGGGCCCAGAAGGGACTGCACTAACCAATCCTCTGGGGCTGGGACTCCATGAACCAAGTGATACACTTCCTACTGCGGCTTCGTCTCAAAGTGGCCCTAAGGCTAACCCACAGGTTGGCTTTCTCATTGTTTTTTAAAGTGATAATCTCCATGGAAACACAAACAGAGGGTAACACTAATAATCAACAGAGAGAAGGCTTCAGAATACACAACAGTTTCAGAATATGACAGTTTATAACGTCTTGGCCTACATCCACTGGGAAACAGCACATCAGGCTTCCATCTTCTGGCCACCACTCCCCTTTCTGAAGCGCCAGCAAGAAGCCCTTTCTAGCCCATGTTGATCAGTCGCCTGCCTCAAGGAACTTCATTTAGGCTGTTTTGTAAATCAAATATTGTTATGTTTTATAACCACTGATTCGTGTTCATTAACTTAAACTTTCTCTCTTTTTAATGGGTTCTTCCATTGGTCTTAATAACTTTCAATTTGTGATTAAAGTTTCCTAGAGTCACAAATTAAATATCATGTCACAGGCAAATATAGATCATTTTGTCTTCTTGACTCAAAAAGTTATACATTGTGTTGCTGTTTCTGGACTTATTTCATTGTCCAGAACTTTTTTTTTTTTTTTTTTTTTTGAGACAAAGTTGAACTCTGTCGCCCAGAGTGGAGTGCAATGGCGCGTGATCTCGGCTTACTGCAATGTCTGTCTCCTGGGTTCAAGTGATTCTCCCACGTTAGCTTCCCAAGTAGCTGGGATTGTAGGTGCCCATCACCACACCCGGCTACTTTTTGCATTTTTAGTAGAGATGGGGTTTCACCATGTTGACCAGGCTTGTCTTGAACTTCCAACCTCATTCTGACACCATTGCGCTCCAGCCTGGGCAAAAAGAGCAAAACTCAGTCTCAAAAAAAAAAAAAAAATTCTAGGGTCAGATTGCTTGAATCTAAATCCTGAGTCAACCACTTACTACCAAAACCTTGGTTTAATTCAATATTTGTCAAATATTTGTTGTGTGCCTATCATGTGACATGTGTTGTTCTAGGTGCTGAGACTAGAGCACTGAACAGGACATGCAAGTGCCCTAGTTCATGGAGCTTACCCTGGTAGGAAAGGATTGAACCAGATGGTGATGAACGCTGCAGAGGAATAGCAAGGAAAATAAGGGGGCAAAAAGTATGTGTACTGTAGCTTTATACAGGGTGGCCAGGGGACATCGGAGCGAAGATCTGAAAGAAGTGAAATTGTCAAGCCATATTCCTATAGTTTAGAAAGGAGCCTACAGCCAAAGCAAACATCAAATGCAAAGTCACACTTACCCTAAAATCAATAGGAAAACATGGAAAGGGAAATCAGAAGATTAACATGATCAGATTTGCATTTAATTTATTTATTTTAAATTGACACATAAGAAGCGTACATATTCATGGGGCACAGTGTGATGTTTCAGTGTATCCATTGTGTAATGATTAAATCTGGCTACAGGTTGAGGAAATCTTATCCAAAATGCTTGGAACCAGAAATGTTTCTGATTTCAATTTTGTTTTTTAACTTTGGAATATTTTTATACACATAATGAAATATCTTAGTAATGGAACCCAAGTCTAACAAGTCTAAACCCAAACTTCGTTTACATTTTATATATACCTTATACACATACGATCATGAAATATAATACTTTTATTAATTTTTTATATGAAAGTTTGTGTTAAATGCTTACACAATTTTTCACTTGTGGCATCATGTCAGCATTCAAAAAGTTTTGGATTTTGAAGAATTTCACATTTTCATTTTAATTTATTTATTTATGTATTTGGTCAGAATCAGTGGGTACAAGGTGACAGGTAGGAGGAAAAGGTTCTGGTGTCCTACAGCACAGTAGGGTGCCTATAGTTAACAATATTATATTGCATGTTTTAAAATAGCTAGAAGAGGGGATTTTGAATGTTCTCACCATGAAGATATCATAAATGTATGAGGTGACAAATATGCTAAATACAGGTTGAGCATTTCTAATCTAAAAATTTGAATCTCTCTACCTCTTCCCCACCCTCCCCAGCCTCTAGTAACCACTATCTACTTTATACTGCTATGAGAACAACTTTTTTAGATGTCTCCTATGAGTGAGAGCATCCAGTATTTATCTCTCTGTTCCTGGCTTATTTCACTTAACATAATGTCCTCTCACTCATTATGTTGCCCCAAATGATAAGATTTCGCTTGTGTTATGGCTGAATAGTATTATTTTATTGTGTATATATACAATATTTTCTTTCTGTTGAAGGAAACTTAGGTTAATTCCATATCTTGGCTATTGTGAATAGTGCTACAGTAAACATGGATATGCAGACATCTCTTTGATATACTGATTGTATTTCCTTTGGATATGTATCTAGTAGTGCGATTGCAAGATGGGATTTGTATTTATTTATTTATTATTTTTATTTTATTTTACTTTATTTATTTATTTTTTTTTGAGACAATCTTGCTTTGCCACCAGGCTGGAGTGCAGTGGTACGATCTCAGCTCATTGCAACCTCTACCTCCTGGGTTCAAGTGATTCTCCTGCCTCAGCCTCCCAAGTAGCTGGGACTACAGGCGTGAACCACCATGCCCAGCTAATTTTTGTATTTTTAGTAGAAATGGAGTTTCACCATGTTGGCCAGGATGGTCTTGATCTCTTGACCTTGTGATCCACCCACCTCAGCTTCCCAAAGTGCTGGGATTACAGGTGTGAGCCACCACGCCTGGCCTGTATTTATTTAAAAAATCAAATTGTATACTATGTTGAGATAAATGGGAAGATCCATTTGTAAGTCAAATCAACTGAAAGGCAATCATAATCTTGGTCAGAGATGAACCAGGGCAGTGCCTAGAGACGGAGAAATGGAGGCGTGTTAGAGACAGGTCCCAGAGGTAGGCTTGACCAGGTATTTGCTTTTATGAAGGGCAGAATCCTAAAGAAAAGGAAACCGAAGAGGTGATTCCCCACCCCTACTTCCGGTTTCTGGCTTGAGGAATTAGGTAGACAGAGGTACCATCACAAAGGGACACTAGGAGAATGACATAGAACCCAGGAGGTTGCCAAAGGACTTTCAGGTCCCAGGCCTGGGGAGGTGACTTCGTTCTAATCTCACGTCAATATGACAAGGGAGATATGATGAGGCATGTTGACCTGTTCCTTGACTCCCACAAGCTCGGAATGGGAGCAGAAGCACTTGTGTAGGTATAGGGTACCAGTACTCCCAGTTACACGGTCAGGGATAGCAGAGGCAAAACCAAAGCCAGGCAGAGGCATCTGATGGCTGAGCTTCTCAGCTGATCTCTTTACAAATAGATGCCAACTTTACTTTGTCTCACGACTTCATTGCAGGGCAGGCGGTGAAAAGATAAAGAATATTAAAAATAATAATAAATAAAAAATAAGTTTTGTTATTTAGAACTATAAGGACCTCTGCAATGCACTGAATTTAGACGTTGAAGTCACAGTTCATATTTAAAGCCCTAACCCCCAGTGTGACAATATTTGAGGTGGGGTGATTACATCATGAGTGTAGAGCCCTATTGGTGGGATTAGTGCCTTTATAAACGAGACTTCAAAAAGCTCTCCAGTCCTCTTTGTGCTTGTGAGGACACATGGAGAAGCTGGCAGTCCCAACCCAGAAGAGGCCCTCGCCAGAATCTGACTATGCTGTTATGCTGATCTCAGATGTCCAGTTTCCAGAACTGCAAAAAATAAATCCCTGTTGTTTTTAAGTCATCCAGTCTAGGATGCTGTGTTCTGGCAGCTTGAACAGACTAAGACAGCCTCTGAGGAGGCTGCTGCTGGCAATCAGGAGGACCCAGCTGAGCTAAGCACTTTGCTGGGTTTGGATGTGCAGCGTTGGAGCTAGAGTAGGGCAGGATTGACTGCTTCTAGAAATAGAGAAGTTTCTAGAAATTGATCTATACTGGAGGGAGAGAACAGGAAGTGATGAGAGAAAAAGAAAGAAAAGAAGGCCCAGAAAGTTGACAAAGTATCTGGCATGGTACAGAAATTGTACCAAAGTGACTTCCCCTTGTGACAACCCCTGATACCTCCAGAAAAATCTATGGCACACAAAAGCATTGGAGTGAGCAAGCTCCTGAAGGAAGGGGGTGAGCTACAAGACTGGGTGACTGGATAAGGCAGAGGAGGTCCAGGAATGGGGAAAATTGCCAGACTGCAAAAAGGCCTGGGTCTGAATGCCAATTCTATGGGATTCTTGATTATTCACTGAAAAGTTGGCCAAAATTCCACACGACATGAAATGGTAGCGGTAGTGGAGAGGGTTTGGTTTGGGGCAATATTTTCACCTCTTTAAGGAGCAACAGGGCTCTGAGAACCCGGCTGGGCTAATGAATGGTCAGGGTACCATTTCCTCCTTCTAGTCATATACCTCACTCTTTTTTTTCTTTTCTTTTTTCCTTTTTTTGTTTTGAGACGGAATCTCACTTCTCCCAGGCTGGAGTGCAGTGGCACAATCTTGGCTCACTGCAACCTCCACCTTTTGGGTTCAAGTGATTCTCCTACTTCAGTCTCATAAGTAGCTGGGACTACAGGTGCCCGCCACCGAGCCCTGCTAATTTTTGTATTGTTAGTGGAAATGGGGTTTCACCATCTTGGCCAGTCTGGCCTCAAACTCCTGACCTCGTGATTCACCCACCTTGGCCTCCCAAAATGCTGGGATTACAGGTATGATATTCTTTACTTTTAATTGCTTTCTTTGTTGTTATTGCTGTTATCTTGTTATTTTCTTCTTCATTTCTTTTTTTTCTTTTCTTTTTTTTTTTTTTTTCTTTTTTTGAGATAGAGTCTCACTCTGTCTCCCAGACTTGAGTGCAGTGGTGCAATCTTGGCTCACTGCAACCTCCGCCTCCCAGGTTCAAGCGATTGTCCCACCTCAGCCTCCTGAGTAGCTGGGATTACAGGTGTGTGCCACCATGCCTGGCTAATTTTTGTATTGTTAGTAGAGATGAGGTTTTGCCATGTTGGTCAGGCTGGTCTCGAACTCCTGACCTCAAGTGATGCACCTGCCTCAGCCTCCCAAAGTGCTGGGATTACCGGCGTGAGCCACCGCACTGGGCCTGGCTTATTTCTTTGATCGTAATTCTTCAAATCGGTCTCCCAACCATAAAGTTGCCTTCTGGAAAAACATACCTGCCTCTACCAATGTGCACACAGCCTAGAGCTCACGTGGAGCCCCGACATTGGGATGATGTGACCTCAGCCCCCCACTACAGATGAGGAGATCGAGCTCAGCCTGGAGGGTTTGTTGTTGTTGATCTTGTTGTTTTCCTCCCCCCCTTCCTTCTCTTCCTCTTTTTCTTCTTCCTTCCTCCTCTTCATCTTGATGTAAGACATTGAACTAGCCTCTGCTATTTTATCAGTTTATTCTTCTACCAGTTTTTTACAGAAATATTTGATCTAAGAACATCTGCTACTGCCTAGAACATATTTTTTTTTCTTATACTTGACTGTGCACTTCCTATAGCTGTCAGACAAGCATCGTCTCACAGATTCTACAATATAGCTCCATATTACTGAACAAACATCAATTATGCTCATGGCTGGAATCATGTCAATCTAAATGCAAAATGTGCCAGCTGTCTTCCTTGCTAATGGGCATCTTAATTACATTGGCCTTATTATGCTGATATTGCAAGTAATACAGTTCATTGTTGCTTTAGAAATAAAAATTATAGCACCAAGTGACTTCCAAGGCTTTTCTAGCTTGGCTAGCTTTTGCAGATTCAAAATATTGAGATGCAAGAATTCTGAGGCACAGGCCTGCAATCTACTGGTCTCTCTACATCGGGACCCATCTCTGGAGGCTTCAACTGTGTAGGTCCCTCCCAATTGAGTGCTTGGCTTATTAGTTCTATTGCCATAGTGCTTCTTGTTGAAATAGATTAGGGAGATGTATTTGAGAGGTTTCATTTTAGGCCCTCAGTGTGACAAAACTGTTTTTAATATTTCTCTCCAAACTTCTGTATCCATGCTGTCTAAAACCTCAATGGCTAGTATACCTGAGACTTGTTTTTATGTTTTGTTTTGTTTATTTGCTTTTTTTTTTTTTTAAAAAAAAAGTATACTTTAAATTCTGGGGTACATGTGCAGAACGTGCAGGTTTGTTAAATAGGTATACATGTGCCATGATGATTTGCTGCATCCATCACCCTGTCATCTACATTAGGTATTTTTCCTAATGCTATCCCTCCCCTAGCCCCCAGTCCCCAACAGGACCTGGTGTGTGATGTTCGCCTCCCTTGACTATGCACTTCCTATAGCTTTGAATGAGAACACAGTGGTGTCCATGTGTTCTCATTGTTCAACACCCACTTATGAGTGAGAACATGCGGTGTTTGGTTTTCTGTTCTTGTGTCAGTTTGCTGAGAATGATGGTTTCCAGCTTTATCCATGTCCCTGCAAAGGACATAAACTCATCCTTTTTTATGGCTGCATAGTATTCCATGGTGTATATGTGCCACATTTTCTTTGTACAGTCTATCATTGATGGGCATTTGGGTTGGTTCCATGTCTTTGCTATTGTAAACAGTGCTGCAATAAACATAAGTGTGCATGTGTCTTTATAATAGAATGATTTATAATCCTTTGGGTATATATCCAGTAATGGGATTGCTGGGTTAAATGGAATTTCTAGTTCTAGATCCTTGAGGAATCGCCACACTGTCTTCCACAATGGTTGAACTAATTTACACTCCCACCAACAGTGTAAAAGCGTTCTTATTTCTCCACATCCTCTCCAGTATCTGTTGTCTTCTGGTTTTTTAATGATCACCATTCTAACTGGCACAAGATGGTATCTCAATGTAGTTTTGATTTGCATTTCTCTAATGACCAGTGATGATGAGCTTTTTTTCATATTTCTTGGCTGAATAAATGTCTTCTTTTGAGAAGTGTCTGGTCATATCCTTCACCCACTTTTTGACTGTGTTTTTTTTTCTTGTAAGTTTAAGTTCTTTGCAGATTCTGGATATCAGCCTTTTGTGAGATGTGTAGATTGCAATAATTTTTTTCCCATTATGTTGGTTGCCAGTTCATGCTAATGATAGTTTCTTTTGCTGTGCAGAAGCTCTTTAGTTTAATTTGTCTATTTTGGCTTTTGTTGCCATTGTTTTTGGTGTTTTAGTCATGAAGTCCTTTCCTGTGCCTACATCCTGAATGGTTTTGCCTAGGTTTTATTCTAGGGTTTTTATGGTATTAGGTCTTATGGTTAAATCTTTAACCCATCTGGAGTTAATTTTTGTATAAGGTATAAGGAAGGGATCCAGTTTTAGCTTTCTGCAAATGGCTAGCCAGTTTTCCCAACACTGCTTATTAAATAGGGAATCCTTTCCCCATTGCTTGTTTTTGTTAGGTTTGTCCAAGATCAGATGATTGTAGATTTATGGCGTTATTTCTGAGGCCTCTGTTCTGTTCCATTGGTCTATATCTTTGTTTTGGTACCGGTACCATGCTGTTTTGATTACTGTAGCCTCATAGTATATTTGAAGTCAGGTAGCATGATGCCTCCAGCTTTGTTTTCTTTTGTTTTTTTTTTGTTTTTGTTTTGTTTTGTTTTGCTTAGTATTGTCTTTGCTATGCAGGCTCTTTTTTGGTTCCATATGAAGTTTAAGGTGGTTTTTTCCAATCCTGTGAAGAAAGTCAATGGTATGTTCGCTTTTTGAGATGGAGTCTCGCTCTGTTGCAGGGCTGGAGTGCAGTGGCACCATCTCAGCCCAGTGCAGTCTCTGCCTCCTGGGTTCAAGCAATTTCCCTACCTTAGCCTCCCGAGTAGCTGGGACTACAGGCACACACCAGCTCGCCCATCTAATTTTTTGTATTTTAGTAGAGACAGGGTTTTACCATATTGGCCAGGATAGTCTCGATCTCTTGACTTTGTGATCCACCTGCCGTGGCCCCTCAGTGCTGGGATTATAGGTGTGAGCCACTGCAACTGGCCATATTTATATTTATAGTCTTGGTGATTAGTATTATTCTTTTGAAAAAACAACATAACCTTCCCTTTCCATTTTCTTTTCTTTCTTTCTAAAAAAAAGTTCAATTTGAGTTTCAATCATCCTATTCCTAAAAACTCTCATCCTCAAGAAAAATTTGACCAAAAGCCACTAAATGCACAAAATGCTCCTGGAAAATTCTTCTTTAGTAACAATAAAAGATAACATTATCTAAATATTATTGATTATGGTTGTCACCACAAGAGGCACCCAGACTATAATCTTTGTCTATATTCCTTTTTATTTGCCACAGTGAATGAAGTGATGGTGTTTTTTCCCTGCATACCATAACCTGGCAAGACCAGTCATTGAGCACAAGGTTATTCTAGGATGTCTAATTGATAAATGAGAAATTCATATATTTAATATTAAAAACATTGACTTTCTGCAGGCCCAGAACTCCATACCCATTACTAATTCATCACCAACAGGGACAGAGCAGGGGGTTCCTCCTTTGCAGGGTAAGGCATGGCTCACATCAGTTATCTGATGACTGGGAGCTGACATTCTCGTTTTATTACAAACACGCAGAGCCAGTACATTTTGGCCCCTTCTATTACTACAACTATTCTCAGAGGAGGAAGAGCGTATGATTTCCAAGGACTGGCCCTTCCAAGAGGATGGAAGGAAAACAAGTCTTCTGAATGCATCTCAGGCCAACAACCACGTTTTCTCTATTCCCCTTCCTTCTCTATCTGCCTTCTTCTTCCTTTCATTCACAGACCCATAGGCAATGCCAAATATAGGATTAAAGGAGGAAGAGGGCAAAATTTCCCAACCTTGATTAGCATTCGCCCTTCCAATACATGCAATGGATTTAGCAAATGCTAAAAAATATCTGAAGCAACAGTGGTCAAGACAGTGAAATAACATGCACCTGATAACAATAATAATTTTAAAGAATCTATCAGCATGGAAATGGTATTGGTATAACATCAAGGAATAAAAGCAGAATATGAAATTTAGTGAGTACTCCATTTACTTATGAAAATAAAAATAGTGAATAATTTTTGGCAGTGTTATAATTTTTATTTACTTATTTAATGTAAATATTTAGTACAAGAGAGAAATTATCTTATGATGTATTCTATGGAATTTTCAAAAAAGTTTTTTAGTTAAGAAAAATACCTTTACATCCTTACATACCTCTCATTCCCAAGAGTAGAACGATGCTTAAGAATATCTCCAAAATGATAAAACAAACAAACAAACAAACAAACAAATGCAGTGTGTAAACCTTATGAGGAATCTAATTTGAAGATATTGGACATAAAAATAGATTCTTGGCTAGGTGTGGTGGCTCATGCCTATAATCCCAGCACTTTGGGAGGCTGAGGTGGGTAGATCATGAGGTCAGGAGATTGAGACCAGCCTGGCCAACATAGTGAAACCCTGTGTCTACCAAAAATACAAAAAATTAGCCGGGCGTGGTGACAGGCACCTGAAATCCCAGCTACTCAGGAGGCTGAGGCAGGAGAATTGCTTGAACCTGGGAGGTGGAGGTTGCATTGAGCCGAGATCATGCCACTGCACTCCAGCCTGGGTGACAGTGCAACACTCCATCTCGAAAAAAAAGATTCTTGAGAACACTGGGGACATTTGCTTATGAAATAGGTCAGGCACGGTGGCTTACGCCTGTAATCCCAGCACTTTGGGAGGCCGAGGCGGGTGGATCACAAGGTCAAGAGATCAAGAGTATCCTGGCCAACATGGTGAAACACCATCTCTACTAAAAATACAAAAATTAGCTGGGTGTGGTGATGCACAGCTGTAGTCCCAGCTACTCAGGAGGCTGAGGCAGGAGAATCACTTGAACCTGGGAGGTGGAGACTGCACTGAGCCGAGATCACACCACTGCACTCCCGGGGGACAAAAGGGAGAGCTTTCTCAAAAAAAAAAAAAAAAAAGAAAAAGAAAAAAGGTATAAAATAATATAAAAATTATTTAATACTTTTTAAGGTGTGATCATGGCATGGTTGTTATGCTTACCTGTTAGAGATATATTAATATAAAAAAAGATTCTTGAGATTTACTTTAACATTTTAAAAAATGTAGAATAGAGCAATGTGAGAGAAGATTTTAAAAATGGTGATAATCATTGAAGCTGAAATGGGTAATGGGCACATTGATATGTGTTGTAGTTTTTAATTTGGGAGTATGTTTAGAATTTTCTGAAAAAGAAAAGTAATACAACTGGCTGCAGTTATGAAAATAAAGGTGAATCAATATCAGGGTAATTTTGAATCTTAGTGTATTAATTCAGGATAACTCAAAATCTTACTGACACCGATAAATGAGATTTAGTGGATTCTTTTTCTCTGTTAACATTACTGTTTGTGATGTTGTTTCATGTGTCAGATGCTAGGGGCATATGCTAAAATTTTCATTCCTTTTTATGAATCACGTTGTTTATCACTAATTGCTCTTTAACTGCATGTTCAATGCATTAAGATAAAGAATCTAAATCTTATTTAATTTTAAAGAAATTTTCGATGATATAAGAAACAAAGAAACATAGGAGAATTAAAGACTTAAAAATTCACAGATTATACAAAATGAACAAATAAAGCTCATATTTCTAGGTAGCATTGAGAAAGTGTCTTGGAAACACAATACCATATTTGTTTCTGAGTTTCCTGGTAACAAAGGCTAAAAGTAAAACACAGGTGATACCTGGAAAGTAAAATCAGACACATTTATCTATGTTCATAATGAAACTACACTTCATTAGAGATGAAACATATCTCTAATGATTATTCTTGGATATTGAGTAACACTAGTATCATCTTCACTTGCTGTTTTATATAAGACACAGAGATGGCATGTAAATAAAAGCTTGCTGAATTCATTCTCTATGAAACTTAAAAATACATTGTTAATTATAAATCAGCATTGGCTCTGTGGAAGGTTAAAAAAATGTGGTCCAGGTATTTTGTTTTCTGAAGATCTAAGTAAAGTGAATAATATCAAAGAATTGACAAGCCATGTGTCCTTAGCTAGTCTGTCTGGTACCTCCAGGATTTGGGGAAACCCGGGCAGGGGCTGGAGGAGCAGAGCTGCCCTCTCTCCCAGACTCTCCTATGCTCACACTGGCCATTGATCCCCACACTGTATTTTGGAAAAACAGTAATTCTGTTAGACATTTCCAGGGACCCTACCAAAAAGGTTTCAAAGCCAAGTACTGAGATGTGATGGTCTAACCAACGTTAAATCAGGTTTTTGTTTGTTTGTTGTTTGTATGCCTCTTGTACATTCAAATTACAACGTAGTGTGTCCTGAAGCACACTTCTAGTTTGGAACACACTAGGTTGTGCTTTGAGTGTGCAGGAGGTTTACAGTGTATGATTTCTCCAGTTTGGTTGACCACGGAATCCCTCTTTCTCTCCTACTTTCAAAAAATGTGGCATGTTTTATTATCTCTTTCTTTTAAACACATTATTTAGGAAACACTGGACTATGGAATCAGCTGAACTGAGAGCCATGAGCTTTATATAACACTGAAAGCACCATGGTTCTCTTTCTGTCAGAGCCAAACTTGCAGACTCCTAGATTAATATGGTGGCTCATAGCAGGTGCCTGATTGCCTGATTCATACTCTCCCATCCTCCCATTAAAACACCATTGAAGGCACATGCAAAATTGCAAAATTGCAACTGCACCAGAAGCTAAGAATACCAATTAATGCTTGGCCACAGACTAGGAAGGATTTCTGCCAATAGCGGTGCAGATGAGGACAGATTGAGAAACTCTCATTAGCTGATGCACAATGCGGCTTTGAGGCAGAGCACCAAGGTCAGACAAGAGGGAGCCAAGCTCATTGCAGAGGTGCCCGGTAAGTGCTCAGGAGAAGCTGATTACCAGACACCAAGCAAGATGGAGCTGCATCCCAAGGCAAAGAGGGCCACTTTCTTAACCCCAGCCACAACAGACCAGCTAATCTGCATTTTTTAGAGTGTATTGCCCAGTGAAGCAATGAGAGATCCTTGGTCATTAAAATACTCTTCTCTTCCAGGCAGAAGGGGCAAGAGGAGACCCACACTGATGAACACCAGAAATGTGGCTAATGGTACTCCATTCTGCTAAAGGTCTGGGAAGAGACTTCTGTCAGCAACAGAGTGAACAGTGAGAGGATCGTGGGGCTTATATGAGGCATTTCTATAGCCCAGTTCAAATATGTTAGGTGACTACAGTGTGATTCGAAATGCAGCCTAGGGGTATCATTTTAGTAGCTGTGAAGCCAGTCAAGAGATGTCAGGTTTTGGACAGAGGGCGAAGCGTCTTATAACTTAGAGATAATATTAGTACAATTAAAAATAGAATATATACTTCCAAATTATAGAAAGAAAATAAAATGTAGTCTATAGAGGAAAAGACAGAAAACAACAGAAAAATCAAACATACACTAAAATATACAGAGCAGAAAAGATGGCAAAAGTAACAGCAAACATATTTTTTAAGGCAACGAACAAAACTAAAGTCTCTTTTTCAGAGACCCTAAGTCTGGATTGAAAAGAAAATGTAAGTGTGTGTCATTGATATGAGACTCACTGAAAACAAAAAGAAAAAATAGATTTTTTTCTTTTCTTTTTTATTTTTTTGAGACAGAGTCTCTGTCTGTTGCCCAGGTGGAATGCAGTGGCATGATCTCAGCTCACTATAAATTCCACCTCCCAGATTCACGCAGGTCTCAGGCTCAGCCTCTTGAGTAGCTGGGATTACAGGCTCATGACACTACACCTCACTAATTTTTATATTTTTAGTAGAAACAGAGTTTCACCATGTTGGCCAGGCTGGTCTAGAACTCCTGGCCTCAAGTGATCTGCCTACCTTGGTCTCCCAAAGTGCTGGGATTACAGGAATAAGCCACTGTGCCTGGCTCCAAAATAGATTACAATATTTTAAAAGATGAACAAAGATATATTAGACATACACAAGTAAAATAAATCAGGAGTTTAAAACATGACATCAGACAAAACAATATGCAAGAGAAAACAAAAAAGATTGTTTCATGTAAGTAAAGACAGTCAGGATGAACCTACAACATTCATTAATCTTTACATGCCAAATAAAACAGCATTGACATATTTAAAGTAGATACAGTTAAAAAGTCTGAGAAGAAATTTACACCAAACAAGTTTATGCTAGGAGATTTTATAGACTGAAATATTTCCTTTGCAAGTCAAGGACTGTACAGGAAACCTTGAGAAACATAGCAAATGTGGATAATAAAATAATATGGCCAATTAGGGCATAGCCTAAAAACAAATTTAGAGCTTCAAAACGAAACAAAACAACAAAAACAAAACAAAGCTAAAAACAAAACAAAACAAAAAAACTTCTTTTCAAGCAACTAAATATTTTCAAAAGTGACTATTCAACAGAGCATAAGAACATCTAGTATTACAAAAGTATGGCCTCATTGTATAGGATGTTTTATAAACTTGGCAATCACACTACAAATTAGTAACTAAAATTTAAGTGAAACAAAGCAAAAATAATTTGCAAAACTTGAAGCATGTTCCTAAGCAATTCTGACTAGGAAGAAGAGCTTAATTCCTTACAGAGGCTGGAGTTCTAAATTATTGCTGCAGTTTTTGTGCCCCAAGACCATTCAGTTCCATCCTTAAGATGGGATGGTGCATTCATGAAAATCATGTTTTCAGGGACTCAGAAACAGCAATGGAAAATGCTGAAAAGACAGCTTAAGTGCAAAACCGGACATGGAACAGTATGGAGCACATACTCCTAATATATTTTTTAGAGGAAATGAATCAAATTGCCAACAGACACTCTGTGAGGCAAAATTATAAGTGATTTAAATTTGCTTCTTTCTGTTTTGTGTTATTTTCAATTTGGGGGCCATAAATATGTAGTTATACAATAAAGAAACAATAAATATGTTTTAAGAAAAATGTTAAAAATTATAATCAAGTCCTTGAATGCACTGGCTCTGCCTGGGATGCCAGGTGCCATGGCTTGGGCGGGGATCAGCTGCCCCATTATCCCAACCATCGAGCCCAGAACCTGCTCAGGTGTGTCTTGTCAGGTGTCTCATTCAGGTGCAATCTGCTTACCCCTCAAGGGCCCACCTTCTGCTGATTGGTTACTCATAACTTCATTAGTCTGTGACTTGGAAGACTCTTTCCTTCTTAGCAATTCAGACAAAATCAGCATTTCTATTCTTCCAAACTTGTATCTGGACTGAAATCAAATTAACCTGTGAAGATTTGCAAACAAAGACCCTTTGTTTGAAAACTACCCTGGGTGAACATTTTTTCTTTTATAGACAGGGTCTCACTATGTTGCCCAGGCTGGTGTTGAATTCCTGGGTTCTTATGATCCCACCCCAGCCTCCTGAGTACCTGAGATTGCAGACATGAGCAATCACACACAGCATGATGCTTCAGCAGCTCCCAAGGATGTTTCATTGGAGAATCCTGCCTTCTCTCTCTGCCTCCGCCTCCCCCTACAATAATGTGAACGGTGCTGGGGTAGAAAGACCCTGGGTGCAGACCTGGCACAGGTTCATGCCTGTAGTCCCAGCACTTTGGG
>NW_022436950.1:5934678-5944367 GCF_009761245.1 Sapajus apella | reverse complement strand
GGTGCAGACCTGGCACAGGTTCATGCCTGTAGTCCCAGCACTTTGGGGGCCAAAGCTGGGGGTTTGCTTGAGGTGAGGAGTTCAAGACCAGCCTCCACAACAGGGGGAAACCCCATCTTTTCTAAAAATACAAAGGGAAAAAAAAAAAAAAGAAAAAAGAAAGCCAGATGTGCTGGCAGGTGCCTGTAATCCCAGTTATTTGGGAAGTTGAGGCAAGAGATTCGCTTGAACCCAGGAGCTGGAGGTTGCAGTGAGCCATGACCATGCCATGCCACTGCACTCTAGCGCAAGTGACAGAGTGAGACTGCCTCAAAAAAAAAAAAAAGAAAGGCTTTGGGTGCCGAATGCAGGAATGACATCACATTCTCTATCCTGTTAACTAAACTAAGAGATAAGCAGGAGAGAGGAGAGCCTTCCACAGTCAGGAAGAGCCTGAGAACAAGAGTACCTGAAGCTCGAAGGTCAATGTGGCTGAAACCAGAAGAGCACAGGGCACAGTGAAGCTGGGGTGGTGTGGGTGTCTCACCAGACAGGGTTCTGGGGGCTGTGCAAATGATATGGTCCTTTGACTTACGGGCAATGGGAACCTACTGAAGCATTTTAAGCAAAAGATGAATGATAGGACAATGTTAGAAAAATGAACATAGCTACAGCAGGGATAGCAAATGACACATAGAGGGGACGAGACTGGAAGTGGGGCCGCCAGCCAGGGCACCTGATGGAGAGGTGAAGGTGGCATTAAAGAAAAGTGAACAGACCTAGAAGATAAAGGTCATGCAGTGCATCTCAATTGGGGGTGATTTAACCCTCCAAATTCTAGAGAATTTTTTGGTTGTTACAACCAGAGAGAAATGCTACTGGCACTTCGTGGGTAGAGGCCAGGGGAGCTGTTCAGCACCCGCACAATGCATGGACCATCCACACCAATTATCAGGACCAAAACAGCGATAGTGTTGCTCATGGGGATTCCTGGAGGGGGAGAAACTGGATGCCAGGACACGGCATGTCCCATTTCCTGGCATGTGTAGAAGATCAATGATGATGCCAGTCACTGCCAGGGAAGACAGGTGTGCAAGGAAGGCCCATGGGTATGAGTGTCTCTGCTTTCACTGTCCCAATAGCAAGCCTGGGAAAAATGGTGAAATTGGAAGACATTGATGAGATGTTTTAATAAGACACAAGGTCTACATTACGAAAAAAGCAAGACAGAACTCCTCACACAGGACTTTCCTGCCCAAAGGTTATGGCTCAGTGCTGTGTATTACAAGTGCACTTTGGAGGGAGGGGCACTGGGAACCTGCAGAGGGCTGGACTCAGCCGGCCCCGGCCAAGGCAGTGGACCTGGTGTTCCAGGAGCACCTGCAGAAAGCCCTATAGGGTTGTTTGCATAGTGAACTAAGGGCTCTTAGGGAAGACTGGGGGGACAGGGGCATCCCCTTAGTCCAGGGCCCAGAGGGGAAGTGCTGTTTGGAGCACAGTCCGTCCCTCAGCGTATCCAGAGCTCTGCCCCTGGGACTTGGCCTGCATCCTGAGGAGAGGCGAATGTAATGGCACAATCTTGGCTCACTGCAACTTCTTCCTCCTGGATCAAGCAATTCTCCTGCCTCAGCCTCCAGAGTAGCTGAGATTACAGGCTTGCGCCACCACGCCCGGCTAATTTTTGTATATTTAGTAGAGATGGGGTTTCACCATGTTGGCCAGGCTGGTGTTGAACTCCTGACCTCAGGTGATCTGCCCGCCTCAGCCTCCCAAAGTGCTGGGATCATAGGTGTGAGCCACTGTGCCTAGCCGCTGCCTTCTAAACAGGGAAACACAGAGTTCTATAGACACAAAGGGGTGGGAATACAGTCTGGGTCTTCTGTTCACATGGACCTGAGAGACAGCAAGTGGAAAGTCAGTGATTCAATTGCTTGGTGGGTTAATACCATTTCCCCTTGAGGGGACATTGCTAGATCCCTTTTAGGACTCAGGAAAATAAGAAATACTGCCTGATGTCTACTCATTCCTTTCCAATTCTATTTCAATGTTACAATTTTCTTTTGCTAACATTTAATCTCTATAGAGGGTCAGCTACTTAATGCAACAATGTTTCATTTCTGCTGGTCTGTTCTGAAGACGTGGGGGTTCCCAAAGCAACCTATTGACATGGGATTTTGTAGCCCTTCCTCCCAAATTACCAGGAAGCCAGGGCTCATGTGTTTGGGTGTTAGAGTTGACAACTGGCCTTGTGGGCGTCCATCTCTTCCTCCACTCCCTGTCATGAAATTAAGTCCCTGCTGCTCCACAGCGCCCTGCTAACAGCTCACATGTTGTCCCATGTCTCTGGGCCTGCCTGGGCATCTTAGCAGCATCTGCTTCCAGCCCGTCACGCTCTAGACTCATGACAGCTGTCTGCTGACTAGATGGTATTCAGATAAATGGCAGGAAGGCAGAGCGATGTCTGTTCTGGGGTGTGTGCCAGGCACAGGGGGCAGAACGGTGGTGACTCGCTCTGCCTCTCGTCACCCAAAACCACAAGCCCATGTCCCGTGCAGTGTCCTCATGCACAATGTTCCGCAAGGCCACTTCATCATTCTCAGCACACTCAGGGCATGCACTCTGGCTTTCGGCAGCACGTAACAGTTGCTTGAAAACCCAAGATTCGGCCTGTCACAGTGGCTCACACCTGTAATTCCATCACTTTGGGAGGCTGAGGTGGATGGATCACCTGAGGTCAGGAGTTCAAGACCAGTCTGGTCAACATGGTGAAACCCTGTCTCTACACAAATACAAAAATTAGCAGGGCGTGATGGCGGGTGGCCATAATCCTAGTTACCTGGGAGGCTGAGGCGGGAGAATCATTTGAACCCGTGAAGCAGAGGTTGCAGTGAGCCAAGATTGCACCACTGCACTCCAGCCTGGGTGACAGAGCAAGGCTCCATTTCAAATAAACCAAAAAAAGAAAACCCAAGAATGAATGCAGTGTTTGGGATATGATGTGATAGGACTGAGGCTTGCGGGCAGGCACTGTGCTGCACGCTGTCCCACTGTTGGTATCTTAATTTAAAGGGAGGGACACAAGTTTAGAGAACAAAAGCTAATTTAGGTGAGGTCTGACTCCAGGACCTGAGGCTTGGCCTCTCTCTGTGACTCTAATCCCCAAATCGCTTTCCACTGTCAGGAGCCCCACACTCTCACTGGCTTCTTAAGTCAGCGCTTCTTGTGCCAAAACTCAGGTGACTGGAGAAGGGAGAGGCATATGGGCTTCTCCAAGTGCCTGACCCGTCCGTGGGCTGAGATGCAGCTTCCAGCCTCTGCGGCTGCCTTTTCTTCTATCCATATTCTCATATCTCCCATTCCAGCGCTTTCTCTTACCAACCTAACTGAGTGACATGAAAGGGCACAGCTTCAGCTGTGACTCAGGGGAGCCAGGGACAAAAGGGGAAGGAGGTTGGGGACCTGACATCTGTCTTTGGTGTTTCCCACTCCCCACTGCTGCCTTGTCACTGTGGGTTCATTTGCCATCCTGAGGTCACCACAGTCCTGATCTGTTCGAAAGCGTGCTTAACTAGGGGTGGCACTGCCCACGTTGGGCATGAATAGCAGGAAGGAGGGTCAGCCAGCCTCTCAGAATAACCTTCTTCCAGTCGGGAGTCACACAGGTGTGGGCACGAGGATTCACCGATTCTTGAAGGGTCAGGTCCTCTGGTGGTGTGCAGGAAGGCACCCCTAGCAGAGGAGGTGGCCAGGGAGGGCAGAGCCCTGTGAGAAACCCTGTGAGAAGCTGCTTCTCCAGCCGTATTTCTGGGGTTGTGGTTAAAGCTCAGCAAGCCAGAGCCTTACCAAGGAGGCTGATGGCCACTCCAGCAGGACACCCAGGGCGACATCCCAGGCAGGCACTGACCTCAGAGCTGCTCCTCAGATGTGTTGGTCAGGTCCTCAATCAACCAGGCAATTCTGAATTGATCCTCTCTTGGGAAATTATTGGCACTAGCTTAACCCACGGAAGAGTGTGTGTGTGTGTGTGTGTGTGTGTGTGTGTGTGTGTCACACACATACATGCACATTGAAAAATCGTAATAAAAATGCACCTGGGCACCCACTGCCAGGATAAAAAGTAGCCGTTACCAGAACCACAGGCTCCCTGGTGCCTACCTCCAGTGGCTTTCTCCTTTCTCTGACTTTGAGGTTAAATGTCTGTGTGCCATTATGTTGTTTAGGAATCAATTGACATAGATAGATAGATGATAGATAGATAGATAGATAGATAGATAGATAGATAGATAGATAGACAGATAGACAGACAGACAGATAGATGATAGATAGACAGATAAGTAGATAGACAGATAGACAGACAGACAGATAGACAGACAGACAGATAGAGAGATGATAGACAGATAGATAGACAGACAAGACAGACAGACAGACAGACATATAGATAGACTGATAGATAGGCAGACAGACAGACAGACAGACAGACAGCTAGACAGACAGACAGACAGTCAGAGAGATAAATAGACAGACAGACAGACAGACAGACAGACAGATAGATAGACAGATAGATTCCTAAACAACGTATCACTGAGTTTAGGAAAACTGAGTAATAAGCACAAATTGAGCTGTATATAAAAAAAAAAAAAACATGTCACCACTAGAAAATGAGGATTCCCAGTAGAATAAGCAGAGCAATCTCTGGGTCTCAGTTGGCCTTCAGCTTTCCTTAGAGTTTACAAGGCCCCTTCAAGGGGATCCAGAAGCAAGACCCTGAATGAATTCTGAGAGCTAGGGACCAGTCCAGTGAGGACGTCAGGCAGGGTGGTAGAGCAGCCAGGCTGTGGACCACTAGCAGAAATGTGGTCAGAGGGTGTGAACGGGCCAGTATTCTCTAGCTCATCTCCCGCTGCAAGAAGGTCAAGTCTAACATTTTTTTAGGGTAATACAAGGCCCTGCAACCAGGGTATTGAGAGAAGAGAAGGAGCTTCAACACACAGGCAAGGCAGCTGTGTTGGCCCAGGCACTCTGTCTTTGGGTAGAAAGACTCAAACAACAATGGCAGCTGTGACCTGGGGCTAGTATCCCAAATGGATCAGTCTCAAGAGTTGCACGAGGGCTAGGTGCAGTGGCTCACACCCATAGTCCTAGCTACTCGGGAGGCCGAGGTGAAAGGCTTGCCTAAGGTCAGGAGTTTGAGGCTGCAGTGAGCTATGATTGTACCACTGAACTCCAGCCTGGGCAACAAAGTAATACCCCATCTCAAATAATAAATAAATAAAATAATTTTTAAAAGAGTCACAAAATGTTCTGTCTTCCATTAGTGCACATGGATGGTCCTGGATTCATCCCCAGTTCCAGAGGTTTCTACGGATGCCTGTTCCTGTGCCTTTGAGATCAGATTGTTTATCAGCTTTTTCCTGCCAGGTGAGAGTCAATTTTCTAAGGTTTACTCAGGTCAGTCATTGCCATATCCATCTGTTTTCTGCTTTCAAATTCTTCAAATGTTGCCACTGTCATCTCTCCTGCCCTGCCTCTCTCTCTCTCTCTCTCTCTCTCTCTCATTATTTTAGTGAAGTTTAACTGAATATTGTTCTGAAGAGAGCAAATTTAGACATGCATAGTTGATCATCCACACTCTTTGATTATTCTTTTCAGCTGTGGTTGCTGAATCAGGTGTTAAGGAGCCCGTGTTAGTGCATTCTCATGCTGCTATAAAGAACTGCCCAAGACTGTGTAATTTATAAAGAAAAGAGGTTTAATTGATTTACAGTTTGGCATGGCCAGGGAGGCCTCAGGAAACTACAATCATGGCAGAAAGGGAAGCAGGCATGCCTAACACGGTGGCAGGCAAGAGAGATCGTGTGAAGGAGAAGCTGTCAAACACGTATTTAACCATCAGGTATCATGAGAACTTACTCGCTGTCATGAGAACAGCACAGGGAAAACAGCCTCCATGGTCCAATCACCTCCCTCCCTGGACATGTGGGGAGGATTACAATTTGAGATGAGATTTGGGAGGGGACACAGAGCCAAACCACGTCAGGGCCCTTTTAGCTGAAAGTCTTCCACAGGGGGTCCACATACCCACTTGGCACGAGAAGAGTTTGGTTCCAGTGGGGACCAGGCCCAAGTAGTCTACAGAGTTGTTTTCAGCCTTTCAGTTTCTAAATGACTGTCCCTTGAAAATGTTCTTGTGATGGGTGCGATGTTCCCCTTTCTCACTTCCCTCTCCACAGTCACCCTTCACCCACTTCATAGAAAACATCTCTTCTCTTCTTATAGGGACACTGGATCATATTGAATGGGGCCCATTCTAATGACTTCATTTTAACTTGCTTACTCTGCAAAGACCCCCTGACCTACTTCCAGGACTCTTAACACAAGGACCTTTCAATGTTGGCATTGACTAAAAAACAAACAAACAAAAAACAGTGCTAATGACTAGATAACAAATTATTTTACAACCTATGCAGTAATTTCTAAATGTTTGCTTTACAAAAAATCAGTCACTTTGGGAGGCTGAGGTGGGCAGATCACCTGAGGTCGGGCGTTCAAGACCAGCCTGACCAACATGGAGAAACCCTGTTTCTAATAAAAATACAAAATGAGCTGGGTATCATGGTGCATGCCTGTAGACCCAGCTACTTGGGAGGCTGAGGCAGGAGAATCACTTGAACCCAGGAGGTGGAGGTTGTTATGAGCCAAGATCTAGCCATTGCCCTCTAGTCAGGGCCATAAGAGTGAAACTCCATCTCAAATAAATAAATAATAAATAAATAATTTAAAAATCAGTTCATCGATCATCAAAAATATTTTTTTGATGAAAGAGTATCACTTGTTTTTGGAGATAACTCAGAAAGATTTCAAAGAGTTGAATGATACTGATTTATTTAATAAAACAAAAAAATTCTTATATTTCCACCTGTTTATGTGTAAAAGGCAAATTTCTCAGGGCTGATAGCTATAGAAAGGAAAAATAAGCATAGCTTTTATGCTGAATTTAAACTCATTCTAGCAGTAGAATATTTACGCTTAGACACATTAACTACTTGAAAAATAAAGCAGCTCTATCCACCTACTTAAGAGGTAAATTTTTGATAACACTTCCCCTTTAGGTGTAATATTTGTCCATCAAAATGCAAAATCTATTTGTGTTTTTGATCAATTATGTGCCGCTAGTGTGACGGTAATGTGATCCAGAGGGAATTTTTAGCACCTAGATTCTTATGGTCGCAGGATATTGGCATATTTAAGTTCCTGCCCATGAGCACATTTGTTTCTGATCCAGAGATGTATAATCAATAAAATACTTTCAAGCATAAAATGCTTTACATCAGATGAAATCCTGTGGGAATCGAAATGTGAGTTCAAAGCGAAAAGGAGGGAAATAAAATTTCCAACTGCTTAGGAAGAGCTTGGTGGTGGTGGCTCTGTTTTAACGGATTCTAGCACAAGTCAAATTGCTATGATATTTAGAGTCCACTGGACAATTTCAAAGAGCAATGCTACTATTTTGTTTCTACGTGTTGGTGCAATTGACCCTGAACACCTCGGGAGTTGGGAAGCTGACCCCAGTGTAGTTGAAAATCCATGTCTAACTTTTGACTCCTCATAAACTTTTTTTTCAAACACAGAACAAAACCTTCTATGAACATACACACAAACATCCTCAACAAAATACTAGCAAGCTCAATCCAACAGCACATTATTGTATGCCAGGGCCAAGTCAGGTTTTTTTCCAGGAATGCAAGGTGCAGCAACATAAGAAAATTAATCAATGTAGTATACACAGAAACAGAATGAAGGTGAAACTCACCTCTCACAGTTCTGGAGGGCAGCAGTCTCAAATCAAGGCATTGGCAGAGCCAAGTGTTTTAAAAATCGTTTGATCATCTCAATTGATACAGAACAACCACTTGACAAAATCCATTTTTCTTTAATGATAAAAAAACACTTGGCCGGGTGCAGTGGCTCATGCCTGTAATCCCAGCATTTTGGGAGGCTGAGGCGGACGGATCACCTGAGGTCAGGAGTTTGAGACTAGTCTGCCCAACATGGTGAAACCCATCTCTACTAAAATTACAAAACATTAGCCTGGGTGTGGTGGTGGGCGCTTGTAGTCCCAGCTACTAGGGAAGCTGAGGCAGGAGAATCATTTGAACTGGGAAGTGGAGCTTGCAGTAAGCCGAGATCTAGCCACTGCACTCCAGCCTGGGTGACAAGAGTAAAACTCTGTCTAAAACAAACAAACAAACACTCAGCAAAATAGGAATGTCAAGGAACTTCCTCATCATGATAAAGGACTATAGGTGAAACCCACAGCTAATGTGCTGCTCCATAGTGAAAGACTGGAATCTTTCCCACTAAATTCTAAAAGAAGACAAGGATGTTTGTTTTCACTGCTTCTCTTCAAGATTTCCTGCGAGTCCTAGCCACAGGAATTAGTTAAGAAAATGAAATAAAAGGGATGCAAATTGGAAATGAATAAGTAAAACTTGTTTGCAGATGAAATGATTCTAATATATGAACTATCTAGAAAATACACACGCACCACACACACAACACACACACACACACACACACACACACAAATGATTAGAACTAAAAGGAATTTAGAGAAGGTACAGAGTATAAAAGCAGCATGCAAAACTCAGACATGTGGGCCTTAAATGTAAACACGTTTCATCAGAGTGGTAGGGAGCATTTACACGCAGACACACACAGGAGAAGGCAATGACAAGACAGAGTGAAGAGAGATGTGGCCACAAGCCAAGGAATGCCAGTAGCTGCCAAAAGTTTACAGGCAAGGAAAGAACATCCAATTGAGCAGGGGTCCCCAGTTCCCAGGCTATGGACCAGAAGCCTGCTAGGAACCAGGCCACAAAGCAGGAGGTGAGTGGCAAAGAGTGAGAAGCCTTCATCTGTATTTACAGCTGCTCCTCATTACTGCCTGAGCTCTACCTTTTGTCAGATCAGCAGCAGCATTAGATTCTCATTGGAGCACAAACCCTATTGTGAACCGTGCATGTGAGGGATCTAGGCTGCATGCTCCTTGTAAGAATCTAGTGCCTGTGATCTGTCACTGTCTCCCATTACCCCCAGATGGAACTGTCTAGTTGCAGAAAAACAAGCTCAGCGTTCCCACTGATTCTACATTAAGGTGAGTTGTAGAATTACTTCATTATATATTACAAGGTAACAATAATAGCAATAAGGCGCACAATAAATGTAATGCGCTTGAATTATCCTGAAACTATCCCCCCCACCTGGTCAGAGGAAAAATTGTCTTCCACGAAACTGGTCCCTGGTGCCAAAAAGATTGGGGACCAAGAGGGTGTGGCCCTGCTGACATCTTGATTTGGACTGCTGCCCTCCAGAACTGTGAGAGGTGAGTTTTCGCTTTTATAAACCACCTAGTTTGTGGTGATTTGTTACAGCAGCCTTAGGAAGCTGATACAATGATCCTTACACCACTTTATTGATGTTCCCATGCCTTCTACATGAATTTCATATTCTCTAAGGACTTTCCCCCTCCCTCCCTCCCTCCCTCCCTCCCTCCTTTCTTTCTTCCTTCCTTCCTTCCTTCCTTCCTTTCTTCCTTCCTTCCTTCCTTTCTTTCTTTCTTTTTCTTTCTTTCTTTCTCTTTCTTTCTTTCTTTCTTTCTTTCTTTCTTTCTTTCTTTCTTTCTTTCTTTCTTTCTTTCTTTTCTTTCTTTT
>NW_022436950.1:5913714-5934578 GCF_009761245.1 Sapajus apella | reverse complement strand
CTTTCTTTCTTTCTTTTCTTTCTTCTTTCTTTCCTCTCTCTCTCTCTTTCTTTCTTTTTCTCTCTTTCTTCTTTTTTTATCTTTTTGACAAGATCTTGCTCTGTCACCCAGGCTGGAGTGCAGAGGCACGATCTCGGCTCACTGTTACCTCCACCTCCTAGGTTCAAGTGATTCTCCTGCTTCAACCTCCTGCGTAGCTGGGACAACAGGTGCATACCACCATGCCTGGCTAATTTTTGTAATTTTAGTAGAGACGGGGTTTTGCCATGTTGGGCAGGCTGGTCTTGAACTCCTGATGTCAGGTGATCTTCCCACCTTGGCCTCCCAAAGTGCTGGGATTACAGGTGTGAGCCACCACGCCTCACTCTATGGAGTTTATGAATAATTAATATACTGTACTGCAAAAGAAAATAAGATGATCAGCTCACCAAGGAAAGCAGGAGAGCTGCAGTCATTTTCTCTAATGCTATGCCGTTCACATAGCTATGCAGTTATTTGCACATTCATGACCACTAGTGACTAGAAGATGCCAAAAACCTCTAGGCATGGTTTTGCCTTTGAACCAATTGCATCTCCTCATGGAGAATCACAACATGGAGTTCAGGTTTATACATTTATTTCTGCTTCATTCTATAAGCTAGAGCAGAGAGTGGACACCGAAAGTGATGGTGATGGTTTATCACTTAGTACAGGTAAGAGAATTGGAGGAAGAGGAGGAGGAAAACCTCTTCTGGGTGGCAGTGGTGCTGGTAGAGACTGGCAGGTGGTGGGGACAGTCCTCCACCTGCCTTTGGATGCGGTGGAGGAGGTCCTAGAATGTATGACCAACACGTGGGTCCATGTGCCTGGGTTTGACAGTACTGGAATCCTGATCTAAGATCTTTGAATGTTTCTTCCTCTTCTTGCAGCTTGTTTTGAGCTTATGGTAAGGTTTTGAATGCTTCATTTTTCTATCAGATGTGTGAAATCAGAATCTGATCTTTGTCTGTGCTGGAGTTGAAGTCCGGGTCCACACAACTGTAAATCACACTTTGATTTTCTTACAGTACTGTGTCCTGTGTCCCTCAGAAGACCCTGGGCCTTGCCAGTGGTCTCCTTTGGGTCCCTTCATAGATTGCCTAAAACATGCCAGTGGGAAGTCCCAACCTACTACCTCTCACAAATGTAACTACTAGTAGCCTCCTGTTGGCTGAAAGCCTTACGGATAAGATAAACATTTCATTAACACATACGTAAGCCAGTGTCTACATGTATTTTATGCATTCATGACATGCTTAGCTTCAAAAAAATTTTTAGTATTTTTAGACGATGTGGTTCATCTGTGAATTTTTTTCAAATTGTTGCAAATCTCAAAAAAAAAATTCTAATATATACACAGAAGAAAACCATGTATAAGTAGATTCACACAGTTCAAACTTGTGTTATTCAAGGGTCAACTGTAGTTCAAATCCACTGGAAATTTCACTCCTTGTAACTATGTAAACATATGAGAAAAAATTAATAACTTTAAAATGTGCCAGTTTACAAAATTCATTTGCTGCTGGGGGCCACCGCCGTGGCAGGCCCATTGGAGTGGGAGTTTGGTCGGGGCAGACGTGGCAGGCCCACTGGAGTGGGAGTTTGGTCAGGGGCAGACGTGGCCCACCAGCTGTTGATGTTTTGAGACCTGAGTCCCGTCCCACTCCTCTCTTCAGTTCTAGGGCATCCCCCATCACTATTGTCTTGTCAGGCCCTGGTGGCTGCTTAGGCTCCAACACACCTGAGATTCGGAGTCCAGCAATTCTCAGGAACCCCAGGGCCTGCCCCACCTCCACTGCCCCTTCCTCGGGGGCCCCGCAGAGCACTTTCCCCATGTCCCTCGTCTGACTGCTTTCGCAGCACGTCTCACGGCGTCAGGACAGGGAGAGCTTTCATTTCCTGAACATTTTCCACCCGTAGAGTGAGTTTAACCCTTCCTTTCTACCCCCATTCACCCTGGCCAAGGCGTCCCCATCTCTTGTCTCACGTATACTGTATTCGTTCCCAAGGGCTGCCACAGCAAAGTACTCCAAAGTGGGTGGCTTAAAGTAACACATTGATAGTCTCACAGTGATGGAGTTCACAAGTCCCGACAGCGGTGTGGGCAGGGCCACGCTGTCTCCGAAGCCTCTGCGGAGGATCCTTCCAGGCCTCTTCCAGCTTCTCGTGTTCCCTGGCCATCCTTAGCATTCATTGCTCTGCGGCGGCATCAGTCCAGTCTCTTCCTCCATGGCCATTCTCCCATGTCTCTTCACATCATCTCCCCTCTGTACGTGTCTCTGTGTCTCTTCTCCTCTTCTTCTGGGACACCAATCATGTTGGATTAGATCCTACCCTAATAAACTCAACTTAACCACATCTGCCAAGAACCTATTTCCAAATAAAGGCACATTCACAGGTACTGGGGCTTAAGACTTCAACAAATCTTTTGGGGGGACCCATTTCAAACCATAACAGAGATGGAGGGTGTGTTAGAAAATTTCCTCTGCTTTTCACTTTAAAGGGTTATATTGCCAATTAATATTTGGCATTAGAGAATCATGGATTTAGACCCTAGATCTGCCTAATTTGGAGCAAGTTAATCTCTCTGAGTTAGTTTTCTAATCTATAAAATAGGTGTAGCATAAAATACTAAATTCTAAAGGTGTTTTGAATTCTATATGAGCTAGCGTGTGCCACGTGGTACTTGGTAAGTGATGTCTACATAAATAAAATTTCCTGGGATAATAAAGACACATGCACACGTATGTTTATTGTGGCACTGTTCACAATAGCAAAGACTTAGAACCAACCCAAATGCCCATCAATGATAGGCTATATAAAGAAAATGTGGCACGTATACACCATGGAATACTATGTACCCATAAAAAAGGATGAATTCATGTCCTTTGTAGGGACGTGGATGAAACTGGAAACCATCATTCTCAGCAAACTGACACAAGAACAGAAAAGCAAACGCCACATGTTCTCACTCATAAATGTGTGTTGAACACTGAAAGCACACGGACACAGGGAAGGGAACCTCACCCAACAGGGCCTGGGGGCTGGGGCACTAGGGGAGGAATAACAGGGGGTAGGGGTACTGGGGAGGGATAGCATTAGGAGAATTACCCAATGCGGATAATGGGGTGATGGATGCAGAAAAACTCCACCATGGCACGTGTATACCTATGTAACAAACCTGCACGATCTGCACATGTACTCCAGAATTTAAATTATAATAAATACATAAATAATAAATTTTTTAAAAAAGAAAATTAGGCCGGGCGCGGTGGCTCACGCCTGTAATCCCAGCACTTTGGGAGGCCGAGGCGGGTGGATCACGAGGTCAAGAGATCGAGACCATCCTGGTCAACATGGTGAAACCCCGTCTCTACTAAAAATACAAAACATTAGCTGGGCATGGTGGCGCGTGCCTGTAATCCCAGCGACTCAGGAGGCTGAGGCAGGAGAATTGCCTGAACCCGGGAGGCGGAAGTTGCGATGAGCCGAGATCGCGCCATTGCACTCCAGCCTGGGTAACAAGAGCGAAACTCCGTCTCAAAAAAAAAAAAAAAAAGAAAAAAAGAAAATTTCCTGGGATGCAGGCACTCCTAAACCTGGCTTCCCTTCTTGCTCCATGAACTCCACATCTAGCTCCCTTGTTTTGTTGTTTGGTTTACTTCTATTTTAATGTATCTTAGATGAATAAATTCACATTAATCATAATCCTTGGCTCATGAAACAGCATTATTAATCCATGATACCTTTTAGTTTCTTTATTTGCATGTATGCTTTAAATGAACACATATGAACTAGAGCATCAGTTGTGAATGTCATCTAGCAGCAGGCTTCACCCATCGCCCACCCTCCCGCAAGTTCCATCCAGAACTTCATACTGATCACACTTTTTCTTTGGGGCCCTAGATAACATGTGAGTCCTGTGGATGGACTTGTAGTTCACCTCCTTTCTACAAAGCCTGCTCCCAAACACCCTTCTGAGTGCGCCACAGACTTTGTGACCGATCCACTGGCACCATTGCTAAGAACCAACAGCAATTCTTAATCAAAGCCCCAGCCTGATTTCTTCTCCTGAGAGTTTAGAATTTGTCTCCCGGGGCTCTGAGTAATCACTGCAGGGCATGTGAACTGACAGGCCATTAACAAGCTGTGCCTGGGTGGTCACATTTTTGCTGTGCACAAGTGGGGAAGAAGGATCTATTCTTTGTGGAGAATGAGAAACAAAGACGATGGGCACACAGCAAAATCGGGGAAGAGGAAGCAGATGGCTCCCAGACAGAGCTGGAGAGAATGGCCTCTTGGTCCCTGATTGCTTCCTAAATCTTGATTCTATGCTGTCCCATGGCTGGGCCATCTGTCCTTCCACTGAGTTCTGGAGGTGCTGGTGGTGTTTGCTGAAGCTGCCCTGAGAGGGCTGTTCTACCTGACAGCCAAATGGTTAGAGAATGCAACCACACTTGCATGGCACAGAGCCATACCTATATCTCATATTCAAGCATGGGTTTACCAGTGAGTCTATGGCTTTTCTGAATCTTATATCTCTGTGCTTCTTATGTCTCTGGGCTAAAATGACGGAGACGGAGGTAGTGTGGAGTAGAAGAGCTAGCCATCTGACCTGTCCCCTGCCATTCATGAGCTCTTTCTAAGAATCTACCTACTTTTTCTTTCGTTGATATTATTCCCAAAATAGAAGTAGTGACCTTGGACTCCTTGCCACTAAAATAAGAGAGGTACTATTAAATTCACCCAGAAGGGTACTGTGCAGCAAAGACAAGTAAGTATATGTCAACCCCAGGCTAAGCAATCACATGTCTATACCACTAGTGACCAGATCTATATCAGGAGACCCAAATGCTCATTTCTCTTCTTATACATCTGACTTGAGACCTTCTGACTACAACTAGCAGGACTAGCTACATAATTTTCAGGGTCCAGTGGAAAGCAAAAAGGCAAGGTCCCTTGTTCAAAAAGTATTAAGAATTTTAGGAAGGTAACAGCAGAATATTAAACCAAATGCAAGGCCCTTTTATGCTTAGGGCCCAGTCGGGTGAAGCTGTGAAGCTGGTCATGACAACAAGAAGTGGGGTGCATGGTTCTCTGAATCTTATATCTCTATGCATCTTATGTCCCTGGGCTAATTTTAGTCACCTGCAAAGAAAGTCTTTTCTGAGCCTTGCAATATAGTCTCTGTACCACCTGGGATCTCTCGCTCGTGTTGAATAAATGAATTGCCTGTGGCATGAGCCAATGGCTGATATGGGAATGCAAGATTATTGCTTTGCCAAACGCCAACATGAAGAAAGGAATGATAAAGTCAGCTATTAATATTATGGGGATTCAAGGCAGCCTTAGCAAATAGGCCAAGTCTAGAATTGGCTGCTACCTCGTGTTGACAAAAGACAAGCAAAATTGATACTTGAAAATGCATCAAAGACAGAGGAAGACTGGTCCTGAAGGTTGGACTTAAATGCCATCAGCCCTGGGGAAGTGATTACAAGTCAAGAAATACCAGGAGATATAAAACTGTTCCACTGCCGTTGTGCTCCTTGGACTCTGCCTCTGATTGATTCAGAACAACAGCTTTTTTTCTTGCTCTTGGCTCTTGTTGCCCAGGCTGGAATGCAATGGCGCGAACTTGGCTCACTGCAACCTCTGCCTCCTGGGTTCAAGTGATTCTCCTGCCTCTGTCTCCTGCCCAGTCTCCTGAGTACCTGGGATTACAGGCGTGCACCACCAATGCCCGGCTAATTTTTGTATTTTTGGTAGAGACTGGGTTTCACCATGTTGGTCAGGCTGGTCTTGAACTCCTGGCCTCATGATCCACCAGCCTCGGCCTCCCAAAGTGATGGGATTACAGGTATGAGCAACCGCACCTGGCCCAGACCAATGCAAAAACATCTCTGGGTTTACTCCAAAGCTGCTGGGTCAGAAACATTATTGACAGAGCCCTGGAATCTGTATTTTTTTTTTTTTTTTTTGAGACAGAGTTTCACTCTTGTTACCCAGGCTGGAGTGCAATGGCGCGATCTCGGCTCACCGCAACCTCCGCCTCCTGGGTTCAGGCAATTCTCCTGCCTCAACATCCTCAGTAGCTGGGATTACAGGCATGCACCACCATGTCCAGCTAATGTTTTGTATTTTTTTTAGTAGAGATGGGGTTTCACCATGTTGACCAGGATGGTCTCGATCTCTTGACCTTGTGATCCACCCGCCTCGGCCTCCCAAAGTGCTGGGATTACAGGCTTAAGCCACCGCGCCCGGCCGGAATCTGTATTTTTAACAAGGCTTGCAGGTGATTCTTGCTCACAATAAAGTGTAAGACCCACTGACATCAGTAAACTGTAAATCCCCAAACTTATGTTTTCAGGAGACTATTTCTCCCCAACGCGTTTGAAATATTATTCACGCTGCAAGGATGAGGATGCAATTGCCCCAGTGGGCACAAATAAAAAGACCGTTGGATAGCGCTTGAGGAGAGGTGGCTTACAGGAGATGGATATAGACTGAAACAACTCTCAGGAGTGTCTCAGCTGCCTTTTGGCTTCCCAGAATCTTTTCCTGATGGCCCAGGCATGACTTGGAATGCTTCTCTACTTTGCTGTGAAAGTTAACAGAAACACTTGTTGCCACCAAAAGAATATTTATTGGAAGGAGGAAGTCATGTTCAGCCACCTGCTAACCATGCTGACTTACTTCCTCTGACCCTAAGTTACTTATCCAACCCAGAGACTTGTGTGAATCAGAGACTTTCTGAGGTCCGCGTCTAACATCTGAACACGGTCAGAGCCACGGGATCAAGTACAAAGGACACTGAGCAAGACCTTAGAAGACCTAGGCTCAGTTAAGCTCCAGGTCCAGCTAGCTCTTAGATTTTGAGGAAGTGCCTTGACATAGCTGAGCTTCTTATCTATTGCTTTGGAAATTTTGAAAGGCGGTGCTAAACCTATCAGATTTCATGAGAATTAAATGAGAAAGCATGAGTGAAAATACTTTGAAACATTTATATCAACAAAATGTCAGTCCTGGTCCCATGATTGTGACAGTGCACGATGGGCCTTTTCAATTGTATTCTTGAGTGTATCTTTCATATTTCAAGAGGTGGTATTCCTGGATAAAAAGTGGTATTCCCAAAAGCAGAACTTTGGGGTTGACAGAATATGAACATTATTCCAGGCCCATGATGCATCTTGTCAAATTACCCCCACAAAAGTTGTTCAAATTTGACTCCAACTAGCTTTTAGGTGAGGACTAGTTTCCGCTACACTGGTCAACGGTGAGCATTACCTTTGATTTTCGTGTTTGCAAATCTGGTCTTCTTGTTTAAGTTAGTATTTGTTAAATCTCTAGTGATAGCATTAAAAATACATCTATTTATAGTGCATTTACGTCTCTCGATAAATGCGAGCAGCTACCTCCCTGTTGTTTCTTTTTGCTAACTTTCTATCAGCACAGCCAATATTTTTCTGAGTTTGCCACTTATCATTCTTTTTGACATTTATTGACACATTAAAAAAACTTTTAATTTTATGGTAGTCAAAAGATTTTAAGCATTGGATATGAAATGGCTAATATTTATAATATAAATACATTCTACATCACACTTACAAGAGGAAATTTTCTTCCCTTTAACCAGCCCCCACACATTATGTTTTATTTTTTGAAATGGAGTCTCGCTCTGTTGTCCAAGCTGCAGTACAGTGGCACGATCATAGCTCACCCCAACCCCAAACTCCTGGGCTTAAGTGATCCACCACCTCAGCCTCCCAAAATGTTGAGATTACAGGTGTGAGCTACTGTACCCAGCCCATACACCTAAAAGTGTGCTTTGGAACAGTTTATATTGCACAAACAGTGCAGACTGTTCAAATTTTAAAATAATAGTCATAGGTTGAATTACCTGGCTTTAGATTCTTATGTGGAAGTAATTTAAACAAGTTTCTCGTAGATGTGAGTTTATAGACTTTTTTTCTTGTCAACTTCATTTTGATAAATGTTATTTTCTATCCCATGAAGGTTTTTAAATTTTAAGAGATATTTTAATTTAACCTCTCTGCATGTTATTCACACATTTTTCTTCTTAATTTTGTATAGTCGTGTTTTACCTTTTTATAATATTTTCACATTGATTATTCTTGTTTCTTCAGAAAGAAATATTGGTAATGTTTTAGGTGTTGAGGATACTCAGGGGAAAATAGGATAGGATTCCTGCCTTTATGTTGCAGAGGCAGTCTAGCGCCATTTATTCTGTTGTTTCTCAAAGAAAGATCCATTTGTCAAATGTTTTCTCAAATTTATTAATATTTACATTGGCCTTAATTATTTTCTTTCTACTATTTACTATTTTCCCATATTCGTTTTCTTTTCTTTTTTTTTTTTTTTTTTTGAGACAGGGTCTCACTCTGTTGCCCAGGCTGGAGTGCAGTGGTGCTATCCTGGCTCACTGAAGCCTTGATTTCCCAGGCTCAGGTGATTCCCCCAACCTCAGCCCCTTGGGTAGCTGGGATTACAGGCATGCATGACCACACCCAGGTAATTTTTTTTTTTTTTGATATTTTTAATAAAGATAGGGTTTTGCCATGTTGCCCAGGCTGGTCTTGAATTCCTGGACTCAAGCAATCCACCTACCTCTGTCTCCCAAACTGCTGGGATTAGGCGTAAGCCACAGCACCCAACTGTTTTCTTGAATTTTTCCCTAATATCCTTTCCTGAATGTTTAGTGTCTTTACCTTTTTCTTAGTTAATAATACAAAAGTTTAAGGCCATGGATTTGATTCTAAAAGTAACATTAATTTCAAGCTAACCTAGTTTCAAAGTTTTTATTTGCAACATTCTCATTTTTAAAAACTATACATTCAACTTTTTCTCATTCTAAAAATCTTAATTACTATATTTGTAAATTCTTGTACTGCTTTTCTGCCTAGAAAGTTTCTCTTAACTGAAAATAAAGACAATATACAGTTTTAAATTTTTATTTATTTATTTATTTATTTTAAGACGGTCTCTGTCACCCAGGCTGGAGTACAATGGTACAATCTCAGTTCACTGCAACCTCTGCCCCCTGGGTTCAAGCGATTTTCCTTCCTCAGCCTCCCCAGTAGCTGGGATTACAGGTGCTCACCACCATGCCAGGCTAGTTTTTGCATTTTTAGTAGAGATGGGGTTTCACTATGTTGGCCAGGCTGGTCTCAATCTCCTGATCTCGTGATCTGCCTGCCTCAGCCTCCCAAAGTGCTAGGATTACAGGAATGAGCCACTGCACTCAGCATAGTTTTTATTTTTTAAACTCTAAAATTAGAGTTACTCTAATTTAGTTACTCCAAATAGACCTTTTTTGCCGACTTTTCAAATTTTAAAATAATAGTTATAGGTTGAACTACCTGGCCTTAGCTTCTTATGTGGAAGTTATGTGTTACTCTAATTAGTTACTCAAATTAAAATTTATTTTAGACTACATCAAGTGAGATTTTTTGTTTGTTTGTTTGTTTTTGATACAGAGTCTCACTCTGTCACCCAGGCTGGAGTGCAGTGGCGCGATCTCAGCTCACTGCAACCTCTGTCTCCTGGGTTTGAGTGATTCTCCTGCCTCAGCCTCCTGAGTAGCTGAGATTACAGGTGTGCACCACCACGCCTGGCTACTTTTTGTATTTTTAGTAGAGACGGGGTTTCACCATGTTGTTCAGGCTGGTCTCAAACTCCTGACCTCATGATCCTCCTACCTCAGCCTCCCAAAGTGCTAAGATTACAGATGTGAGCCACCACGCTCAGTCCTCAAGTGCGATTTTTTATGTAGCAAATCACGCTTTCATTACTATTTATTAAATGAGTCTTCTTTTCTCACATTTTATGATATCACTGCTTTCAGGTTAAGTTCTCATATATTTTTGGTCCATGAGTGAGCAGTGTCCATTATTTAGATATGTTTATTTTATTAATTACTCTAAGTTTATAATAGTTCTTAAGGGCTTTGTCACTACTTAACTTTAATAGAAATTGTTAGCTCTTCCACTCATTTTTTCAGATTATCTCAACAAAGAAAAAAATCTAATAGAAAGTTGTTGGACTTTAATTGAAACTAGTTAACTGGACATAAAAATAACATTTACAACCCTGATGAGTTTTGCTACTCAGGAATATTACAAGTTTCT
Organism: Sapajus apella; assembly: GCF_009761245.1. NCBI lineage: Eukaryota > Metazoa > Chordata > Mammalia > Primates > Cebidae > Sapajus > Sapajus apella. The sequence goes on along the minus strand of NW_022436950.1, from coordinate 5,924,415 downwards.
CCAAGTCTTTTCAGTTATTTATCTTAGATGCCTTTTATCATTTTCTTGTTTGTTTGTTCCTCAAACAAGTTCTGACACTTTTGACTAAGCTTATCCCAAATAATATATTGACATATATTTGTACACATATACATAATGCACATGATTGCATATACATGTGCACATATGTGCACACATGTATACATACAGCGGGCCTTTATCCTACTAAGTATTTCCATTAATAAGAAGGTTAGCGATTTGTTCACATTTATTTGGTTGTATCTCATAAACTACTGAGTTCTGTTTTCAGTTATAATTCAAATTTTAGTTGATTATCTTGGGATTTCTAAGTAGACAATTATATAATCCCCTGACAACTTACATTTTTCTCCTTTTTAAACAATTTCTCTCACATGTCCTATTGCATTGGCTACAAATTCTAGAATGATGTTAAAGAGGAGTAGTGATGAAGTTCACAGCCTTATCTTTAATGAATCTTCCTGGAGCATTTTGTCTTTGAGTATGACACTAATCATTGCTTTAAGATTAAGTATCTTTTAGAGAAAGTAGCCTTTCTGTCATACAGTAAATTATTATTCATATTTAGAGAATGTCAGTTCTCGAATTCCTGCTATGTGCTAGCATTATAATGTTAGAGAAGAGAACATGAGCTCTGCAAATGAAGTTATTTGCCTAGTTTCAAGCTAGAATTAATACTCTCATCTCCTAGAAAAATGAGATCTGTACTTTTCTTTTTTCCTTTAAATCAAAATTAAACCTGCAGTAATTCTGCCTTCAGTAAAGCTGTCTTAATTTTATTTACTAAATTTATCATGTAATGATCCTGATTTATCACTTTTATTGACCAGGATTCTGAGTTTTTCAAATCATTGCCTATATAAAGGAAAATAATAGAAAATAGTAAAAGAAAACAGGAGAACACAAGGCGTTCCTGTTTACTCCCATGTGGCCTTCTCCTCTGGCCTCTTTGGACTCCCCCAAGGCTCCTCCTCTTGTGGCTGGAAGGTCTTGTTTCCCCAATTCTGAGGAGTGGCCACCCTCCTTCCTGGGGTTCAATGGCACCTGTGTCACCACATCTGGTTTCCTGAGCTTCAGTGCAGTAGAATTTGCAAGATCACAATGTTAATTTTCTCCTTCAATGAGATTTGCCATTTATTGAAAGGGAAGCTTTTCCCCCATGGTAATACAATTTCTTTTTGTAATTTGCGGTTGGCAAATATAAATCTGGAGGATACACAATAGCACTTGTCTTCATTATGTGTCCTCTGGAGAGGCTATTACTTTGTCAGTGGCATTTATGAATTTTTTTAACTTCTAGTGTTTTATTACGTGCAATAGCTGCTTGCAGAGTTTTGGACAGCCATCTACCGTCCTGCTGCACTGACAGGGGTGTCTGTGTACTTTCCCACCTTCTCCGTTTTAGAGGCCATAGGTCATAAAAGCCAGAGGTGACCTTTGGAGTCAAATAACGCAGCATGTCCCAGAATCTGTTCAGGACACACTATGTTTTAAAGATGATCTTTGACAAAGGGGTCTAGTGATCAAGCCCACGAATTTCCAATTAATAAAGAGAAATCCTGCACAAACGATTTGTTTCACTTTGTCTAACCCAGTTTTCCAAACATTTTATCACATAATATCTTGCCTCGCTGAACAATGATAACAGGTCTGCAAAACACTCTTAAAAACACGCTGCCCTTACCCACATCTCACAGAAAAGTCCCACCATTTCCCTTACGAGTAGTGAATTAAAAATTACATCAAAGCATCCTGCTAATTCTTCAGTTATTTATAATGGTGACTAAGTTTACTGTGCAATCTATATGCAAATACGACCCCATAATATCTACGTAGATGTGTCTCTTTCCTTAGTGTGAGCTCAGCCAGTCTCTGCTTTTGCTGTTTTCATCAACCATGAATCTTTCCAGTGAGCCTTGAATCCTCATGCTCACGGACACCTGGCTGTATGCACCCCACCTGACTCGAGACGAGCCTGGGGCCAGCTGGCAGCTGTTATGTGGAGATTGTTCTGGCGAGGAGAAGGGGATTTCCACCTGGATTAACTGCAGGCTCATGGGGCTTCTTAACGCACACTGACTCAGGCTGACATAGCAGTCATGGACCTGCTGGGTCAATTTCCTATCCTCTCCTTCCCAAGCCCAAGGCTGAATGCTTGACCTCAGCTAGCTGGGCTGTCAAAGTGCTTGGAGGTACTTTTCCAGCAAGCATGAAAGGGTTGAGCATCTCTTTATCCTCCTCTGTTGCATCAGTTATTCACCAGGGCAATTGTTTCCCAGAAAGCAACAGTGGGTTAGGGATCCGGAGCAAAACACTCAGCCCATGTGGAGTTAGCAGCTGCCTGTGGCTGGTGACAGCCATCCCTCAGGACCTTGAGCATCTCTAACTGTATCAGGTAATCTGGTTCAGTGCCCCTGGCAGCTGCTTTCCAGGGTGCTCAGGTTAGATGCAAATTTCTACAGACCTTCTGACTGTGAGTTTCTGGGGTGTGTCCTGGGAATTGCCTTCTAAACAAGCCCCCAGGTGATTGTTTGGCCTTGGAAGTGTGAGACGGTTTGTTTCCAGAGGTGCAAACCATCTTTTTATTCACCAAGTCTCTAAATGCAACTGTCAGAAAATGTCTCTTAATATAAGACCAGTTGCTGTTTTTTTCTTTCCTCCCTTCTTCCCTTTGTTCCCCCCCACTTCTTCATGAGAAATCACTGTTTACTTGCCATCTTGTCTTGATGATTTAGGAATCTGGTCACCTCCGCTTCTGCTCCCAAGAAAAACCCTTCAGCTTTGAAGTACTGGGAACAAACAAAGAAACTTAAAAGAAACCGCGTCAGAAAGGCAAGTAAGCCCTCCTTTACCCATTAACAACCCCCACTGAGTCCTCCAAACAAGGGCCCCAACAGCAACCACAAAACAAAGAGAGCACCAGCTCTTTCCGAGGCCTCTGGTAAAAGTCTGACAACCAAAGACACCAACCGAAAGAAAGTCTGACAACCAGAGTCTTGGTTCCTCTGGCTGAGCTCACGGGGCAGGCTAATTCCCAATTCTGCTATGCTGTGATATCAGGGCTGTCGTCATGCAATGCAATTGTGAGTTATTTGGGGGTGGTAAAAGGAGCAAAATTAATCAAACAGCATCAGTTTAAATCCCAGCTTCCTAAGAGAAGACGTAGGAAGGATCATTTCATTCATTCATAAATTATACATACAAAAGGACCTCCAGAAAACAAACTCCTTTATGCATAAACTTAATTGAAGATCTTGGCTCTCGATAGCTTTCTGAAAAAGCATGAGTGTAAATTGACTTGGAAATGCATAGGAATAATGACTGCAATACGCCATATATATAATCTATATGTACCGTATATATAATAGTTCATATTCATTAACACTTATTATAGGTCAGGCATTATGTAAAAGAGTTTACAAGATTTATCCTATTTAATCCTTTCAACAACCAGAAAAGATACTAGTATAAAAGGATGCCCATTTTATAGTTGAGAAGATTGAGGCTTAGAGTGTTTTAAGGTCATAGATTTATAAGCTTCTGAGTCAGAAATAAAAACCAAGCCTGTTTGAGTATAGGTTTCATTCGCTTAATCTCTGCAGTCTACCATATACTGTAACTTACCTAGCCAGTACTTATTTTCATAACTGAGATATTCCATGGTCATAGAAAGATGAGATTAAATCACAGTTGATGGTTCCCTACAGAACTGATACATGCAGGCAATCCAATGTGGAGTCTCTTCCCAGTGCTCAGTAAGGCTGGATGTTGTGGTCTCTGGAAGGACTGCTGAGACACAGCATTCTTTTTGTCCATAAGTAAATGATGGCTTCCACCTGAGGATGAGGACTTCAGAAAGGAGCCCAGGAACTGGCCTTGAGAGCACAAAGCAGGTGCCCTGGGAAGGCTGCCTTTCTGTTTTTCCGTTTTTTTGTTTTTTTTTTTTTTAAATAAAATCCATCCCCATTTTCAATTTTTTTCTTCTCATTTCAAAGAGGACCCCCAATAAAAATGACTTTCAAATGAAAGTGGCACCGTCTACTGGACAGCTGTTCCTCTAGATCCTGCAGTCTGCCTTTAGAAGTAGGCATAAGTAAGCTCCTCTTTCCACCACTGCAGGAACAGGCGGCAGGAGAGGGGACCTCGGCTTCCAATTGTTTGTGATGCCAGTGGCTGTTGGCCTCACATTTCTGGCCATCTTGGTGTGGTCATTGTGCATCCAGTTAACCTAGGTGAAGAGTGGACTTAGAGAGAGCAGGAAGAAGAGCGACGTAAGCAGAATTTCTCACTGTGACCCGTGGCAGACAGAGCCTTCATAGGGGCACTTTACCAAAGAATGAGGGTGACAGACAGCCTAGGCCACCTCCAGCCTGAGCAATGGTGGTTCTTTCTATGAAATTTGCACAGCAGAGAGAAGATGCCCTCCACACAGGGGCACAACTGGCCAGACTCGGGATGAGGCCCAAGTCAAGCAGAGCCTCAGGAAGGGGGCCTGAGGGAGGCCCGCTCCCTGGGGACTTTGTCTAAACAATACCCGGGGCAACAGGCCATACTAGGAGTTAAGAGCCCAAAGGTCTTTTGATGCCAAAGGATGATATAATTTATTTCTTTTCTTTTCTTTTTTGAGACAGAGTCAGTCTGTTGCCAAGGGCGCAGTGTAGTCATACAGTCTTGGCTCACTGCAACCTCCACCTTCCAGCCTCAAGTGATCCTCCCGCCTCAGCCTTCCGAGTAGCTGGAACTACAGGTGTGCCACTTCATTTTTTAAAAATTTTTGTTTTAGGTTCAGGGGTAAATGTGAAAGTTTGTTATATAAGTAAACTTGCATCATGGAGGTTCGTTGTAAAGATTATTTCATCACCCAGGTACTAGACCTGGTACCCAATAGACATTTTTTCTGATCCTCTCCCTCCTCCCACTTCTAACCCTCAAGTTGGCCCTAGTGTCTGTTGTTCCCCTCTTTGTGTCCATGCGTTTTCATCATTTATCTCCCACGTAAGTGAGAACATGAGGTATTTGGTTTTCTGTTCCTGGGTTAGTTTGTTAAGGATAATGGCTTCCAGCTCCATCCATGTTTCTGCAAAGGACATGATCTCATTCTTTTTTAAGGCTGCATAATATTCCATGGTATATATGTACCATATTTTCTTTATCTAATCTGCCATTAAGGGGCATTTAGGTTGATTCCATGTCTTTGCTATTGTGAATAGTGCTGCAATGAACATACATATGTATGTGTCTTTATGATAGAATGATTTATGTTCCTTTGGGTATATGCCCAGTAATGGGATTGCTGGGTTGAATGACAGCTTTTTATTTTTGCTCTTTGAGAAATTGCCACACTGCTTTCCCCAATGGTTGAACTAATTTACACTTCCACCAACAGTGTATAGGGTTTTCTTGTCTCTGCAACCTCACCAGCATCTGTTATTTTTTTGACTTTTTAATAATAGCCGTTCTGGCTGGTATGAGATGATATCTCATTATAATTCTGATTTGCATTTCTCTAATGATCAGTGATGTTGAGCTTTTTTTCATATGCTTGTTGGCTCCAGGTATGTATTCTTCTTTTGAAAAATGTTTGTTCATGTCTTGCGCCCACTTTTTTAATGGGGTTGTTTGTTTTTTTCTTGTAAATTTGTTTTTTCTTACAGATGCTGGATATTAGACCTTTGTCAGGCACATAGTGTGCAAGTATTTTCTCCCACTCTATAGGCCGTCTGTTTACTCTGCTGATAGTTTCTTTTGCTGTGCAGAAGCGCTTTAATTAGGTCCTATTTGTCAATTTTTGCTTTTGTTGTGATTGCTTTCAGTGTCTTCAACATGAAATCTTTGCCAGCTCCCATATCCAGAATGGTATTGTCTAGATTGTCATCCAGGGTTTTTATAGTTTTGGGTTTTATATTTAAGTCTTTAATCCATCTTGAGTTGATTTTTATATATGGTGTAAGGAAGAGGTCCAGTTTCAATTTTCTGCATATGACTAGCCAGTTCTCCCAGCACCAGGAATCCTTTCCCTATTCAGATGCTTGTTTTTGTCAGTTTTGTCAAAGATCAGATGGTTGTAGATGTGTAGCTTTATTTCTGGGCTCCTTATTCTGTTCCATTGGTCTATGTGCCTGTTTTTGTAACAGTAGCATGCTGTTTTGGTTACTGTAGCACTGTAGTATAGTTTGAAGTTGGATAATGTGATGCCTCCAGCTTTGTTCTTTTTGGTTAGGATTTCTTTGGCTATTCTGGCTCTTTTTTGGCTCCATATGAATTTTTAAATAGTTTTTTCTAGTTCTGTGAGGAATGTCATTGGTAGTTTGATAGGAGTAGCACTGAATCTCTAAATTGCTTTGGGTAGTGTGGCTGTTTTAATGATATTGATTCTTCCTATCCATGAGAATGGAATGTTTTTCTGTTTGTTTGTACCATCTCTTGATTTCTTTGAGCAGTGTTTTGTAATTCCAGTGTAGAGAACTTTCATCTCCCTGGTTAGCTGTAATCCTAGGTATTTTTTTGTAGCAATTGTGAATGAGATTGCATTCCTGATTTGGCTCTTGGCTTGACTATTGTGGATATATAGGAATGCTAGTGATTTTTGCACATTGATTTTTATCCTGAAATTTTGCTAAAGTTGTTTATCAGCTGAAGAAGCTTTTGGGGTGAGATGATGGGTTTTTCTAGATATAGAATCATGTCATCTGCAAACAGAAAGTTCCTCTTTTCCTATTTGGATGTCATTTATTTCTTTTTCTTTCCCAATTGCTCTGACCAGGACTTCCAATACTATATTGAGTAGGAGTGGTGGGAGAGGGCATCCTTGCCTTGTGCTGGTTTTCAAGTAGAATGCTTCCAGCTTTTGCCCGTTCAGTATGATGTTGGCTGTGGGTTTGCCATAAATGGCTCATTATTTTGAGGTATGTTTCTTCAAGACCTAGTTTATTGAGAGCTCTTAACAAGAAGGGATGTTGAATTCTATAAAAAGCCCTTTCTGAATCTGTTGAGATGATCATGTGATTTTTGTCTTTAGTTCGGTTTGTGTGATGAATCATATTTATGAATTTGTATGTATTGAACCAACCTTGCATCCCAGGGATAAAGCCTACTTGATCACAGTGGATTAGCTTTTTGATGTGCTGCTCAATTCAGCTTGCAAGTATTTTGTTGAGGATTTTTGCATCAATGTTCATTAAGGATATTGGACTGAAGTTTTCTTTTTTTGTTGTATCCTGCTGAGTTTTGGTATCAGGATGATGCTGGCCTCATAGAATGAGTTAGGGAGGAGTTCCCCCTCCACAATTCTTTGAAACAGTTTAAGTAGGCATGGTACCAGCTCTTCTTTGTACCTCTGGTGAGATTCAGCTGTGAATCCATCTGGTATTGGGCTTTTTTTGGTTGGTAGGCAATTTATTACTGATTCAATTTCAGATCTCACTATTGTTCTGTTCAGAGAAAGATGATACAATTTTTTAAAGTCAGAAAACCAAAGGCAAGTCCAAGAAGCCAGGGAGTTGTATTTCACTATCCATTATACCAGTTCCTAAATGAATTTTCCTAAAACCAGAGGCTGGATGAAAAGGGGTTATGTCGTCCATTATCCTTGGACCATGCTGGTGAAGGCTACACAGCTTTCTTTATGGCAGGACCACTCAGTTGTCACTGTAAATTGTCAGTTACAAAATGAAATTACGTTTTGTTTGCTGGGTTTTCCAAACGTGTTTGAGCAGAGAAACTTTATGTGTGAGTGGGTGGTGGGGGAGTATGGGAGGCAGGAGAGCTGGTATGTTTGTACATGTGTACGTGAGGTGTGGGGTGGGTGTGGGTGTCTCTGTGGGGAAGTGGGTGTGTGCATGTGTGTCTGCATGTGAGTGTAGGAGTAGGTGTGCCCATGTCCACATGGGAATGTGTAGCATCTCCCAGGTGTCCCGCTGGGACATGCTACCATAGGGGTAGCCACACAAGGCACTAAAGCCAACATGTCAACGACTTGTTCTCTGAATCGACATTTCAGCCTCTCCTTTGGCTACTGACTTGACAATTTACACATCTGACATCCCAAAAATGACTCCAGTATCAGAAATATCATAGGTCAGTTTTCACTGAGATTCTAGAAAGCCTCTGGGAAGATGGTAGCTTTGAGCAATTTTCATGACTCCAATGGGCAGAGCTTGAGAAAGCTCAGCATCCCCTGAAGATGCCTGTGAGAAAATCAAGGGGGAGGTAACAAAGGGTCTTTGTCTAAGTACCTATTAACCAAAACCGAAATGTGAAGGGCCCCTAACCATCTGAATGAACTTCCTCCTCTAGGCCAGGGCACTCTACATGTAACCTGAAAGACTGGTTCAGGCCCTGACCAGAAGTGAGGGTCAGACATACTTCATTCTACCCCTCCAGCATTCACAGCAACACAGACCTGAATTCTGATAATTAACATTTACAGCCAGGCGTGGTGGCTAACTTTAGGAGGTGGGTGAGTCACCTAAGATCAGGAGTTCGAGACCAGCCTGGCCAACATGGCAAAATCTCGTCTCTACTAAAGATACAAAAATTAACTGGGCCTGGTAGCAGGCACCTGTAATCCCAGCTACTCAGGAGTCTGAGGAAGGAGAATTGCTTGAACCCAGGAAGCGGAGGTTGCAGTGAGCCGAGATTGTGCCACTGCACTCCAGCCTGGGCAACAGAGCAAGAATCCATCTCAAAAAAAAACCAAAAAAGAACCATTTACAATCTATTCTCTCTGAAGCCTGCTACTTGGAGGCTTCATCTGCATGATAAAACTCTGGCCTCCACAACCTCGTATCAGAAACCAGACATTCCTTTCTAATGATAATAACTTGCAACCAATTGCCAATCAGAAAATTTAAAAATCTACCGATGACCTGGAAGCTCTTCCCCAACCCCTTGGAGTTGTCCTGACTTCCTGGACCAAACCAATATATTAATATATCTTAAATGTATTTGATTGATAGCTCATGTCTCTCTAAAATGTGTAAAACCAAGCTGCTCCCCGATCACCTTGGGCACATATTCTCAGGATCTCCTGATGGCTGTGTCATGGCCCATAGTCACTCATATTTGACTCAGAATAAATCTCTTCAAATATTCTACAAAGTTGGACTCTTTTCACCGACAGCCCCATGGTGTGCTCATGTAAAGAAGTAGTAGAAATAACTGAATATTGGTGTAGATAGAGCTTCTTTTTCTACTCTCTTCCTAAACCCTAAGGAAAAATTGTTTTCCTTGAGAGCAGCTTTAAACAAAAATGATGGCTTTGATCCTTCTGTAAAGAATTGTCTTCTCATCCCAGCACATCACAGCCATCCCACATTCTTCCATTCTGCCCCCGGGACTCCTTTGGGATCCCAAGCTGCCCAATCTGGTCTGGCTGGTTTTGTTTATTTGTTTGGTGACAAGGTCCATTTACTGCACTCCCCCCTGCTGACCATCCTAAATCACACTGCCTTTGTAACCTATGAGACGGGAAACTTCAAAGCGCTGGGTCTGAGCCCTGCTTAACATTTGTGAATGCTGAGCCACTAAGATTCTTGAAAGGGAATCTCAGCAGGTCCCTTGAGAAATTGCCATTAATTGTGTAGCTTCTGATCAGGCCAGAAAAGCCTTGGAAATATTTACTGCCCATCTTCAGTTTTGCTGACGTTTTTAGCAAACACTAGAAGCAGCACTAACATGCTCCACAGTCCAGTGTCTAGAAAGCTCTCTGCAGTGAATGTTCAGCCCCAGAGGTGGGCAGCAACTCAGAAAAGATCACCATTGAGAAGAATGAATTTGAGCTCTTGCAGAGTTGCATGTAAAACATGAGGAAGTGCTTCAGACACCCTGAGGAGGCTTAAACAATGAGATCCTGGGTGTGAAATTGTTTTGTGGACAAATGACGTAAGTGGCAGAGGTTTTCTGCGTCCCAAAAAAACTATTTTTAAACTCTGCTTAAAAAAAAAAAAAAAAAAAACACCTGAGAGTAATTTTTCCTTTTGTAAGAAAGATACCGCTCCCCATAATTCCTCAAGCCCTCAGTCCCAAGAAGGCAGAGTTAAGTCCAACCTGGCTGAGCAGAAACCTGCAGCCCAGGGCGAAGCAGAAGAGGCATTAGCAGTGCATCTTGGATGAGGGAGGCTGGATTCCAGGGTCTCACAATTGGCGACTGTTGTGTTTTTTGAAGTCTCTGTTGTTGGAAAGCTGACGCATGAGCAACTGCAGATCGCGACCACACTGGGAGTGCTCTGACATTCCTGATAAGACCTGGCTTTGGAGAAGACCCACACCCAGTCTTGTTCACTTGGGCTGAACCCAGGGGCAATTCATGTTTATTTACCTTTGCTATATTTTGATGCAAATTCTTGTCGAACTGTGAAGACTTTCTGGACTAGAAGAGATCCTGACTGCTTCAGGCAAATAGAACCTGTGTCCAAAGAGCAGCAGAAAGGGACACTGAATGTGCCATCAGCGAAAGGCCATGCAGCCCCAGGGAGGAAAGCATCCTCAGAGCCATTGTTTTTTTCCCTCACTGGAGGTTGCCTCCTTGGACCTGGAGGGTATCAGGATTCCTGTTGCAAAGGGAGGTAAAAACTTAAAGGGAGGCTGAGGTGGGTAGATCACCCGAGGTCAGGAGTTAGAGACCAACCTGGCCAACATGGTGAAACCCTGTCTCTACTAAAAAAAAAAAAAAAAAAAAAAAAA
>NW_022436950.1:5878168-5913614 GCF_009761245.1 Sapajus apella | reverse complement strand
AAAAAAAAAAAAAAAAAAAAAAAAATACAAAAATTAGCTGCGTGTGATGGCAGGTGCCTGAAATCCCAGCTACTTGGGAGGCTGAGGCAGGAGAATTGCTTGAACCCGGGAGGCAGAGTTTGCAGTGAGACGAGATCACACCACTGCACTCCAGCCTGGGCGACAGAACGAGACTCTTGTCTCAAAAAAAAGCAAAGCAAAACAAAACAAAAACCTTAAAGCATTACAATCAGAGCATTGGAACCACAGTGACTCCATCTTAAATAGGGACTGGGTAAAATAAGGCTGAGACCAGCGGGGCTGCATTCCAGGAGGTTGGGCATTTTAAGCCACAGGGTGACATAGGAGTCACAGGGTCACTAAGTCACAGGGTGAAGCAGGAGGTCAGCACAAGCAAGATGCATGTCATAAATACCCTAGTGATAAAGCAGGTGGCAGTAAAGAAGCCGGCCAAAACTCACCTAAACTGAGATAGCATCGAGAGTGACCTCTAGTTGACCTCATTGCTCATTATACACAAATTATAATACATTAGCATGCTAAGAGACACTCCCTCCAGCGGCATGACAGTTTACAAATGCCATGGCAGCTTCAAGAAGTTACGGTATATGGTCTGAACAGGGGGGGAGTCCTCAGTTTTGTGAATTGCCCACATCTTTCCCTGAAGGCTCATGAATAATCCACTCCTGGTTTAGCATACAATCAAGAAATAACCATCAAAACGACCGGCCAGCCGCTCCTGCTGCTGCTTTGCCTATGGAGTAGCCATTGTTTTATTCCTTTACTTTCCCTATAAACTTCCTTTCACAATATGAATTCACCTCAAATTCTTTCTTGCGTGAGATCCAAGAACCCTCCCTTGGGGTCTGGATCAGGATCCTTCTTTCTGGTAACATTACTAGAACTGAACCGGACAAGCATTATACAATACTACTTTGTGTTTCATTGCTTTTAATTTACTGCATTAACCCCATTTCTATGTGCAATTTTAAATATACAGTTTTGTTTTCTAAGAGGGCTTTATGTTGTTATATGAGTCCTTTAGAGAGCCTGTAGATTATTCACCAAAACAGTTCCAGTCATACATTTTTGTTGTCTTAGCCTTTTGTTGTTGGGACTGGAGTACACTTGCCCCAGTATCCATGGGGGATTTGTTTCAGGACCCTCCTCCTCCCCATCCAGGGTACCAAAATCTGCAGATACTCAAGTCCCTGATATGCAATAATGCACATTCTCCTGTATACTCTAAATCATCTCTAGATTACTTATAACACCTAATACAATGTAAATGCTTTGTAAATAGCGGTTAGCTGTATTGTTTAGGGAATAATGACAAGAAAAAATTCTGTCCATTTTCAGAATGGATGCAACCATTTATTATTATTTTTTCAATTTTCGACCTGCTGTTGGTTAAATCCACAGATGCAGTAGCTACAGACACAGAGAGTCAATCATATTTTACTTATTACTATAAAATACAGAAATGTACAAATCAGAAAAAGAATGTCTCCTAATTTTATCCATGAGTTAATCACCATTAATAATCGATGTATGTCATGCTAAAACCATTTCTGTGCCTATGAAATATTTTGTTTGTCAAAATAATCTAGGCAAGGAACTTTAGAACTGGTTTCAGCTAAGTAAAAATAATATGCACATTTGGAAAAAAAAAACAGCACCAAAAGTTGGATCATGCCAAGTATTCTCATCTGCAATTTACCTTCTTTTAATGATGACATAGTATTTCACTGAATGGCTATTTCATAAATGAGCTGATTAATTCCCAACTGATCTAACTTTGCGTTGTTTCCAATTTTTTTTGTTTACTATTAAAAGTAATGAGTTTCTCAAACCAATACCTTTGCATATTTATGCTATTCTGTAGGCTAAATTCTGAGGAGTAGAGCTGTTGGAACAAATAATGTGTGCCTCTTTCAAATTCAATAGCTTTAAATGTTTGGTTTAAACATTTAAATGCCTTTTAATGTGCTACTATCCCAACGTGCACCACCAACTCCCTGATAACTCTCACTTCTCAATCTCCTGCCAATCCTTTTTAGTCTCTATCACAGAGGGGAAAAAGAACTGAACATTGACATTGATTATCTCCTCAGGTGTGGTTATGTTTCTGTCTTATTGCCTTCTCCATAATTTTCTTTAATTTCCAACATTTCCACCATGATTATGAATTATTTTGGAGTTTACTAGAATGAAGTTTAAGTGCTAAGGTTACTTTCAGAGGTGAAAGAAATTGCTTTTGATTAGAGACTAGAAAACATTTAGTAAAGACTGTAATGCAGGAAAATGCTGGCTCCAAATAGATGGTAGAGTTTCCACACAGGCAGGGAGTAGAAGAGAACAGCTGAGACCCAGAGAATGAGGCCATGCTAGTAACGACAGTGCACAGAGATTTAGAGATTTCTGCCCAGGGAAGACTGGTAGGCTGGGCTTGAGGAACACAAACCTTGCAGGATTGTGTAGAAGAAACGGCTGGAGAAAGATCGGCCCTAAAACAATTTCAGGATTCCAGGCAAGAGGTAAGGAAGGTGTAAACTAACATAATATAGGGAGCTACAGAGAGAGAGAGGAGGCAATTGCACCCAAAACTGTAGGGAGAGAGATGTGTGAGCTTCGTGGGACAGCGTTTTCCCTACAGAAGCAAACAGAGCTGCAGGGTCTCCTTGCAGAAGCAGCTCTACTAGATGGAAGCAGGTTTTTCTAGCTCCGCTATTTGTGAAAAGTAAATCTGAGCTTGGAAGGCCTGGAAGCATTGTGCAATTTCTCATTTCAGAGAGGTCATGCTCAGGCTAACAAAAAGAGGGTAATTTCAACCACAATGAGTGCCTTTTCCCTCTGGAACATTGGAATTCTCCAAAACATCAAAAAAATGCATGTGTGTTAACAGTTTCATTCCTAGATCAATGTTTTTCAAGGAAGAAAAGAAATGACAATTTAGAGAAAAACAAAACAGAAGTTGTGAAACTCTCACCACTGACCCTCCCGTTTAATCACCAGAAATGTGGTACCCAGGAGACGGAGCAGGCCTTAAGTTCTCATTCACTTTTGAGGGGCTGAATGTATTCCCTATTCATTTCTCAAAAGAGCCATATGAAATAGCCCCGTGAAGTGCTTCATCAGAAGGGACAGCATTTTTTAAAAATTATTTTTATGAGACAGGGTCTCACTCTCTTGCCCAGGCTGGAGTGCAGTGACATTATCATGGCTCACTGCAGGCTCAACCTCCCAGGCTTAAGCGATCCTTCCACCTCAGCCTTCTGAGTAGCTGGGATTTGCAGGCATGCACCACCGTGCATGGCTAACTTTTGTATTTTTTGTAGATATGATGTTTCTTCATGTTGCCCAGGCTGGTCTCAAACTCTTGGACTCAAGCCATCTTCCCCCCTCGGCCTCCCAGAGTGCAGGGATTACAGACGTGAGTCACTGCACCTAGCCAGGTACAGCATTTTCAAGGCGAGTCTCTGGAAACAGGACAGCCCCCTAAATCAGTCCCTTATAACCACAGGAGTTTGTTTCTCACACACATCACAGGTTGGCAGAAGGTTGGCTATGGCTCTGTTTCATGCATTTCCCACAAGCAGATTCCACCGGGGCAGCTGATTTGCAGGGTGTGATGTCCTCATGTCAAAGGAGAAAGCAAGAAAGCAAAACCAAAACAAACGCAAAAATCTGACAATAGCCCTTAATAGTTCAGCTGGGAACTGGCTCCCTGTATAACTTCTGCTCACATTTCAGTGGCCAAAGCAAGTCACCTTCCCAAGCCCTAAGCCTATTCTCAGCAGGATGGTTCGTGAGCTCCACACACAGAAGGCAGTACAGTTGTGCTCATGGTGTGCTGCACAGGCGTCTTACAGGGGACGGGGGCCAGTAGCTGAGAATAATAGTGCATTCTGCGGCCAGCCTTGAGGAGCTGGAAATTGAGGCACTGATGCTTCCACTCTGCCTATTACACCGCACCTCCTCTCAACACCCTACCCAGATCCTGACCTCTCTGATTGGAGCTCTGATTCTAGAACTGTGCCTGTGTTTCTCACCTCTGGCTGGATTTCTGTTCCACCTTATAAAGGACCACTTAGGAGCATCAGGCTTCCACCCCCACAACATCACCTCTGGATGTGCCTCCAAGACCAGAATGACACACTGGTACAAAAACACAACCTCAAATCCAGTTCAAGCTCAATACCCTTTTTCGATACATTAAATTAGATGGTTAACTTTCCACTTTCTAGGACCTATGGCCAGATTAGTGTCTCCTTCTAAGATCCTCACCCTTTCCAGCTTCTTCTAATTCTTTGTTGCCCCACTGCGAGGTGCCAATGTGCTTTTCAGCCAGTAGAAGAGGCAGGAAAGATCTCTGTCAGTAAGGGCACCTCTGAGTCACTGCATGAAGGCGACTGTGCCGGGGCCCCCCCCCCCACCCCTCCCTGCTGGGCCAGCAGAGGCAGGAGCTCATTTCCAATTCTGCCGTGTTTGTGCTTGTTCTTTTTCCATGCAGTATTTTCAAGAGCCCGTTTTTATGAGCTGCAACAGTGAGGTCTATGCAAACAAACTTTCTGAATAATAATAACTGTCCTAAATAATTTGCTCCAGAACAAACAGTGCTTTGCAGCTGGCACGATCAGCTGGTCACATCTGAGCCAGGTTTGTAGACTACTTGAAATGGATGCATGAGCAGGCTGGGGTGCTATTGAAGGACCTGGAACTTTCTTTCTTTCTTTTTTTTTTTTGAGACAGAGTCTCACTCTGTCGCCAGGTGCCAGGCTGGAGTACAGTGGCGCGATCTCGGCTCACTGCAACCTCTGCCTTCTGGGTTCAAGCAATTCTCCTGCCTCAGCCTCCCAGGTAGCTGGGACTACAGGCACATGCCACCATGCTCAGCTAATTTTTTTTGTATTTTTAGTAGGGACTGGGTTTTACCATGTTGGCCAGGATGGTCTCGATCTCTTGACCTCATGATCCACCCACCTCGGTCTCCCAAAGTGCTGGGATTACAGGCTTGAGCCACTGCGCCTGGCCAGGACCTGGAAGTTTCATTCATTGACTTGACAACCAACAGGTAACCAGAGAGAATAAAACAACCAACAAACAAAAACACATAGGATTACATACAACAAGGAAGGCAACTTAGACAACCCCAAATCTAAGAAAACAGAGGAAGAAAGGAGCCCACGGCCTCATTATCTTGGCTATGATTTTTAAATTTTGCTCCAATCCCTTTTCATGTAAAATCTAAGCATCACTATTACATAAACTTTGGTATCCAGCTATTTTTTTTTTTTGCTTAACATCAGTAGATTTTCTTCATCATGGCTACTTTTCATGGCTGAATAGTTTTCCACTTACCAAAAGGATTGTCCATAATTTGGACAATAATTTGCATGGTCCATAATTTGCTTAGGTAACTCCCTTACTGCCAAACACTTAGGTGATTTTTATTTTATATTTTTGCCATGATAAACCATACTATTATGAACATATTCATACTTTCAAATTTGTATATAATATGAGCTTGTGACTATTTGATTTTTTTTTTTTAGGCATTGAAGCTAGAGTCACAATAGCAGGGGTGGAAAATAGTACTACATATTTATTAAAAACCTAAGAAAAATGATGCTGATTTTCTTGTATTTTCTGGAATCTGTAGAAAAGGCCACCCCTTTAAGAGCTTATGACATGGCTCTGCAGCTGACAATGGGTATGCTATGAGAATAAATTTGGATGAAAGTGTTGTGAGGAGAAAACACATCTTCCCCTTGTACCCACCTTAGGTTCACTGGCTGGGTCCCTTGTAAACAAATGCGGATTAATAAGAGCAAAGCGGGCCAGGCGTGGTGGCTCATGCCTATAATCCCAGCACTTTGGGAGGCCAAGGTGGGCTGATTAACTGAGGTCAGGAGTTCGAGACCTTTGAAACCTGTTTGTATTAAAAATACAAAAATTAGCTGAGCATAGTGACTTATGCCTGTAGTCTCGGCTACTTGGGAGGCTGAGACATGAGAATCGCTTGAACCTGGGAGGTGGAGGTTGTAGTGAGTCAAGATTGTGCCACTGCACCTCAGCCTGGATGTCAGAGTGAGACTGTGTCTCAAAAAAAAAAAAAAAAAAAAAAAAAAGAGAGCAAAGCCAACAAATGTATTTAATAAATTTAATAAATTTTATATGACACAGAGCCCTCATAAGGACAAGAAGAAACAGTTAAATCTGAGTGTTTTTATGCTACATTTGATAAAAGATGAGAAAGCTGTGGAAGAATGTGATAGATTAAAGGGCATGGGTAAACTGAGGAAAATTTAGCAAGTCCTGTGCGCTCAGTTTCTCTCTGTGCCCCTGTGTCTTCAGAAAGGCCCCTCTCACGTGAGGGTCTTGTGGCCTGCTTCAGGAGAAGGTCAGAGAGCTCTTCCTGCACCTGCCACTCCTCATTTTTTTTTTTTTGTAAGAGACAGGGTCTCACTCTGTTGCCCAGGCTGCAGTGCAGTGGTTCAATCATGGCCCACTGCAGCCTCAAACTCCCGGGCTCAAGTGATCCCCTGGCCTTACCCTCCCAAGCAGCTTAGACCACAGGTACATGCCACTATGCTCAGCTCATTTTTTTTTTTTTTTTTTAATTTTTAGTAGAGACAAGGTTTTGCTATGTTGCCCAGTCTGGTCTCAAATTCCTGGTTTCAAGGGACCCTCCCACCTCGGCCTCCCAAAGTGCTGGGATTATAGGCATAAGCCATCTCACCAGGCCTATATTTCTTTGGCTTAAAATATTCAATGTGCTAACGTGCTGTATTTTGAGGCAGCGTGTCCTTCTTACCTCTTGTACTCAAGCGTATTTGTAGAATAAATCCTCCCAAGAAAGACCCACACAGGAAATTCCTCCTTGGGCATCAATATCTGAACAATATGGCCCTCTCCTGAAGCGTATATTGTGTTTTATTTTATGAACATTATGAATCCCGTGAACTAGTGGTGTGGATGTGTAGCTTGCTTCTAGCTAGTATTTAGGATCATTTGTTATACATTTTTCTGCTAATTATACCTTTAGTTTATTTCCAGTTGCTATTTAAAATGATGTTGAAAAGGAATTCTTGGTAATGTGAAAAAACAAAACCAGAGTATGATAAGGTATGCTCTATACAAAATGATGTTTTAAAAAGACAGAAAAGAAAAGGGCTGGATGTGGTTGCCCATGTCTGTAATTCCAGCACTTTGGGAGGCCGAGGGGAGGAGTGGATCACCTGAGGTCAGGAGTTCGAGACCAGCCTGGCCAACATGGTGAAACCCCATGTCTACTAAAAATACAATAATTAGCTAGGCATGGTGGCAGGCACCTATAATCCCAGCTACTACTTGGGAGGCTGAGGCAGGAGAATTGCTTGAACCCTGGGGGTGGAGGTTGCAGTGAGCCGAAATCACAGCACTGCACTCCAGCCGGGGCAACAGAGTGGCACTCTGTATCAAAAAAAAAAAAAAAAAAAAAAAGAAAATAAATATAAATATATCTGAAGTTAGACATGGGTACTGGGGACCAGGAGGAATTATGGATTCTATTTTTCAAGCTAACTTTTGTAAATTTTTAAAAACAAGAACATGCATTACTTTTATGAGACTGATGGGAAAAGCCATTGGCTTTGGAAACCAAAGGAAAAGAAAAAAAAAAAAAAAAAAACAAGTTAAGATCCCTCTGTGCTGTGCACATGGGGCCAGCACCATTTACCTGTAATGGGATTAGGAAATTGGAAACAGGAGCATCAGCAGTTGCACTATTTAATAATTTGCTGATTACTGCCATGCATTAGACTTGAACTATTTTGTCTACAAAGCATGAGCATGCCTTTATGCAGTTAATGTCGCCACATTAAACGTTTCTATGGTGTGTATATTCCCAGGGCTGGTTTGTTTCCATGTTTGCATATCGGGAGCTGATGCAGCTGCTCTCCATCTCCTCAGGTGAGGCTCCTGCAGGTGGGGAGGCAAGACAGCCTCATTTGTGGGATGCCAGAAGCTGTAGAGAGCTTCTAGGCAGAAAAGTTTGCTTTTTTTTTTTTTTTTTTTCCTCCTTCTCTCCCCTCTGCCCTCCCAGGGCATTTGCTGGGTGTCACGCTCGGGTTTCATTTTGATTGATGATAATGGCATTTTCAAACTGCAGTTTCTCAGGCTTACTTAAAAACCATACTTGGAGATTGTGATCGCAATATTTCCCATTAGAACAACAGTTTCCACCCAAGTTTTCAATACATGGTTAATTCGTGAAAAATGAACTCAAAGGATTTAAGAAACTATTTCTCTCCCCAAACAGTTGTACATTGGAAACACGATCTGAATGTAAATCTCTAAGCATATCCTTCATGAAAATTAGCTTCACGAAATTAAACTTCCTTTTTTTTCTTTGAGACAGGATCTCACTTTGTCACCCAGGTTGGAGGGCTGTAGTGCAATCATGGCTCACTGCAGCCTCGAACTCCTGACCTCAAACAATGCTCTTGCCTCAGCCTCCCAGAATGCTGGAATTACAGGCATGAGCCATCATACTCAGCCATAATCCCTTACTTATGCTTCCTTCTTAGGCTTGCCAGATAAATATAGGGCATCCAGTTAAATTTGAATTTCAAGTAAACAACAAATAATTTTTTAAGTATAATTGTGTCCCACGTACTGCACCCATTTTCTCCCCCAAATGATGAACCTTCACCTCTGGTTAAAACTGGCCGTGTCCAGAGAGGGAAGTTTGGTCAGCGCCTTATTGCCATAGTGGTGTAGATGAGATCAGATTTGGCAGTTCAGTCAAAATAGCTCATTTAGTGGTTTTCTTTAAGGACAAGGTGATTTTTACAATGTCAAAAACAAAATTAAAAAAAAAAAAAGTTGGCTTTTGCCAATTGGATCTTTAAATTCGTTGCTGGTTTGTTTTTGATTCATGAGTCATGATGTACCCCAGCTATGAGATAGCAAGGTGCTTTGCCCTGTGGGCAGAAGAGTCGGTTTTTATAAGGCAGCTTGAGCAGGAACAAGGAAACAGCATAGGACAAACCAGAGATGGGGTGGCATCAGGTCGCCTCAGGGTGCCTTCCTCGCAAAGATTAAAGCAGAGGGATTTTCTTACCACGTAGCTTGCAGCTGGGTCTCTCTTCTGATTTCTCAAACAACGTCGTTTCAGTGGAACGTAAGCATGATTGACTCCATTTTGGAACAACTCTGTAAGGCTGCTCAGAAGTCCCCGGAGAGAGGCCTGAGCTGCACCCCACAGTGTGTCTCGTCCATGGCATGCTCCCAACTCTGGCGTGGGTGGAGAGAGGTCACGGAGAGTGGTTTACTTTACCTTCTACAAAAGTTCCTAAAGCGGGAGCCTGGTAGGTAAGCAGGGGAAGGAACAGAATGGGAGGGGGAGAGGAGGAAGGAGCTGCAGCTCGGGATCCCACCCCTAAACCTTCTGTTAGTCAAGTTCCTAGCCTCACAGAACGTTTGGTGTGAGTTGATATTTTATGTAACTGGTAAGGTGCCTAGGCTTCTTTATCGTTGTGTCTGAGGGATGGAACAGAGGCAGCTTACACAGACTCAGAGGCATTTAAGACAGAAGAGACCACGAGGGGGAAGCCCCTGGGAACTTGCAGGAATGGTGGAAGACTGACAATGTCCCCCTGACGTCTGGGTTACAGTTTTAGAGTAGACAGAGCTCTGCAGCTGGCAACCATTGCCTCTGTTCCATTCTTGTATCTACCACCTACTAGCTGTGCGATCTTAGATAACCTCTCTGATCCCCAGATTTCACATCTTTAAAAAGCAAATATTAACACCTACATCCAGGGTCTCCTTGAGACTTAAATGAGACATGGAGGTGATGCACCCAGTAGGTAGTGGGAGTCTCCAAAAAGTTAGTCTTTTTCTCTTAAATCCACTACTTCTAGGCGATGAATACACTAGAAAAAAGTTTGTAGAACTGAATAATGACTACATAAACGACATGGTGAAAAACTCTTTTCCTACGACTTTCAGGTTACAGAGGAGGGGTGGGAAAGATGACATCACAAGAGCAGAGTTAGTTGCACCTGCAAAAGATGCAGTTTTCTGTACCCCTGGAACCCCCCTTGCTGTACACGGGCACACACACATGCACACGCTCACAAGTGGGTCATCCATCCTCCAATGCCAACTTTTATTATAGTTCAGTCATTTGAAATTACTCATAGCAAGTCTTTTCTCTATTTCTGTGCGTAATTGAATAATCCAGATACTTAACAAAGAAGGCCTTGATGTATCTTTATCCTTCCTCAAACCCTTCAAAAAATATACGAAAATGTATAACTTTTACCAAAACTTATCCAGAAGTGCCAATGTGCTTGCTATTAGGACTTCTTTCCAGTTGAGCTCACTGCTGTATCTAAATCTGTGTTGGCCACAGACCCCACACAGAGAGACCCACGAACCAAAACCAAACATACACCATGGGCATCAGGGCTGCTCTCTAGGTTTTGATTCAACGGCAGTCTTCGTCGGAGTCCAGAACAGCCAGGGAAAATCTGAGCTCTTGCTTTGGTGAGGGAGGAGCTGCTTTTAGAGCAGGCCTGATGGGTGAGGCTGGAGAGGCCTGCTGCCGATCTGATAGAACTTATCAGGAATTTCCCATGAGAGCTGTCTGCAGTGCCTCGATGCTGAGAGATAGAAAAGATAAGTTTAGTGAGAACTCAGAGTGATTGCACACAAGTAAAACTGTGCTCTCCTGAGAGAAGGGCAGAAAGGGCCGTGCAGATGGCTGCAGGCGTGTGCAGATGACTGTGGCTTTGTCCTCCCCGAAGGAATGAAGGAACGAAGGAACGAGGAAGAGAGTGGCTCCCTTGTCCTCTGCGCTCTCTAAGCCATCCTGCAGGAACTTATAAGGAACACCTTTGCCATCGCCTCAAGGGAGTGAGGAGTGAACTGGAAATCTCAGGTCTGGTGTCACAAAATGATTTTTGCAGTGGGATAGGACATTTTACCAATTCTAAGAGCAACGTTCCAGCCTTTTGTCAGCTAGGGCCACTCCACTAGCATAGATTTAAGCCAGAAATTAGGAACGCAGAGGACTGATCGTATCCCTAGTGGCTCTGGCCAGAAACAGTTATCCACTTGGCTCATTAAAACAAGCAACAAATGGCTAATTGTCCCCAAAATTTGCCAAGTGCTGGTTCAGTTACTTGTGCCTATGAACTCAGGAATATGAAGAGGGGCTGGCAAGAATAGAAGAGGAACTAAAATTCTGCCGTACATAGATGGGTCCATCATTTTATTTTTTATTCTCCTCCTTAGTGTGGGGAGTGCATCTGGGGAGGTTCAAAAGAGAGGGATTGAACGTGATGACCCTATGTTATTCTCTATGCTTCAAGAACTAGATTCATGGTGAAACACAATGAATAGACTCATACTGGATCTGTGATCAGTTTCAACAGAGTATACATCATCATGAAGTCCCCAGAAGTGGAGAACAGGGATGGAATGCTCTCCCCATGTTTCTGGAAGTTCCCTGAGGCCCTGCCCAGCTTCTCTTTGATGGTAGGTTAGACCCAGGGACAGCAGCCGTGCTGGGGAGGACTCGGCCGAAACAGAAGGCAGCGAGGGTAATCTGGGTCCACACTTTCTGTCCTGGTCCATTCATACTGTTATAACAACATACCCCAGATTGGATAGTTTATAAACAGCAAGAATTTATTTCTTGTACTTCTGGAGCCTGGGAAGTCTAAGATCACAGCACCAGCAGATTAGGTGTCTGCTGGGAGGTCTCTGCATCATAGATGGGGCCTTCTACATGTCCTCTCATGTCAAACAATCCAAACAGATGCACCCAAGCCTTTTTATAAGGCCATGAGTCCCATTTCTGAAGGTGGAACCCTCCTGACCTAATCACCTCCTAAAGGCTCCACCTCTTAATGCTGTTGCATTGGGGATTCAGGTTCAACATGAACTCTGGGGGGACCCCAACATTCAAACCGTAGTACTTTCCTTCTGAAATTGCTGATAGGATGAAACTCTGGCCTTCCTCCTGATACCCCCCTTCTTTCCTTTATTCTTCTGCATTTGCATCGCTTGATTTTCTGTTTCCCAAATTTTCTGAAGATCCCGTTGTATCAGTAAATTTCCGATGATGAAATGCCAAGAGCCCGTTCCACTCTTGTACAGTCAGGATGGCGTGTGTCTGCGCTGAGGACAACAGGCAGACTCAAGTCCTCTGTCTTTTTCAGAGACAACCTTGAGAGCAAACAAGGCAAATGAAAAGGTTGTTAATAAAAATAAACAGTAGGCAAGAGATCATGAAAATAGGAAGAAAATAAGAAAGAAAGAGAAGCAGGGAAGGAGAGAGATGGTGTCTGTGGGGTCACGCGGTATGAAAAGTTTTCAGCAGGCAAAGATGACCCTTACTTATTAGGCTGGTGCAAAAGTAATTGCGGCTTTTAATGGCAAAGACACAAATACTTTTGCACCAACCTAATACTAGAAGACTCACTCGCTGCTTTTCTCTCTCTCTCTCTCTTTTCCTTTTTTTTAAAAGGAGTCTTGCTGTGTTGCCCAGGCTGGAGTTCAGTAGCATGATCTTGGCTCACTGCAACCTCCGTCTCCTGGGTTCAAATGATTCTCCTGCCTCAGCCTCCCAAGTAGTTGGGACTACAGGTGTGCACCACCACGCCCAGCTAATTTCTTGTATTGTTTAGTAGAGATGGGGTTTTACCATGTTGGCCAGGCTGGTCTCGAACTCCTGACCTCAGGCAATCTGCCTTCCTCACCTCCCAAAGTTCCGGGATTACAGGTGTGAGCCACTGTGCCCAGCCACTCCCTTCTCCTCTTTTCCTGCACTGAGCATCTCCCACCTTCCAGCAGATCTGATGGATCAATTTATTTCAATGTATAATGATTGATGAAGGTTGAAATATTAGTCATCCCTAAAATATTCACATAATAAAAATGGATACTTAAAAAATGTCCTGAATATCCCCCCAAAAGCCCTCCAAAGTAGCAGGCATTTGAGACAACCCAGTCCTTGCTGGTATCTCAACTTCGTTAACTCACAAATGAAGAAAATAACAATATAAATGTTGGATTTGTGCATATGTGTTATTGCTGAATTTTTAAGTCATACCATTCTTTATATTCAGGAGATGTATTGAGCACAATGCATCATGAAGAATGATTTAATTTGGATGCCTTTGTAAAACTCCACGGGCAAATTATTGCCAACCACAGTCATTGGAAGAATCTTTCTTGCCCTGTTATTGTTCAGATTTTTCAAATTTCCATTGGCAACTGAGAAGCCCGTTAGGATTGTCAGGACATTTTTCCCTTTTATCAGAGGACTCCTGAGGGATCCTTGAACTCAATGGGGGAGGGTGGCGTTAAGAGTTTAGCCTTGGAGTGCCAGTGGGGTTTTCTGCTCTGAAAAGGAAATGGCAGGATCATGGGAAAATGGGCAGTGTGTCAGGAAGCAGCATGACTTTCAGATGCGGCATGCCTGGGCTTTAGGATGATTATTTAACGTGTTTGAATTTGTGTGTTTTGTGGGTGCTGATGCTCAAAATCTACAAGGGCAGAAACCGCAACCCCTCCTAAGCTTTTCTTCCAAGCAATGCTGGACAGCACGCACAATGCCCGGAATGATGACTGAGCTCGGGCTGTGACCCTTTCAGGGGGACCTCCGGTGGGATGCTGCTTGGGAATGCAGCCCTCCCAGGCCACCGGCGAGGGTGACTAATGAAACCGGCTTTTACACCTTCTCTCCTCAGGGCAGAAGAGAAACTCCTGGGTAAGTTGTGATGGTGCAGGATGAGCATGCACCCCGTCCCAGGATCGTTTCCAGGGCTGCACATCTGCTCCCACCCACCACGCCAGAATTTCACATTTCATTTTAATTCCACCCATGAGGTCAGCATTCCTAAGTAACAGCTCTTTGGGACATGTGAAAGTGAGAAATCACCCATATTTTCTTGGGAGGAAAACCAGAAACCAAACAGCCACTAACCATTGGTGCACTCTGGGACATCTGAGACGTCTGCCCTTTTTTTTTTTTTTTTTTTGCTGAATGCAGCACCTCTCATCTGACCCGCCACAACACCATCTGTTGCGATGTGCCCAGAACCTAAAAAGAGCATGTCTTGGCAGAAGAGGGTGTATTTAAAGGCCATCGACAGCAGACCAGTTTCTCATTTTAAAGAAACACAAAGAAAAAGTCCTTCTATCTGATGCATTCAGGAGAATTGTCCATGGAAAAACAAAAAGCTAGTTAAGAAATTACAAATATGTGAAGTATTTTACTTTTACTTAAGAGACACAAATACAATTTGTTGGAAATAAAAATTCCTCTTTTGGTGTGAGAACCAAGTTCTGTTCTTTGAGTGAGGCCTTTTTGCGGGAATTCTGCACCAATCTTCTTGCAACATCACCTCTTCTTGCATCATCTCATCTTTTCAGATAAGAGTTCTTTAATGTCGAGCAAGAACTTAGAAATACACAATGCAATATGTGGGTAGAATCTTTCTTCCTAAGGTATAAAGTACAACTCTTTACCATAATAAAGATAGCAATGCTTTGGGTTTTGGGGTATTTTCTTGGTTTGCTTTTTAAAATTTTACTTTAAGTTCTGGGATACATGTGCGGAACCTGCAGGTTTGTTACATAGGTCTACATGTGCCATGGTGGTTTGCTGCACCTATCAACCCTTCATCTAGGTTTTAAGCCCTGCATGCATTATGATTTGTTCTAATGCTCTCCCTCCCCTGGTTCCCCATGCCCCGACAGGTCCTGGTGTGTGATGTTCCCCTCTCTGTGTCCATGTGTTCTCATCATTCAACTCCCACTTATGAGTTGATTTTCTGTTCCTGTGTTATTTTGCTGAGAATGATGGCTTCCAGCTTCATCCGTGTCCCTGCCAAGGATATGATCTCGTCCTTTTTATGGCTGCATAGTATTCCATGGTGTATATGTACCACATTTTCTTTATCTAGTCTATCATTGATGGGCATTAGGGTTGGTTCCAAGTCTTTGCTTTTGTAAATAGTGCTGCAATAAACATACGTGTGCCTGTGTCTTTATAGTAGAGTGAGTTATAATCCTTTGGGTATATACACAAATTGTTGGGTTATTTTTTGTTTGTTTGTTTGTTTGTTTGTTTGAGATGGGGTCCTGCTCTGTCACCCAGGAGGCTGGAGTGGAGTGCAGTAGCAAGATCAAGGCTTATGGCAGTCTCGACCTCCCAGGCTCAACTGATCCACCCACCTCAGCCTCCTGAACAGCTGGGACTACAGGTGCACACCAACACGCCCAGCTAGTTTTGGAACTTTTTGTAGAGTCAGGCGTTTGCCATGTTGCCCAGGCTGGGCTTGAACTCCTGGGCTCAGGCAATTTGCCCAACATGGCCTCCCAAAGTCCTGTGATGACAGGCATGAGCCACTGTGCCTGGCCCAAATCTTTCTAGATGTTTACAATCTCCACCCCACTCCCCGATGTCTTGACCACAACTTTTTTTCAATAAAGCATTTTATTTATTTATTTATTTTTAATTATACTTTAAGTCCTGGGGTACATGTGCAGAATGTTCAGGTTTGTTACATAGGTATACACGTGCCATGATGGTTTCTGCATACGTCACCCCATCATCTACATTAGGTATTTCTCCTAAAGCTGTCCCTCCCCAATGCCCCCACCCCCTGCTATCCCTCCCCTAGCTCTCCCACCACCCGACAGGCCCCAGCATGTGATGTTCTGCTCCCTGTGTCCATGTGTTCTCATTGTTCAGCACCCGCTTATGAGTGAGAACATGCGGGGTTTGGTTTTCTGTTTTTGTGGCAACAACTTTTTAAAAACACTTTAAAGAGACTCAGTCTTTCCAGAGCATTCATCTTCATTTTCATATAAACAATAGCTCTCTTTCCTTTTGCACTTACGTTTCATAGAGTCATGTAGTATTTGCCTAAATTACATCATGATAACAACCAATGTAACTGGTATAAACAGGCTTGGTGGGGAGGCCAAAGCAACTGCATCTTGGATGCTAATCCACCACGTACTTCTCATTAACGCCAGTTCCAGGAAGGCCTCTGAGATTTCTGTTATCCACTGTTTCTTACATAAGAGCACGTACTTATGGTAAGTCCTACCCTTAAGCAGTTGTCCTACACATTCCTCTCCCTACAATAAATAAGTGCTGGCTGTGGGAGATAGTGGTGCACGGATATCGGCTGTCTCATCTTGTGGCCGCGTGGGACATCATGGCTTCTGTTTGTAAGTCCCTGTAAAATGTTTCTATCTAAGAAACTGGATTTGTCAGCCTCTTTCTTTGGCCTCTCAGCTTCCTTGGGCTTTGGGTTAGGTTTGCGTAGACCTGCCCACCGTCACTTGGGAACTCCTGGGCTCGAGCAATCCTTCTGTCTTAGGAGGATTTATCAGAGAGCAACTCACTAGCCTCAAAATATGAGGCTGGGCGTGGTGGCTGATGCCTGTAATCTCAGCGCTTTGGGAGGTCGAGGTGGGCAGATCAAATGAGGTCAGGAATCTGAGAACAGCCTGGCCAACATGGTGAAACCCCATCTCTACTAAAAATACAAAAAGAAATGAGCTGGGCATGGTGGTGGGTGCCTATAATCCCAGCTACTCAGGAAGCTGAGGCAGGAGAATTGCTTGAACCCAGGAGGTGGAGGTTGTAGTAAGCCAAGATCACATCATTGCACTCCAGCTTGGGCAACAAGAGCAAAACTCTGTCTTAAAAAAAAAAGAAAATATATATATATATATTATATGCACATGCTGAGTCTATTTTGAGGAAGATATGCAGAATATTGGTCAATCCAGTGATGAGAGTTAAGGGAAGGTTAGTTAAGAGAGATTTGATGTACAACAAGAACTTAGAAATACACAAAGCAATATGTGGGTAAAGTACTTTTAGATTTTTTACAGTATTCTCTCCATCCTGCAATGTCTTGGCCACACCTTCCACACTGGAAACCTGAACTACTTGGGTTCAAATCTCAGTTTGCCACTAACAAATTGAGTTTGGGCAAGTTATTCAGGTCTGGTGTTTCCTTATTTATCCCATGGGAGAGTAACAGCTTCTAACTCATATGACTAGGTCTGATTAAAGGTACAGTCAAACAAATGTAAGACTCTCCTTTCTTCTCACCACCTATATTTATAGGATATAGATACTTCCCCAAAGAATCAGACGTGAGTATGATAATATCAGAACTTCCATGTTACTATCCCTGGGCTTCACTGGCTGAACTAGGACCTTGCCCTCACCCAGCACAGTCTCCTCTAGTTATTGCTGGGAAGATCCCATGAGTGTCTTAGAACATCTTGGGACTATTCCTGCTTCCCTTTGTTCCTTTTCTTTTTCAGAAAAACCAAAACATTCGAATCTGGATCTTTGAAATGTCAGAACAGCACCTCATTGTGAACAAATCTATGCTGAAGCTTCACCCAAAATGCTGATATATCTCTACTTTTCTCCTTTTCAAAAAGAAAATGAAAACGTGTTATAAAATTTTGGAACCAGATTTTTCTTATTTAAAAGTATGTGATGGCTCTGACTGCATTAAGTATTATTTTTATCATCATTCTAAATGTTTGCTTAGAATTCTAATGCATGGAAATATAGGGATGAATTAATTATTTTCTCTTTTATTCTTTTACTTTTTTTGGCTATATCAACAGCATTGCTATTATTCAACACTCTTCTGAAAATCCTAGCCAACTCAATAAGTAACATATAATTATGAAGAAGGAGCCAAAATTATCATTAGTCACAGTTGTGAGGCAATGGCAACCAAAAACTACTACAACTGATGAGAACAGCAGGATTGTGTTAAATAAGAATTAAATATATATGTAGATGTGTATATATGTGCGTATTTAGGTGTGTGTGCATATACACACACACACATATAGTTTTCCTGTGTGACAAAAATTACCACCTAAAACATAATGTAAAGAGGAATACAATTAAAACTAAGGTATAATTAAAACAAAATTCTTAGGTCATATTAAAAGAACATAACATTTTGCCAAGGCATATAAAAAGACTTAGATATTGCTATAATGAATGCTTTTATTTTATTTTTCTAGAGACAGGGTCTCACTCTGTCACCCAGATTGAAATGCACTGGTGCGATCATAGCTCACTACAGCCTTGAACTCCCGGGCTCAAGTAATCCTTCCGTCTCAGCCTTTTGAATAGCTGGGACTACAGGCATGCACCACCACACCCAGCTAGTTGGGGGTTGCACTATGTTGCCCAGGCTGATTACAAACTCCTGGGCTCAATAGATCCTCCCATTTTGGCCTCTCAGAGTGGTTGGATTACAGGCATGAGTCACTGAGCTTAGCCTTACAATTTTAATATGATGACATTCAAACTCTCCCTTTGATTCTTTTTGAAACTTTGAATATAATGTTTAAATTCATCTAGAAAAGTCAATGGGAAGACTGAATAGGCAGACTCTGAAACCCAAGTCCCCCTGCTACCCCCACTGCCATGGAGCTGCACTGTGGGGGTGTGTTCTATTGAAGTGGGTACAATAACAGCCCAGTGACA
The DNA here is from genome assembly GCF_009761245.1 of Sapajus apella. NCBI lineage: Eukaryota > Metazoa > Chordata > Mammalia > Primates > Cebidae > Sapajus > Sapajus apella. The sequence continues at coordinate 5,895,064 of NW_022436950.1, read as the reverse complement.
GGTAAATAAAAGACAACAGAAATCCCCCAAACAGACTCAAGTATCAATTTAGTATTTGATAAAGATGAATTCAAGCACTAAGGTAACATTGAAGGTAAACATCGATATTTCAGCCACGTGTTCAATTTGACTAGCCTCCATCTTAATTTCTCTAGTGAGATTTTTTTGCTGCATTTCACCAAAGGTCTCCTGTGGTATTCACTTAATGTTAGCAGTGCAGTAGGGAGACATGAAGAACTTGGGAGCCTGAGGCTGGGCACCAGGCACCGTGGCTCATGCCTATTATCCCAACACTGTGGGAGGTTGATGCGGGCGGATCATATGAGGTTGGGAGTTTGGGACCAGCCTGGTCAACATGGTGAAACCCCATCTCTACTAAAAACACAAAAATTAGCCGGGCATGGTAGTGGGCGCCTGTAATCCCAGCTACTCGGGAGGCTGAGGTAGGAGAATTGCTTGAACCTGGAAGGCAAAGGTTTCAGTGAGCTGAGATTGGGCCACTGCACTCCAGCCTGGGTGGCAGAGAGAGACTCGGCCTCCAAAAAAACAAGAAGAAGAACTTGGGAGCGTGAACTGCTTGGGTTCAAATCTCAGTTTGCCACCATCAAGCTAAGTGACTTTGAGCAAGTTATTTATATCTGGTGTTTCCTTATTTCTCACATGGGTTGGTAACAGCTTCTTACTTGTACAACTAGGTCTGAACTCATGAATTGTGTAAAACTGTATGTTCACAGGTATTTAAAACTAATACTTGTGAAATACTTAGAACGGTACCTAGCACTCAATACATATCTTGTAAGAGTTAATAATTATTTTCATGTCATGGTTTCTCTTTTACAAAAACACAGACTTTACACAAATTCTCAGAGCAAAATCTCAGTACCCTCAGAACTTCTGTAGTGGGGTAGGTACGCAATCTATACCTGAAATGTGATTGAGTTATTCGGACCTGGTGTTTCCTTATTTATCACATGGGATAGTAACAGCTTCTTATTCATATAGCTAGGTCTGAACTCATGAATTGTATGAAATTGTGTGTTCACAAGTATTTAAAACTAATACTTTTCCTGGACCATACCCCTCAATCACATTGCAGGTATAGATTGCCCAGGAGGCAGTTTGAGTTGCTTTATTTTAAAATTAGTGCCTGTGTATTTTTTTAAATGCCAATTTCTTCATCAAGTCATCTGTTTTTAAGTGACAATCTTGTGAAAATTGCTAGTGAATGCATAGCAAAATGTTAACGGTAATTATCTCTGATGTGATTATGTGAGATCCTTACTGTCTTCCCTTATTTTTCTCCAGTTTCCCGATATTCTACATTAGAAATATTACATTTTAGAGTTAGAAAAAATATGTATTAACACAAAAACAACAAACACTTAGGAAGCCTCAAGCTATTAGTCTCTGAGGTTAGAGGCATTTTAACTGCTAACTCAGACTAGCTGATATTTCTTGCTTTCTTACCTTTTAACAAAAATTCATAAGGAATGGACTTACCAGATGCTCAGACTTAAACTGTGAGAGGCAACAATACAACAGAATTTCCTAGGGAAACACCGGCTCCCTGGTACCACCGTTGCCACATGGCTTGGCCTGATAGAGGCAAGACAGTGTGAAAGAATGAAAGGCCTTGGGTTTCAGGGGCGGATGGGTCTGAGCCTAGGCTGAGCTGGTGATGCTTCAGGCTCCCTTAAGGTAGGACTCGGGCAGGGCTCCAAGAATGAGATTTGGAGGTGGGCATATGAAAACCAGCTCAGATGTGCATTTTGGGTTCTCGCTCCCCATGTCGTTGGAGCTAGCCACTGGGACACTCCAGGGAGCCCTCCTCATAACGGCTGGCCCTTTCCTATTCTCACTGTGCAGACCTCTTGGGAATGTCCTCAGTCTAGCTCAGCATATCCCTCAGTCAAGAGCTTCAGAGCCCCCTTCTTATGACGTGCTGCATGAATCTTACCTCCTGGAAAGACTTTCCTCTCCCCAGGAGCCCATCTGTGGCTATCTCCATCCACACCTCAGCTCCTTAACATTCAGCCAAGTATCTCCAGCCACGTGCTTTACATGGTTCTGAGCTGTGACCGAGGCAGACACTGAGAACCAATGATTGTTGGCAAGAATGGAGAATCACCCACCTTGGCCTCTCAAAGTGCTTAGGAGGAAGGGGAGTGGTGGGTATTTTAAAGATATACTGGCCGGAACCAAGGCAGCTCTAGGGCGGAGCAGCAGAGCATGTTGTACAACTTAGGAGGACATGATTTCTGCTTTGGTCTGTGTGAATTGTACTCCTCAGCTCAGTTCAGATCTTCTAAAGAGCAGAGGCCGAAACTGAATCAGACACCTGTGTTAGTTTGCTAGGGCTGCCCCAACCAAGTGCCACAAACGGTGATTTAAACAACAGCCGTGTTAAACAACATCTCACAGTTCAGGAGGCCTGAAGTCTTAAGTCAGGTGTTGGCTCTTGCTGAGGGCTGTGAGGGAGAATCTGGTGCCTCTCTCCTGACTTCTCATAGCCTCAGGAGTTCCTTGGCTTGGAGATGACTCTGCCTGTGTCTTCACACCATCTTCCCTCTGCATGCGTCCACATCTGTGTCCAAGCATTCACCTCCTTATTAGGACACCAGTCATACTGGACTAGGGCTCACCCTAATGACCTCATCTTTATACATTCTTTTTCCATTAGACAGAATCTTGCTCTGTTGCCAAGACTGGCATGCAGTGGCACTATCTTGGCTCACTGCAAACTCTGCCTCCTGGGTTCAAACCATTCTCCTGCATCAGCCTGCCGAGTAGCTGGGATACAGGTGCCTGTCACTACGCTCGGCTAATTTTTGTACTTTTAGTAGAGATGGCACCATGTTGGCCAGGCTGCTCATGAACTCCTAAGGTGATCCACCAGCCATAGCCTCCCAAAGTGCTGGAATCATAGGCTTGAGCCACCACGCCCAGCCTGACCTCATCTTAAGCTGATCATCTGCAAATGCCCTGTATTAGTCCTGCAGTACCAATTTACTATATCAGTTTTCATGCTGCTGATAAAGACATACCCAAGACTGGGTAATTTACAAAGAAAAAGAGGTTTAATGGACTCGCAGTTCCATGTGGCTGGGGAGGCCTTACGATCATGGTGGAAGGTCAAAGGCACATCTCACATGGCGCCAGACAAGAGAGAATGAGAGCCAAGTGAAAGGGGTTTCCCCTATAAAACCATCAGATCTCATGAGACTTATTCACTACCATGAGAACAGTATGGGGGGAACCACCCCCAAGACTCAATTACCTCCCACCTGCTCCCTCCTATAACATGTGGGAATTATGGCTGCTGCAAATAAAGATGAGATTTGGGTGGGGACACAGTCAATCCATATAATACCCTATTTCTAAATAAGGTGGCATTCACCAGTACTGGGGGTTAGGACTTTGTATTTGTCAGCTTTCTCTAGAGAAACTGAACTGATAGGATATAGGTAGACAGATCGATCAATAGATAGACAGACACATGAGATAAAATAAGGAATTGTCTCATATGATCATGCCAGCTGACAAGTCCTGAAATCTGCACTCAGCAACTTGGAGACCCAGAGGAGCCAGTGCTGTAGCTCCGGTTTGAATGTCAGAAGGCTCGAGATCCAGGAGGAGCTGATGTTGCAATTCAAGTCTGAAGGCAAGGAAAGAGCCAATGTCCCAGATCAAGGCAGTCAGAAGAAAAGCGTTTCCACTTACTTGAGGCAGGGTTGGCATTTTTGTTCTGTTCAGGTCTTCAACTGTCTGGAAGAGGCTCACCCACACTGAGGAGGGTCATCTGCTTTCCTGGGTCTCCTGATTCAAACATGACTCTCATGCAGGAACACCCATGATGATGGTTGATGAAATGTCTGTGCATCCTGTGGCCTAGTCAAGTATAAAATTAACCACCACCCTTCAGCATCATTTAGAGGGACACCATTAAACCCAAAACCATGTGCTGGAGATTGATTGGGTCAACTGCCTGGGGAGGATGAAAAGTGTGGGGCAGGAGAAGGCAGGGAGAGCCTTCCAACCTCTAAGAGTGGGTGGTAGAAAAGAAAGGAAGGAGGAATGAGTAGGAAGAGCCTGGGACTGCGGTGCAGCTCTGAGAAAACATGCTGGGCAGGCCCCGGCAGCCCCAGAGCTAAAGTTGGCTGTTCAAGGGCCCTTGCCACTGGCAGCAGGGGCCGACTGTCGTTCCCCTGCTGTGCTGGGACTGTGGCTGCAACTAGAGCTGCATGGTCTCAGCAGGTGCGAGGGTGTAGCTGCCAGGGGTTGTCACCCAACTACAACCCTCATGGTGGGTTCTCTTGGAAAGAGGTCACTTGCCAGGACCTTCAGGGCTCCTGGTTGCTAATCCCTTGTCACCCCCAGACCTGTGGGAGGTAGGCTTCCTGAAGATTCTGGGAGCATCATAATCTTATATAAGTGGAGATTGCTGATAGGAGGAAAAGAACCCAGTGAGGAAGATGGAATGTATAACTGGGGACAGTCCCTTCCAGCTCAGATAATTCATCTTACATGACAAGATCAAGGTGAAGGTTGCCCTGATACCCTCCCTAGGCTGCCCACTAAACTGATTATGAAGCCAAAGGAAACAAAATAAAAAACTCAAACTCCACACAGCCTGAAAACTAGCAATAATGGTGAAACAGTTGGTAGACTTTGAAAGATGATGTATTCGTTTTCACTTGCTATACCAGGTACAAAATATAAACTAAGTTAAACTCTTCGATCATATGTTCACAGCCAATTAAAACGTAGACAAACCCAAGTCATGCAAATGTCAGAGAAAATATCAGAGAGGAAGAATCTGCTGTCTGGATGGGAAGCAATGGGATTGTGCAATGAAATCACTCAGAAAAAAATAAGCCATGATTCTTTCAAATTTGAAAGATGGGACATGGTACTGGTGCCAAAACATATAGACCAGTGGAACAGAACAGAGACCTCAGAAATATCACCTCACATCTACAACCATCTGATCTTCGACAAAGCTGACACAAACAAGCAATAGGGAAAGGATTCCCTATTTAATAAATGGTGCTGGGAAAACTGGCTAGCCATATGCAGAAAACAGAAACCGGACCCCTTCCTTACACCGTATATGAAAATTAAGATGGATTAAAGACTTAAATGTAAAACCTAAAACCCTAAAAACACTAGAAAAAAACCTAGACAATACCATTAAGGACATAGGCATGGGCAAAGACTTCACAACTAAAACACCAAAAGCAACTGCAACGAAAACCAAAATTGACAAATGGGATCCAATTAAACTAAAGAACTTCTGCACAGCAAAATAAACTATCATCAGAGTGAACAGGCAACATAAAGAAGGGGAGAAAATTTTTGCAATCTGTCCATCTGACAAAGGTCTAATATCCAGAGTCTATAAGTAACAAACAAATTTACAAGAAAAAAACCAAACAACCCTATTAAAAAGTAGAAGGATATGAATAGACATTTCTCAAAAGAAGACATTTATGCAGCCAACAAATATATGAAAAAAAGCTCATCATCACTGGTCATTAGAGAAATGCAAATCAAAACCACAATGAGATAGTCTCTCACACCAGTTAGAAAGTTGGTCATTAAGATGTCTGGAAACAACAGATGCTGTTGAGGATGTGGAGAAATAGGAACGCTTTTACACTTTTTGTCAGAGTGTAAATTAGTTCAACCATTGTGGAAGACGGTGTGACAATTCTTCAAGGATCTAGAACCACACATACTATTTGACCCAGCAATCCCATTACTGGGTATATACCCAAAGGATTATAAGTCATTCTACTGTGAAGACACATGCACACATTTGTTTATTGCAGCACTATTTACAATAGCAAAGACTTGGAACCAACCCAAATGCCCATCAATGGTAGACTGGAAAAAGAAAATGTGGCACATATACACAACAGAATACTATGCAACCATAAAAAAGAATTTCACATCCTTTGCAGGGACATGGATGAAGCTGGAAGCCATCATTCTCAGCAAAAGAACACAGAAACATAAAACCAGACACCACATGTTTTCACTCATGAGTGGCAGTTGAACAATGAGAACACAGGGACACAGGGAGAGGAACATCACACACTGGAGCCTGTTGTGGGGTGGAGGGCAAGGGGAGGGAGACCATTGGGAGAAATACCTAATGCATGCGGGGTTTAAAACTTAGATGAAGGGTTGATAGGTGCAGCAAACCACCATGGCACATGTAGACCTATGTAATGAACCTGCAGGTTCTGCATATGTATTCCAGAACTTAAAGAAAAACAAATAAGTAAATAAAAAATAAGTGAAATAAATGAAACAAAAAAATATGGAACAAAAGGCAGGAAAACAAAAAAAAGAAAGATAAACCAAAACCAAACACCAAAAACTCTTAGAAAAATGCTTATCATAAATAAATGGGGACCAAAGATTAATATTATTCATCTATACCAAGTACTTCTAGAAAAACATGCTAATTATAGGCTTATTAAATATTACAAGCATGTGAAAACAATCAAAATACCAATGGTAAGAAAATTAAATGTATCTACATGTATAAGATGACATGGCTTGTTTATTAGGAACATTTCATGACATGTTAAAGTTTTCATAATACAATAATACTATGGTTTGAATGTGTCTCCCACAGTTCATGTGTTGAAAACTTAATCCTCAGTGTAATGCTGTTGATAGGTATGAGGCCTTTAGGAGATGTTTAGCTCATGAGGGCTCTGCTTTTATGAATGGATTAAGGTCTTCATTGTGAGAGTGGGTTTGCTGTGAAAGTGAGCTTGGCCCTGTCTTGCTCTTCTGCCTGCCGCCATGGGATGATGCAGCAAACAGGCCCTCAGCAGATGTGGCCACCTTGACCCTGGACTTCCCAGCTCTAGGGAAGTAAGAAATAAATCTCTGCTCTCTATATGTTACCTGGTCTTATGTGCTCTGTACTAGCAGGACAAAGCAGACTAAGACCAGCGGCAACTGGAACAGGAAGGAGGAATCTATGTACAACACACTCAGCTGTGTGCGTGTGTATGCCTGTATGTGTGTGTGTTTTCTGCATGCGCGTTTGTGTGTTTTGTGCATGCGTGTTTGTAGGTGGTGTGTTTGCATGTATGTGGGTGGGTGTTCCTGTGTCTGTACCCGTGTGTGCATGTGTGTGTGTATGTGTACCTCAGCAAAGCAAAGCAAAAAACATCTTTTTTTTTTTTTTTTTTTTTTTTTTTTTTGAGGGGGGGTTTTCCACTTTTCACCCAGGCTGGAGTGCAATGGTGCGATCTCGGCTCACTGCAACCTCCACCTCCTGGGTTCAGCCAATTCTCCTGCCTCAGCCTCCTGAGTAGCTGGGACTACAGGCACGCACCACCATGCCCAGCTAATTTTTTGTATTTTTAGTAGAGACGGGGTTTCACCATGTTGACCAGGCTGGTCTTGATCTCTTGACCTCGTGATCCACCCGCCTCGGCCTCCCAAAGTGCTGGGATTACAGGCTTGAGCCACCGCGCCTGGCACAAAAAACATCTTGAAGAACATTATTATGCAAGAATAATGACAGTAGTTAACTCTGCGTGATGAGATTACGGAGTGACTTAGTAACTTTATTTTTTATACCTTTTACTTTTTCTGCGATGACAATGTACTATTGTTTATAATCAGAGTGAAAAACTTCATGAAAATATGTTGATGCTGGAAGATAAAAAATATTACAACTCTCAGAGATACATGGGCAAATAATGCACAAAGAGTTAGAGAAGGAACTATTGAAAATCTTCCTCAAACCAAAAAAAAGTAAATCAATACAAGTTAGCATGCGCGTTTTCCTCCATTGTGTCAGTAAACGTATTCATAAAAGGGGTGTCTAATGCTGCTGTGAATGCATCAAAAGTCACTCTCATTACCTGTCAGGGGGAAAACAGAACCTTTGAAAAATAATTTGGCAATATGTGTCAAGAACCTTAAATATGTTCATGACCTTTCACTTCTGGGAACCTACCTAAAGAAAGAATCTGAGAGGGCTGAGCTCAGTGGCTCCCGCCTGTCAACCCAGCACTTAGGGAGGCTGGGGTCGGCAGATCACAAGGTCAAGAGATGGAGACCATCCTGGCCAACATGGTGAAACCCCATCTCTACTAAAAATACAAAAATTAGCTGGATGTGGTGGTGCATATCTGTAGTCCCAGCTACTCAGGAAGCTGAGGCAGGAGAATTGCTTGAACCTGGGAGGTGGAGGTTGCAGTGAGCCAAGATTGCGCCACTGCACTCCAGCTTGGTGACAGAGCTAGACGCCATCTCAAATAAAAAAAAAGAAAGAAAGAAAAAGAAAAAGAAAGAAAGCAAGAGAGAGAAAGAAAAAGAAAGAGATGGAAAGGAAGGAAGGAAGGAAAAAAGAAAGAAAGAAAAAAAAAAGAAAGGAAGGAAGAAAGGAAGAAAGAAAGAATCTGAGAATCAAATACTGATGTATGCACCAAAATGCAAATCACATCATTATAGTAGCAGAAACTTAGTAGTCATTTCACTCTTTTGAAATGCTCAATAACTTTCAAAACAGTAAAATGTTTGTTAAAAAACTAAAGTATACTGTATTTACCTCCTGAGTATTATGCAGCCAGTAAAGTTATGTTAAAAGTCAGTTTTCATGGCATGAGGTACTCTTTATGTATTCAATTGCATTGTGTGAATTTCTTTCTTTCTTTTTTCTTTTTCTTTTTCACCCTTTTGTTCTTAAGTAGTGTATCAGCTGTGACCCAGCCTCTCATGCAGCTTTGGAAGTCTGCTTTGGGTCTAGGTTGTTCTCTTCCTCATTATCACCTGTGTTGCCCTCCCAAGAAATTTTGCCTCTAAAGAGTGTCTAGAAAACTGGTAGTGGTTACATACACACACAAAAAAAATCCCAGACTTCTAATTCAGATTGAAAGAAGGAGCTTCAGTGTTTGCTGTGTGTATAGTTTCCTATGGATGCACTGACAAATTACCATAAATTTGGTGACTTAAAACAACACACAGCCAGATGCGATGGCTCACACCTGTAATCCCAGCACTTTGGGAGGCTGAGGCAGGAGGATCACTTGAGGCAAGGAGTTCAAGATCAAGCCTGGCAATATAGCAAGATCATCATCTCTGTAAAAAATACAGGCCAGGTGCAGTGACTTGTACCTGTAATTCCAGCACATTGGGAGGCAAAGATGGGTGGCTCGCTTGAGGTCAGGCTTTCGAGACCAGCCTGGTCAATGTGGCAAAACTCCATCTCTACTAAAAATACAAAAATCAGCCAGACCTGGTGGTGCACACTTGTAATCCCAGCTACTTGGGAGGCTGAGGCAGAAGGATTACTTAAACTCAGAAAGTCAGGGCTGAAGTGAGCTCTGATCACGTCACTGCACTCCAGCTTAGAGACAGCATAAGACCCTATCTCAAATTAATAAATAATATAATTAAATAGTTTTAAAAGTTAAAAGTTTTTTAAAAAATATACTTATTCTTCTATAGTGCTGGAAGAGGTCAGAATCTAAAATCAGTTTCATTAGGCCAAGATCAATGTGTCAGCAAGACTGCACTTCCTCTGGAGGCTTTAGGAGAAAATAATTTCCTTGTCTTTTCCAGCTTCTAGAGCTGTGCCCCTCACATTCCTTGGCTCACGGCCCCTTCTTCCAGCTTCAAAGCCAGCAGGGTAGCATCTTGCTTCAGTGTCCTATTTCCCCTTCTTCTGTGTCAAATCTCCATCTTCTTCCCTCTTACAAGGTCACTTGTGATTACATTTAGGACCTACCCAGAAAATCTTCCCATAAAGAATTCCTGAACTTAATCAGCAAAGTCTCTCTTGTCATGTAAGGTAACGTTCAGAGGTTCCGGGAATAGGACTTGGATATCTTGGGGCCATTTTTCAGTCTACCCCAGTGCGGCACATGCAAGGGAACCTGCAGCCTTTACCTTCTGCTGGTGATCTGCAATGCCTGCTCAGGAAATGAGCGGCACCCCTGGGTTCCCGCTGGCATGTTATGGATCTAGGATAACCCCCTGTTTTCGTCTGTTTTATGCTGCTGTAACAGAATACTTGAGACTGGGTACTGTAATTGATAATGAACAGAACTTTACTGGCTCCTAGTTCTGGAGGCTGGGAAGTCCAAGATCGAGGGGCCTGCATTTGGCAAGGGCCTTCGTTCTGCATCATCCCATGATGAAAGGGCAAGAGAGAGAAAGGAATTGTATGAATTTCTATTTCATTAGTTAAGATGGTCAAATGTTGGCAAATTCATATGGGTTATCTTTATGTACTACAGGTATCAGTGGTTTGTGATATGCCTGGAAGGAGATGCATTTGAATATTGACAGCAATCACTTCTGAGTTGTCTGTTAACATGATAGGTGACTAACCTTCCTATCTGTGCTTTTTCCATCTAATTTGACATTTCTATAATAAACTGTATGATTTAGTAATCAGAGGAAGAAAAACAAGACCGACACCTGCCCTCCTCCCAAAAATCTGCTCTTAAAACAAAGAACTGCTTTTTCCTGCCTTTCCCTGAGAATTTTTCAGAGATGCAGAAAAGTGGAGAGACTAGTATACTCACCACCTGTAAGTTTAACAGTTGTTGACATTTCACCACTTTTACAAATCTTTCATTTCTGCTGAAGTATTTTAAAGTCAGACCTCATTATATTTTACACCTAAATACTTTAACATGCCTCTTGCAAAGATGCAGAAATTTTCTTACATTTCTATTATCTTACCTAACAAAACTAACAGTAACGTGTGTACATTTAAAATCTTGAAAAATTATCTTCTTGCATTTCCGGAATTTCTGGTGTGTTTAACCATCACAACATGATATCACTGCAGTTCCTTTTTTGTTTTCCTTTAATTTTGGAGGTAAAAATGTACAGTGAAATGGAAGATGGGAGGGAGTTTATTTCTGGCATTGCTCAGTGTGAGCCAGCTCTAAAATTCTATCTTAACAGTATGCAGTTCAGAAGACACTGAATATGAAGGTCATATTTCTAATGTCACACCATGCATGAACCCAGACGTCCTGCTGCTTTGGGCCTCAACATCTGCATACAGTATATATATTCATTTCAAATTTTGTGGGTTTAAGAACTGAGGGGGGAGCATGAGTACAGGTAGCAGTGGCTTAGCACACAATGGGCGGTAGACACGATTTTGTATCCTGTGCTAACATCCTTGCCAGTGGGCCACAGTTTCTTTCATAGAATAAAAACATCCAGTGTTTGTTACAAGTAAAAGTAACTTAGAAATGCCCTTGTCTTCTCACACAGCTTAACTATGGCCCAGGAGGCATGATAGGCTGTTAGTCAGGGTTTCCTATGCGAGCCTTGTGTGTCATCCGTTGATTTTGGGGGTGGAAGGAATGCTTTTTTTTTTTTTTTTTTTTTTTGAGACAGTCTCGCTATGTCATCCAGGCTGGAGTACAATTGTACAGTCTCAGCTCTCAGCACCTTCTGCCTCCCAGGTTCAAGTGATTCTCATGCCTCAGCCTCCTGGGTAGCTGGGACCACAGCTGTGCACCACCAAGCCTGGCTAATTTTTTGTATATATATATATATATACATATATATATTATATAAATATGTGTGTGGGTGTATATATGTATATGTGTGTGTGTATACACACACACACACACACACACACACACACACACATATATTTAGTAGAGATGGTATATATTTAGTAGAGGGTTTCACCATATTGGTCAGGCTGGTCTCGAACTCCTGACCTCAGGTGATCCACCCACCTCGGCATCCCAGAGTGCTGGGATTATAGGCGTGAGACATGGAGCCCGACCTTTGCAGTGGAGGGAATGCTCTTTGTGCTAACTCGTTTCTCCTTCAGTGGCCCTTCCAACATTCTATCCAGAGGGTTCACCTTTCCAGTTAGGGAATCATCTGTCAGTGAAAGATATTTGGCTACCACGAGCTGGGAACTGCTCCCAGCTCCTCCTTCATAAAAGCTCTCCAGAGGGATTCTTGAGGAATGAAGAACTGGAACCTGGAAAAGGAAGAGCTGTGCCTGGTGTCCACAGGAGCAGCCTACAACATTGCAGATTGTCCGAGGTCAGCCCCTTTGGCCCTCCAGCAGGTTGGCATCCATCCTCTGGTTTAAGTTGATGCTGCTTTCCTTTGATGGAACAGTCCCTACAGGTTAGTCACGGCTCCCTTGGAATGCTGGTCTCTGGGGCTGAGGTGGGGCACTTCCTCCACTGGATCCAGTAAGTTTTGCATGTGTTTGGGATTTGGAGAAAGACAAGCCTGGTTTGGAGGATGGGGAGGCAGCTCCCTTGGTCCTAGGAGAAAGGAAGCAGTTATGCTGGAGGAAGACGGTCACCTTTCACCTCTTGCAGCACCATAAAAGGGATCTAATCAGGCGGCAGGAGGTTCAGGAAGTGGCCGGACCCAATGCCAGACACGTGGTAGTGTTTGGGATTCTGAGCTCCCCACAGCCAGGGTAACTGGAGCAGCTGTGTTGTGGAGAGACGGGCTGACGTGTGTCACAGGGTTCCAGGCCTGTGCAAGCCGCCTGTGTGTGCAGAGAGCCTGACTACCCCTGGAGCCTCAAAAGTGCAGAGACACAATGCCGGACATAAGAATCTGTCTGAAATGTCAGGGCAGGAGGAGGTTGTAGCCTGGTGGGCTGGCTAGCACCCAGCCTTACACCAAACACACAAGGGTCAGATCATGGCCTCCAGACCTGACATCTGAACTGACAGCTGGAGGAGGCAGACCCCTCTGTAGTCCCTGTCCTGCTGCTGGAGAGAATGGGTTTTTCAGAACATCTTACTGCCATTTTCAGAACATCTTACTGGCCACAGCTGTGCAGGCAGGGATCACTTTACCACACCAGGCGCTGGAAACACCCAAGACTGGTGTCTCTCAGTGTGATCTCCCCACATCCCAACAGCTCTGTCCTCTGTAATAAATCAGATATTGACTCCATCAGAATAGGGACAGAATTAAATGCACAGCTCTAGAGCCAGACTGCCTGAGTTCAAGGCCCAACTCCACACCACACTGGCTGTATGTAAACTGTAGAAAGCTACTGTGTTAACAATCTGTGGCTGTAGAAAAGACCTCCTTAGCGAAACATTCAAATAAAACAGAAGAGTTGTTCAGAAGTAACTGGAAATACTGTGGAATGCTGCCTCACACAGGCTTGTTTTAGCGTGATTTACTGAAATCGTCTTTTAACTGTGAAATAGCTACCTATAAACACATATACACACATAACTAATGTAACATGTTACTGTGCATTGTTAACGCATGCTTTCCCCATGCTCACACTGCCACTAACAGTAGCCAGCGCCGTGGGCTGCTTGCACACCCTGCCACAGAGCTCCAGCTCACTGCACGGCCGAACTCCCCGGCAACAAGCCCTCAGCTCATTACATTTGTGGTGATTTGTTCCATCAGCAAATGGGAAAGTCGTGCCCTCTCTGACGGCCAGGATCTGCCAGCACACTAGGTTGGAGCTGGGGTAGGTCCATGGACTTTCAGTACTTCATTTCCTTCATTGTAACTCATTGGGTGAAACAAATTTATTTTCTGTTACCTGAGGTATAGTTTAATTAACAAGTCCCCTCTCAGGCTGGTCTATTAGCACTTCCATTCCTAGGTGTAAATAGAAAAGTATCCTAAAGGATAAGGAAAATACACAAATATATAAATAGACAAATATATAAGGTGAATATGCACAACTCTGCCCTGAAACTCTCTCCATCAGTACTTGCTTCTTGTTTTTTTCTTTTTCAGAGATAGGCTCTCACTCTGACACCCAGGCTCGAGTGCAGTGGTGCAATCACAGCTCACTGCAGTCTTGAACTCCTGGGCTTAAGTGATCCTCCTGCCTCAGCCTCCCAAGTAGCTAGAACTACAGGCACACGTCACTATGCCCGGCTAATTTTTTTTTACAGACGAGGTCTTGCTGTGTGACCCAGGCTGGTCTCAAACTCACAGGTCTGAGCCATTGCACTTGGCTTGGTACTCACTTTTTGAAAAAAACACTGCCATGGAAAGCAGCATTGACTCAAAAGAGGGTTTAAGTGGCATAGCACTGTGGAGGAGAACATTTTAAGTCAAGAAGCTTCCGAGAATCCCCAAAATAATCCTCACTGGCTGACCCCTTGCTCAAGGAAACCCTGCGGCGAGCATCCCAGGATGGATGCCTGGTATCAGGTGGGAGCAGTGAGTGGCAGGCCTGATTGCCCTGAATCGCAATGAAGCTCTGGTTACCCCTGAATCAGATGAAATTTGTGAGTGGGTGCAGGGTCAGTGAGGGGATGGCGAGGGCTTGGCCATCTCCAAGGGTCTGTGTTCTCTGCTGCTCTTAGGAGATCTGACCATGCTGAGAGCTCCAAGGCAGCAGAGACCCATCTTCCCCATCTCAGTCCACTGTGGGATGCAGCGTCAAGCTCACGGTTGGCAGCAGGAGATGCTGGATGACTTAAATTTGTTTGGTAAGTGGGGCCCCAGCAGGTGGGAGCAGCAAAGGCCTTCCCTGAGTCTTGCTACGTAAGCACACCCATCCACTGTTGACGTCCTAAAAACTGAGAGGATTTGCCAGTGTTCCCTAAGAATCTGCATCTTAACGGATATGGATATTTCCCAAATCAGGTAGAGCACTTACAATGTTTTTCTAAGTAAATGACAAAAGCTGCAATTCTATCTATCTATCTATCTATCTACCTACCTCTATGTATCTATCTATCTATCTATCTATCTAACTATCTATCTATCTATCTACCTATGTATCTATCTATCTATCTATCTATCTATCTATCTATCTATCTATCTATAGATATTGAGACGGAGTTTTGCTCTTGTTGCCTAGGCTGGAGTGCAATGGCATGATCCCAGCTCACCGCAACCTCCACCTCTCGGGTTCAAGTGATTCTCCCACCTCAGCCTCCAGAGTAGCTGGGATTATAGGCATGCACCACCACACTCAGCTAATTTTTGTATTTTTAGTAGAGATGGGGTTTCTCCATGTTGGTCAGGCTGCTGTCAAACTCCTGACCTCAGGTAATCCACCTGCCTCGGTCTCCCAAAGTGCTGGGATTACAGGTGTGAGTCACTGCATCCAGCCCCAATGCTATTTCTTAATGTTAAACATGGGTCTGGCAAATGGAGTTTATATTCTGAAGCATGAAAATATCTGAGAATTTTAATGGCTTAAAGGAAGAGAGGCACAATATGTTAAATCAGACCATTCCCAAGAAATGTGAGCATGTTGGTTCACCACTCACTTCTGGAGTTTCTGCTCATTCTCTGGCTGCTCCTTGTAGAATCTGTGGCCAGACCTGTCCTGTCTCATTTCCTAAGTGTTTTCTGACTGGTCTCACTTCCCACCCTCGTCTTTCCACTCTGGGTGCTCTTACTCCTGTGGTAGGGGGCCGGCAGCTGCAGCCCAGGGAGAAGCCGCTCAACAGAGTCTCTGGGTTGGCAGCTGGGAGAGTGTGGGCTGTCCCACCCACCCATAAACTGCTGGGCCCGGAGGCCAGATCTCTAATCACAGCTTGGCCTCACCATCAGAAGTTCAGAAAAGACCCATCCTCTGTCCTTCAAAGTCCCAACCTCGAGTATAATTACTAATTGCTTTCCCTGTAGGGGTGAAAAAATGGAAATCCTGCTCCATATCATCAGCATCCTTAAACAGTCCTGGGGTATAATTTCCTTGCCTTGGTGCTGCAAGCGTACTGGCAAGGAATTCAGACACCCAACCTCGACGGCAGGCACCAAGGCGAGCCCTATAGCTCAGCACCAATACGTCATTTCTAGTGCCACTTCCCATGCAACATGTGTGCGTCCTGTTAAATTGCACGCAAGGGGTGCTACAGCAAACCTGGAGAGCAGTGCAGTGACCCAAGGGAGAATGCAACGTTGGCGTTTGGAGAGCTTGCTCACAAAACATCTGAGGCTTGAACACAATGCTGGGTGGGCTGCAGCGTCCTGGGAGCATGGCCACAAATGTGAGCCTTGGTCAGAGGAACTCTGGGACACCAGGGGTCAGTGAGGGAAGAAGGTGAATTTGAAAACCTTGGAGATGGTTGAGAGGCACGTGAACATGAGGGCAGATGGGTGCAGTGGGGTTAGGATCTGCCCCAGATGCTGTGCTCACAAGCCTGGGCCTTCTCATCTCACCCAGGGTGGGAATGATTTGAACAGTGCCCAGTGGGAGTTTATTCTAGGGACTGAATAAGGCAGTGCAGAGAAAGCCCTGCTTAAGGCAGAGCTGGCACCAGGAACCACTCAGGAATGCAAGCCTCTGTCACTCCTAATTTCTGTTTGCATCTGACCTGGCCAAGAGCGCCCCTGAGGTTTCAGTTCTTGAGGCCCAAGTTTTCAGGGATCTCGGAATGACTGATGTGCTTGGTTAAATGCAGATTCTGGGGTCCACCCACTATCTTTGGCCAGCTAAACTGGAATCTCTGTGGTAAGACAGGAATCTGCATCCCCAGATAACTTCCTAAGAGAACCATGGGAAGAATGCTGCATTCCTCTCTCCATTCAAAGCAAAGATGGGAAAATGAGTAAGGATTTTTTGTTTTCACATTTCCCTGACACAAAAATGGTGCAGGCATGCGAGTCCCAGTGTCTCCAGGTAATGTTGTGGCAGCAGAGAAAGGCACCGGTCAGAGAGGGAGGCAGCCAGAGCCCTGGAGTTATCATTCGTCTGGGACACACGTGGCCTGCCCTGTACCAGGGCCACCTACCTGGACAACAGTTGAGGGTCCTTGACCTTCATCCCTCTCAGGGTTAAAACCAAACATTCTCCAAGCTGTTTTCCTAAGCCTACCTACAGATGACAATAGTAAGAATTAAAGTAATAAGCCGGGCGTGGTGGCTCACGCCTGTCATCCCAGCACTTTGGGAGGCTGAGGCAGGTGGATC